>NW_026555344.1:29733643-29841330 GCF_029017545.1 Prosopis cineraria
AATTAGGGGCATTATTAAATTAAAGTGTAAAATTAGGAAAGGCAGACTTTAGAATTATTGAGAATCTTTCAAATGCGTGAATACATCATAGAAGTGAATAAGACTGAAAATTGTTGAGTGGGGTAGATAATAATGTTTTCTTTAGGCGTGGAGATGTTGGGATGGGGAGAATTTTCTCACCTCTGAAATGATTGAAATGCTTGATGTTATTACTCAAGCGAAGCTGGGAAAACATGGCGTAAACTTTCACATCCACAAATCTTGATGGAAAACTTGATCGATCAAAATTGATGAGGTATGAATAGAACTTAATTTCAAATGGCAGTTTTTAAGTAAGGGGATAAGAGAGTTTTTCCCCCCTCTATGAAATTTACTTTTTATTTTATTCTATGTTCTATAATATTTAATTTTTCCATCAATAATTAAGAAAAACATATAAGCATAGTTATATAGCTTTTCTTCCATCCATCTCTTTTGACCTAACGAATTTTTTTTCCCACAATGCAGGTGTGTACTTGAATTTCTATATCAATTGTCACTGTGTTCTGTTTTAGGGTAGTGGGCCTGGGGGTCCCTTGCAATAAATGACAATAGTACCCTGTAGGTGCAGGGTACGTGTATGTTTGTGAACTTCGAAGTCTAGATGACTCTGTATCCAAGAACTAAGTTTGGTGAGGTGTGAGAATACTCTTGTGAAGCTTTTCTTCAAGTGTTGAGACTGATATTTTTTGTACTACTTGCAAAATTATTACATTGAATATTACCCCTTTGATCCTTATTATAAACACCTATTAAAAAAGGATTGAGGAATACGACTAAACTTAGTTGACGGTTTGGAAATTTAAAAATTATTCAATAATACTCTGAGGTGGGTAGTTAATGAAGAATTAATACTTTAGGGAGGTTATTGAGTTATTGAATTGCATGTCAACGCAAATCCATTTAAGGGAGAGAAGAAAAAACCAGAGTAAAAATTCAATGAATGGTATTATAAAAGTTAAAATATACAAAATTCCCTTAATTTAAGATAATTGTTTTAATCTTTTAACTTTTTTTTTTGTTAAAAAAAAAAAACCCTCTTACTTTTTAACCAAAAAAAATTCTTCCCCACTTTTCCCACTTCTCAAGAAAGTTGTCACAATCACCTTATCACTCCCCTGAAACAGAGCGCGCTCACAATACTTAGACAGGTGCAAACGGTTATTGTTCCTTCTGGTAGTGAAATTCAAATGTAAAGGAGAGCGTTGTTGTTTCTATCAATAAGAGGCAATGAGCGGTGTAACTGGTGAGTTGTTAAACTATATGTTTTGATTAATACAAAATAAAAAAATGAGTTTATTACTTGTGCAGATTAATTATTATAATTTTAAATAAAATTTCAAGAACATGAAAAATAAAAAAAACTTAATTAAATAAGTTTTTATTTTATCTCTCTTAAATTTAATGTGAAAACTATATGAAAGCAATTTAATAATTTGCATGATAAGAATCATTTATAATAGAACATGTTATAGGCTCACAAGTCTTAGAACTTCAGTGTCAATACTTAGAATGTATTTGTTTTTTACATTTTCTCAACTTTTCTTCATTTTTACTACTTTAACCCCCCACACATCATAAATTAATTGTAAATTATTTGAACTTTGATCTTTATATATATATATATATACATGGATTTTTAAGTTCCTATGAATTTCTTCATCATTTCAAGGAATAGATTTTGGGATGTTACGAAATGTATAAAAAGAATATTAATTTGATTTTCAATAAGGGGATTTTTGAGAAATATGTGATGAAAAAAATTGAAATATTCCATATTCATGTTTGGATATACATAAAAAGGAAAATTAAATTGAATATGTTATTAATGAGTAGTGATAACATATACTTATGTGTACACATATGTATGTTAATAATCAATACATGATAGTTCCTGAAGAACTAGTGAAGATACTTTTCTATGGGAAAATAATTAATAGTGAAAAATATGACCCCATATATATATGTATATATATATTAGACCTTTGCTTTCCAAGGTTTTTAGAGTGATAGCTCAATTGATTGAAATTCACAATCATTTGTGAATTCGAAAGAACTTAAGTGAATGATATATCATTTGGCTATTATATGCTAGTAACTGCCTTTGAAATTTGAGAAAGGTAGAAATAAGAGGGATATGTTTTCTTAACTCACATTCTTGAGGGGAAAATTGTTGGAATACAAGCAGGTGTTAATGTCAAATGAAGTTCCAGTTATATGTTTACATATTTTCTCTTAAAGCACAATAGATATCCCCAATAGATATCATATTGAAATGTAAATCAATTGCAGATCGTGCAAATCAAAAATTTTCTACTAGTTAAAAAAATATTACAATAAACTAGAAGTTTACTATATTAATAGATATATGGTTGGCATAACTTGTTTGATTATTTTGGATCATATATATATGATGTAAAGAATTATTAAGAACATATATTGATATCATATTCTGTAATAATCCTAAATTTTAAATTAAATAAAATTTTTTTCAATAAATATTTTACTTAAATAAATATTATAGCAAAAAAAAATTGGTTTTAAATTATAAAAAAAATTTGTGTTCTTTTTTATAATTTTTTTGTGCTCTTTCTTAAAATTTCTCAAAAGTTCTTGAATAAGAATTTTTTTAAAGAAAACAGAGCACGTGTTTTATCCTCACCACCATTCGAACTTCATAGAACCTGCTGGAAACAGATTTATTTGTTTCTCTCCTGTCCGATTTCACGTTTTACATGAGCTGAGAGAGTATGACAGATCGAAGATTTGAGAACCTTCACCCTCAGCTTTTCTTGGATCCCACCAACATTCTCCACACTTTCCCTTCAGTCTTTAGCATCACCGGCGTGGGTGTGTAGAGAGCACCGTCCGTTGCTGTTGCCGAGAGATTCTCCTCTTCCCTGCTCTGCCTTTATTCAGTTCGACCCCTGCATGTGCGTCTGTGTTGGTTGCTGTACGTTCTTCCTCTTTCTCCTCCGCCAGTAATCTCGCTGTCATCGACAGGTGCGACGGCTCCATTTCCCTTGCTGGTGTGAAGTTCCACTATGAGTTTTCTCCCCTGGTCATCTTTATTTGCTGTTTGTGTGTGTGCCACTGTTTGTTCTTCTTCCTCCTTACTTCTTCTCACCGGAAACAGTGATATCCTGTTTGAGCTGATATGGTTTAGTGTACCAAGTTCCTTTCCTCATCGCCACTGTGTGTGTGTGTGTGTGTGGGTGGGAGACGTCCGTCGACTGCAGCAAGGAATTTAGAAAAAGTCACGATCTCTTCCTCCCTGTTTTTGCGTTACAGTCAATCTATCCTCCTCCTTACCATTGCATCGTTGCTGTGCTCGTGAGTGTGACAAGATTCTTCATCCTCCTCCCCTGTTCTCCCTTGTTTGTTCCTCGGCCCCTTCTCCCTGGCATGCTTCGAGACATTCAAACCTCTCCTTCTCCTCTATTCTTGCCAAGGTGCGTTACAGACTTTTCTCTTCCTTTGATGTTGTGCCGTGCTGTGTTGGTGAAGTAGAGGGAGTTTTGACTTATTTCCTTCATTTCTCCTATGCTCTTAGGGTGCGTATTATTCCATTTTCTTTCCTCTGCCTTGGAAGACCTGTGTATGTGCGTGGGTGTTGGGAGTATGCAATTTCTAAAATTTTCTTCCTAGTTCCGTGGTTGTTCATGAATGTAAGGTGAGGATTTAGTCAGGCTAAATATTCATGTTTTTAAGAGCACATTTTTAATATGTGGTTTGACTTGAAAAATCTGATTACTATAAGAGGAAGATGAGTTGATTTTCTTCAAGCTTGAATCAATTTTTCTTGGAGATAGAGATTGATTTTATTTCAGGAATAAAACTCAGGAATCTGAATGATTCTAATAATTAAATTGGAGATTTTTTAAAAAGGAAATTTAAGAGAGAGAAAATTGATATTATAAATGAGTATTGATGTCTGTAGGAGGAGTTTTGTTTAGTTATGTATTTTTTAAAATCTCATTAAATATCCTGAAATATATATATATATATATATATAAAACTAGCTTGGGTGCTATTATTTTGTGAATTGAGCTTGCCATCGTGAAGAATTGGATTATGTAACCTATTTAGTTTGGATACTATTTAATTATGAATATAATTTGAGTTTTGCAAGAAATTTGTTAATAAGGTTGCTATTGTGTAATTGGTTAGATTCTTGAGAGTTCTATGGTTGGGTAGGTGTGGGTATATAAAGTATTGAAAGGATTGAAGAATTTGAGACTTGGTTGATTTAATTATGATAATTTAGAGCCCGACTGATTAGGGTGTTGTCAATATTAAAAGATAATTATTTAACTGGAATAAGACCATTAAACCTTCCTTTTATATTGGATAGGGTATTTAGAGGAAGAAAGAGTTTATTGGAGTTGTAAGAAGTGAATTATGAATCTTGCAAATAATACAGGTAAGTGGATAGCATCCTAACTATTTTATCAATTAATTTTTCTTGTTAAAATTTATTTTGTTACTTTGATTATTTTAATAATAATTATGTTGATTAGTGGATATCTTGTTAATTAAATTTCTTCATTTTTAAGTTTTAAGATAGGGGTGAAAAACGATTCATCATAGCATATAAATGTTTTACCCCTTATGAGATATCCTTTCAAGATTAATAAAATTTTTTATTAGCATTGGCAATTTTTGATTATTCAACAAATACAAGCATGAGCATTGGATATGAAATTTTATTCTAGCAAGTTTTAATGCTGAAAAGTATTCATGCGAGTTTGATTTTGAGAATGAGAATTGTATCTTGAAAGTGATGATTTTCTTGCATGTTTGAAAATGGTTTTAAAAAGGGACTGTATATAGAATACTGGTTGCTAACAGCAATTCCATTAGCCCTTGGCGCGCCATGGTACACCTAGATAGTAGGGTATTTATAGGAGGTGCTAGCCCCGTGCGATGGCCAACGCACGTGGAACAGAGGGATGGTTATTCGTGAGCATCGTACTCACATTTGTTTCGTGGCTTTAAGCCATATTTGGTTAGCATTACCCTTATGAACTGTGTGTTCACGTTTGTTTTGTGGCTTCAGCTGTGTTTGGTTACTTACCCTCATGGACTGTGTGTGTTCATATTTGTCCTCATGGCACAAGCCACGTTTGGTTATTTACCTTCGTGGACTGTGTGTCCACGTTTGTTAATTGTTCTGATAAGTCCCTATAATTATGAAACCAATCATTTGATGATTTCATATTTTATTGGTTTTTATTTAGTAATTTATTTATAAATATTTATTTCATTTATGTGCTTTCTTGAAACCAAGTGATATTATCATTTTCTATGGTAGTTCAATGATTTGAGATTTTATTTAAAATTTATAGAGCTATTTTATTATAAAGTTTATAAAATTTTTATGAAAATTTTGTCTATTTAACTTACATAACTATTTCAAACTTTTCATTTTATTTATGTTTTGTTATTTATTGTTGGGACGTTATTAACTGAAAAAGATATTTTGGTCTTAGATGGTATAGTTGAACTGGTGATTCGAGATATTCACTAAGGAGTTTTACTGTTGAATTGAAGTAGAATAATTATTTTAGTCAAATCCTAATTTAATGAAAATATGAACTTTATACCTATGTTGGTGTCTGGCCTTAGGTGTTCCACGTAGACTACAGGTAGGATCCTCACAATTCTTTTTAAAATTGAATATTTGATTTAATATTGTAACAATTTTTAATTACTCTATTAGTGTGTTTAACATGTTAATTTCAGAGTTTCTCCAATCACAGCTTAAAGGATGTGAGTTTTGAACCCGTATCCCGTGCCGGTCATACCTGATTTTTGGGTGTGACATATTCTAACAAGTATTTAATGCACTTCATAGAAAAAAATAATTTTTTAAGTAAACTTCACTTCTACACATCTTCAACATCTATTCACTTACCTTTAGTGTTCCTCACGTCTTTTTTATTACCAAACTACAAATAGGACCTTGATAACTCACATTTATTACACACTTTTTCTTATTATTATTGATCAAAAATCATGTTATATTTACTCAAATTGCATACTTACTGCCTTAATTGTGAGAAATCGCCTAAGCGTAGGATTCTGTGCATTAAGGGCGTTTTGGTCATAAAATTAAACTTTTGAGAAAATGTTTGAGAAAATTACTTAAAATAAATTTTTAGTCTAGAAGAATAATGGTTTAACTAGATTTCTTAAACTCTTTTTAGATTGAGAATAATTAATTTTACAAGTTGACAATTTTGAAAAGTCAAAGTTTTAGGTTGACTTGTTTTCTTACACTTAGGCTAGGTTATTTTTGTGCATGTGTGGGCTTACAATTTTTAGACTATTTGGCACACCCCAAAGACTCTTTTATGATGTCATAATTAGCTTTTATTATTTAATTGCATTATGCCACATATTTGAAAAATAATTTTAATTGAAAATGCAATTATTATTCATATGTTTTGAATTTTGATCTTGTGTGTCACATTTGTTTGTGTAAGACTACATACCTTAGATTTGGCACATGAGGACCATTGGATTGGAATAATAGATGAGTCAAGGGGCAAAACACTTGAGTTTTGGGGTAAAAGTATAAGTTTTGTATAATCTTGTACATATTGTACCACACTTTGAATCCACTCACTCTCTCTCTCCCATTACCTTTAGCTTTATTTAATTCAATTTTCAGACTATTTTCATCTAAATTTTCATCTATTGTATCATGATAAATAATAAAGTTACCCTAGCTCAGTTTTCACCTATTTTCTTAACACTAGAGTTGGGCTCATTCACTCTAGACTTGAATCAAACTATCTTAATTTTATTTTTAGCATTCAATCTTCCACTCTCACTCATTTTTCAACCTCCACTCTTCTCTATTCTCTCTCTATTGTTGTTCATGTTCTTCATCTCCATCTCATCTTCTCTCCTCCATATCTCACAATCTAATCATCAAAATCCTAATCTAACTCCATCATTCTTCTTCTTCCACCTCACTCTTCAAACCTTAAGCTTCATTTTTTTGGTTTGGATTTAAAATCCTCAAGGTGTTCATGAGTAAGGTTCAATTATGGTGGAAAGATTGTACTCAAATGGGTTCCAAGATTACTAGAAGATAAATCTACAAGAAGTGCTAGGAGGGAAGGATGCTAGAGGAGTCTTGAAGTGCCTCAAGGAAAGTTAAAGGTTATGGCCACTATCCATTAAACCTAAGTTAATGTAATATTGTTCTTAAAATTAGGAGCATTGTTATATCTTATTTTTATTGACCAAAATTGATATTTAACTTGTTGGTTTAGTGTTTTTTCACTTGATTCCCCTTTATCTAGTTGCTGAAAATTTTCTCTAATATATAGTAATTTATATAAATATATGTTTTATGTGTATTGAATGTGTCTTACATTGACTATGCATAAATATGTTTGCTTAGTGTTTGATAAAATGTCTTCTATGTAAAATTATGCATTAGACTTACCATAGGCTGAACTGCACATAAAGGGAACCTAAGGAGAATTTTGATCATTTTGCACTTAACTAAGAAATTGATTAGGGACTTGGATAAAATTATGCAAGGACTTGGTTAATTGAATTGGTTAGGAAGGCACACTTATACAAAATTGTGTAAGGGGTTTAATTTGATCAGGAGAGTAGAAATTAACTTAAGCTTAATTAAAAAGAGTAGATAAGGAATCTAGCATCCCACAACTCTTAGGACTCCACTTTAAAAAAGGTTAAAACACTCACATTTTCATTTCACTAGTTAATTAGGTTTTTAATTAATTCTGTCCAATTAGTTTAATTATTAGCTAAAATCAATCTACTCTTGGCTAGTTTAGCCTTAATTAATCTTAGTTAGCCTCTTTAGTGAAGAATGACCTAGATTGCCACTAATACTATATTAGTGTTAACTTAGCTATTTTAGAGTGTAAGCAACATATGCTCTCAAACCTCAAACCTCATTCAAGTAAGTGGGTAATTATTGAACATATATTAAGTGCCTTATCATTGAAATTCTATCTTCTTGAATTTTATTCGTGTAAAAACATGCTCCCAATCAGTTTATATGCATTGGATGTATTATCTACTCTTTTAAGAGAGTGTTCTAAGAGTGCTAAAATTGTTCCTATCATATCTTTGAGAGAGAATACATTAGGAAAATATTTTCTACTTATTTTTAAGTGAACTAAGGGTAGTGTTCCCTTATATTTATTGAGGGAAAGATTTCTTTGTTAACAAGAAAAACTGTTCTTTGGTGTGTGATACTCATTAGTATAGTAAGAGACTTGTAATGGTTTTGAAAGTATCGAATCAAACTTGTAGTTTGTATTGAGTTAGCAAGCACCTATTGAAGCTTATATTCATAGTAAAGAAATGTAACACTTGCACTGAATGTTAACAAAAGCACAACACAACCAAATAAACTAAGTATAGTTAAGGAGTTGATCCTAAAACTAACTTAGAAAACAAACAATTTAAATTACTAAACAATTTACACAATAGCAAAACACACATTTAAAACCCCTTAAAAAAGTCTAAAGGATTAATATGTAGTGCACGGAAGTAAAATAGGCAAACAGGGGCAACTAATTGCTGTCATGATAGTCCTCCTTAGCAAACTTTTGGAAGACACCATTTCTTCATCTACCCCTGATCAAAGTGATTTTAAAGCCCATGCATCACTTTTAGTGAGTACTAGTTGTGTTTCAAATTTCAAAAAGATTCAACAACTGGGATTAAAATTTGAACACGTTACAAGAACGGACAATGTTGCTATTATGATAGCTTTATTTTACTATAATGATAGCAACTCCAGACCAACTTTTAGAGTGTACAATTTTATTATTCGACCTCTAATCACAGAGATTTTAGAGCCCATACATTACTTTCAAAGAGTACTACTAGTATGCCAAATGTTAAAAAGATCCAACAAACGGATTAAAATTTGTGCGCATTGCAGCATCAGTTGTTGTTGCTGTCATGATAGCTTTATTTAACTGTCATGACAACACCTTCAGACCAAATCCAAAGTGAACCATTTCTTTGTTCGATGTCTGATAAAGGTGATTCCAAAGCCACATGAAGATTATAAAAATATTTACTTGTGACCCAAATTATAGGGAAAGCCACATGAAGATTATAAAAAATATTTACTTGTGACCTAAATTTTAGGGAAATCCAACGATTGGATTGAGATTTGAACACTCGGATGCAAAAGTGCAGCTTTTTAATAAAAATCATTTTCAAAATTATTCAAATTGCATCCTAATAGTCTTAAATGTATGGAAACACTTTGGACACACCAAATAGGACTAGGAGTACGTGATAGAGTAGTCAAATGATAGAAAATCCCCATATATTAAAATTTGATTGCCCGAATATCATTCTTCAAAATGGATTCTAAACCCCTAAAATGTAAAAATCACACAATAGTGGTCAAAAATCATTCCAAACACAATATACTCATATAATATACATGCTAAACATTTTTCACTTGACTTATAGATCCTCGTGGGACCCACATACCTACTCTCTCTATCCAAGGCATATGTTTGCCTATAGTATACATTTCGCAATGCAACCACTTTACAATTGCTTGTGGAATCACACACACACATACACACACACACCCTAAAATAAACATTTTCTTGTAGTAAAATCTTGGTCTCTCATATGAATCCATCAAAATCACACACCATAACTAAATTTTCTTATCACAAGTCTACAAGCAAATAAAAATTCTTACACAGGCATACAATCCACACATATTCACACACACATACATAATCACATTTTACTAGTACCCTAATCCTAAATACATTACAATGCACTTACTTAAAAGAAAGGGGTTGTAGTTCTTTACAATCCACAAGCAAACTCCTAGCTCAGCTCTTTTTCCCATCCACCACTAGATCTTTTGCTTGGACATATATATATTGTAAAGAAAGGGGTGAGATAACCACAGTCTAAGTAATAGAAAAATTTACATTTATTATTACAAAGTAAGCTATAATTGAATAAATGAATAATAGATTCAACATAAGATATAATTAAGTCATTTAAAATGAATGAATGCATGACATAGGTCGATGTAGCCTTTCTTGACTAATAAAATGCCCTCTGGCACTTTCAGCTCTCAAGTAAACATTATACCTACTTGTACTTCCACTGGTACAAAACATAATCTAAGGCATGATCTAATCCATTGAACTGCCCGTGCCCCTTCGACGTAAATCCTGAGCAATGAAAGCTAACTCCTTTCCAGAGCTAGCCTGACTTACTTTCCATATGAAGTCTACCTTGGCCTAAGTACTCAACCTCATGCTTCACATGTTGGATTCCCTCCTCAATTGAGAGGTGTTGAACACTCAATCCACTAACTCCTTTAGTGAATTGAGCCCACAAATAAGAAGGAAACACTGAGTAATGACAATGAGTCATAGAATATCACAACTTCGCATCCCCCTATTGGTGAACTTCTACCAAGATCATACCTCTTACCCTTTTATGCTTTCCCTAAATATTGACCACTTCAATACTCTAGGATAGTATAATATAAATAATTTCTCCTTTAAGCGGTTCCTTAGCCTATCTAAGATATCGAACTTAGTTACACTTCCTTAAGTGTAACTTCTTATCTCTATTATCACAATGCATGCTAACAATCTCATTTCCATAAAGAACATCATTGTTAAATAATTAGGAAACATAAATACATTATTATCAAAATAACACCCCATAAACCCTTATAGAACTCATTTAATTGTATTTAATCATTTAAAACATGTAATGCATGATAGCTAGTATTATTTATTTAAAAATAGCTAAATAACGTAATAAGAAATATAAATTTTCATATTACCTCAACCCTTTTTACTAAAAGGGTTTTCCCTTATACAAAAAATAAGGCTTGGCTTGTTTATTAATTTTCCAATAAGTTCCACCAACAATTTCTATAACATGTAAGTGATCCATGCCACTTATTATAGAAAATAACATAAAAAGAAGGCTATAAACCTCACTACACAACTTGGATAAAAAGATCATAATCCAACTCAATGGTCCAAATATTAGATCAACCATTCATATAATACTACTTAACTACCAAAATCATTTATTAGCCACTCATAGGCCAATTTTCAAACCATACAACTTTTAATCAACCAATAACCTTCACTTAGCATTTTCAACTTTCACAACTAGCCATTATAATAAAAACCAAAGCTTAATTTAAATCTTATTGAAGTCAAATAGCACAATTAGAACCAAATAAATAGGCTCAAACCATTGAAAAGCAAAACTCAATCCCTTAAGTTCTATATTTTTGTCCATCACACCCTTCTTCATTTAATTGCCCACTCAAAACATTAGAGTACCATATAGATACTCAAAACAATGTCCCTAGGACCTAATGATACCAAAGCTTATCAAAATCTAGAATTTCTCTCTCCCAAACTTTAAGAAAATCAAGAGGAAAAAAAGATGATTGAAATAAGGAGCTTACTACGAACATAGACACAAACGTCCAATACTAAGAAGGAAAGGAAGAAGACGACTTAAATATGCACACACCCACACCTTTGACAGCCACGCACAAAGCAAAAACGAAGAAAAAATTCTGCTACTCCACTAAACTGAAATAGACAAATAGCAAGGAAAAGAGATGAAACTTGCAGGAGATGAAGACCTGAGGTGCAATTCGACAAAGAAGAGCAAGAGAAGAACTAATACCTACACAATCGCTCTCTCTCTCTCTCTCTCTCTCTCTCATTCTTTGGTCTATTTTTTTCTCTTCCCTTCCTTTTCTTTGTTTTCTATGTTCTTTTCTTTTCTAGAAACTGAACTTAAAAAAATTTCAAGAAAATTACAAGGAAGGGCCAAAAATTGTTTGTCATAACACAAAAGGCTAGGGTAACTTTGGTAATTTTTTCTCATAATTAAAGATAAAATAAAATTAAACTTTTGCTTAATAGGATTCAAATTCTGGGCCTTTATCAAATTATTCTTAAATTCAAGTCCTAAAAATTTTGAGATGTTACAAGAAACCACATAGGTGTTCTATGATAAATTCTTCGTATAGTATGTCTATCTTTGCTCTTTATGTTCAGCTCACTACTTGCTTCCGCACTCTCTTTGTTCTTGATTTATAAAATCTTATTTATTTCTTGAACTGCGTTTTACAAAGAGAGTGCGGAAGCAAATAGTGAGCTGAACATAAAGAGTAGGGATAGACATACTATACAAAGAATTTATTATAGAACACCTATGAGGTTTCTTGTAATATCCCAAAATTTTTAGGACCTGGATTTAATTAAAAATAATATATATATATATATATATATAAGAATAATTATGGAAGATTAATTAAAAATTAAAAATTTATAAGATTCTCTAGATTATTTTTTTCCTTCATTTTATAAATCATTAGAGAAGTTTAACAATAATTATGGATAAGGTTGATAATATAGTTTTGAGTAAAATATAGTAACTACCTTCCATTTTGCTAAAATTATAGAAAGCTCACATATATTTTCAAAATCTGCACTTGATTTTTTAACAACATTTTCATTTAAATATTCTAAAATGCTTAATTTTATTTATAAATATGTTAAAATTTTTAAAATTATTAATTTGTCCTTATAATATATTATTATCTACTCTCTCTCCCCACAATTTAAGGAACTTTAAATAATTAAGTATGGAAATATTTAAATAGACAATTTATATTGAAATAAAATAATAATTTAACAATATCGTGTTAAAATTAATGAAATTTAAAGAAACATAAATACAAATTATATTGAGTAATGTATCTCTTATTATATTGAATCTCTAATTCATTAATTTTTTTTCTGCGTGTGTTTGAAATACTATTTTAGTCAACTTTGTCTGTATACTCGACTAAACTGTTCACTCTTATTCAATTCCAAATTACTCAAATTTTTGAAACAACATTGGTTCGATATATCACCCATGACATTATCATTTTCCATGGTCAACAAATTTGTTCCGTCAAAAACCCTTACTAGCTCGCCCTTTAGGTCACCAAATGTCAAAAACCTTAGGTGAGTTTTTAGATGTTACACATCAAGGTTCCAGTTAATCCATTCACATGCCAACAGACTCCAGTTCACCGATGTCACGTTATCTTAAATAATGGGGATGTCAAATATGGATGATGTTCCATATCATATAATCCTTTTTATTTGTTTCAATCATCATTGCCTTGTCCATGTCCAAGATCAATGTTCAAGGGACTCATCTAATCATCCTGGATAAACAATAATATGCCCCAGGAGAATATCATTGGAGGATCTCTAAAATGATTTAATATTTGACAGTGGCTTCTGATAAGTAAATATTACCAGTTAACAAGTGAAATTCATGTTTTAACAAGTATCTAATCTATCCAAGTCTTTATCAGATATTAAATTATTTCATAGATCATTTTGTTCATAGGTTCTTTGTTGATGTTCTCCTTAATGCATTCCCCCACAAGGACAATTTGTTAATTCAAGCTCAAGCAAGATTTGATTTTGCATATCTACTTTACATTCATCCCATCCAGGGGTGGAACTAGACTAGTAAGGCTTCGGGGGCCAATTTTGTAATATATAACTATATATAGATCAAGTTATTTAATTTTAATTATAATTAAAAATAATTTTACAATTGAATTCAGAAGATTTATAAGATAACAAATCATTTATATAAGACTTAAAATAAGAAAAGAGTTTTCCAAAGTATATAAAGAAACTCATGTTATTAAATTTAAAAGAAATTAATAATATATTTATATTTTTATTTACTATTATTTATAAAAATATTTTTCTAATTTTATTTATAATTCATTTTTAACATATTTAATTGAAACCAAGAAAATCTTAAAAATTATTAACTTTGTTTAAAAATTTAATAAGTTTTTAATTTCAGCCCTATTAAATATATATACTTTAATAACATACTTTATCTCTCCAACATTTAATAGATGACAAAAGAAAAAAATTGTGATAAAAATTGAATGCTTTAACTTATAAATAGGATAAAAATATTCATCTCTCTGCCCTATAAGTGAAAAGGCTACGCACGAGCAAATGCAGAGACTAGAAAGTAATGTATACTTGCATAAGGACTAGGGAGTGAAAAATGCATAGTGAAAATATGATAAAAGTGAAAGTTAAAAGATTGAGGGGCTAAAGTAGTAATTTTTTCCTTATAGAAAATCATCCTATAACTTGGTAAAAAAAATTGAAAAAAAATCTAGGGTGGCCGTACCTAGGTCCGCCTCTGATCCCATCCCATGGCAAACATTTACAAACATTCCCTTTCAAAATAGAAAATGAAGCATGGTCATTTCATGTTGGGCGCTGGAATTTCTTTTTCTTCGATGTCCTCTATTGTTACTTACTCCGTTTAGGATCGACGGTGAGGTGTGTGTGTGCATTCAGCTTCAATTTTTCTCCGTCCTTAGCTGCTGGATGCCCGTGTGTGTGTGTATAGTAAGCTCGAGTCTTTCCCTCTTTTTCTCTGATCTGCTAATTCTGCTTCTTCTCTCCGTTGAGTTGCTGGGTTAAACTCCTCTCCTATCATTTAGTATGGTCCATGAGCTGAGGAGTGGTTGTTTCTTCTGTGTTTCTATTCAAGGTAAGACGGTGATCCTTTCTTCTTCTTCTTTTAATTCATAAGCAATGTGAATCATCCTTTCTCTCCCTCCCCTAGCCGAAGAATGCATCTTTGCTCATAGTGGCTGTCATCATTTTGAGGAAATTGATTTGTATTTTGGCTTGATGCTGTGCACTATTGTAATTTGGAGATGAGCTGAATGGTGATAATAGAGTTATTGTTGGAAGTTAATTAAATTGTTGGATGATTATTTTGAACCAAATTTTGATGCACTCAAGATATTTATAGGAATGCTTGAAAGAAGAAGTTGGTGGGAATAAGATTGTTTGATTTTCATATTAGAGCCTAGAGGAATTATATATGCTACTTGAGGAAGTATATATCTTCATAAAAATTGTAAAGCTGATATACCTATTGGAAATATACAGCACCTAAAGGGAAATAATTAGACCAAATGATAATCAAGATTTTGTTAAGCTTGGAATAAGATTTGTGTTAATGGTTATGGTTGAATGTTGCCTAGTGTTGTTAATTACTTGACAGAACTTGTTGAAGGATTTGGTGAGAATTTAAGGGGTTAATGAGAAATTTAAAGAATGTTTGAAGAGTTTGAATGTTAATTTTGCTTGCTTATATTAAGAAGAGAAATCATAATGACATAGAATGTGTTGATTTTACATGTTATATTAATTTAGGGCATCATTGGAGTAAGCAAGAAATTGAAAAAGTTTGACTATAAGATTTTTGGAAACTCAGGAGAGTGGGTAGCATTTTGAATAAGTTCTAGAAAAATGTTTAAAAAATTTCTTTATTTAAATTTTAATATTGTTATTATAGAGGTTGTATAACAATTGTTTTATAAATGATGATTTCTTGATTTCACCAATGATTTATGTTATTGCTAGGCAATGATTGAAGTTAATATAAACAAATGATATTACTTCTCGAAAGTCACTTATTTTATGTTTTCTATGAAATTTTTTAAAATAACAATTCGTGCATGAAGGATAGGAAAATTAATATAAGAAATAGAAATTGATAGTTGAATAGTATAATTGAAAGAGAAATATTTTGACATTTTATTCTTGGTCCATGCACGCTCAATTTAAATTAGGGGGACTAAGTTCAGAATGCTAGATACTAATAGTAGTTCCATTAATCCTTAGCCTGCCATGGCACACCTAGCTAGTAGGGTGCTTATAAGAGGTCTTAACCCCTTGCGAAAGCCAATGCACCTGGATTGGAGGGATGGTAATTCATGAGCTTTGTACTCATGCTTGTTTCTATAAGTGTCATGCCTGTGCTTGATTCGTGGCTCCTGCTGTGATTGTTTCATGACTCTCAACCACAGTTGATTGGTTATTTATCTTTTTAAATTGTGTGTCCATGCTTGATTGGTTATTTACCTTCGTAGGTTGTGTGTCCATGCTTATTATTCATTTTGATAAAGCCTACCTAGATTTAAATTAAAATTCATTATTTTTATATTAGTTCTCTAAAAGTGTCCTACCTAGTTATATCATTGCTTGAAATTTTTATATTCTATGAGTAATACAAATTTTGATAAATTGTATTGTCCTATTAACATTGTTTAATTTCACGGTTATGTTATTAAGAAAAAATCTTTATTTATTGTTAGTTTAAGTATATATTTTATTATTTCATTAATTTTTAAAACTAAATTTATTGGTTACTATCTTCAAAAAAATTTTATATTTATAATTAGAATGCTACTCACTAGAAATTTCTTTCATCTTAGCCTCAGATAATGCAACTAACCCTGTGCCTCTTGCTAGTCATTAAGAGGCTCCATAGCTTTTTTGGATAGTAAAAGCACCCTTCGATCAACTCTTTGTTGAAAACTTGTATTGTGTTATATTATTGTAATTTAGTGCCCCATGTATACCCTAGTTAAGTTCTAGTTTTATTTTGCAAGTATGTAATTTATTGGAATGATGCTAGTTTTCTTACTGGTTTGGTTGATAAGTTTTGTCATTGTAGAAATTTCAGGAGGTCTAAATTACAAGGGAGATTTTGCTAAAATTTTTTCAAAACATTTAAAACTTTATGAACCTTATTATTATTATTACTATATATAACTTATATATCAATATTTTTGCTTAATCTATAGGTAATCAAGCTTATGAAATGAGAGTTTATCTCATATTTCATGCCGATTGTACTTTTAGTATCGAGGTTTGACAAAAACATCTAACCCATAACCCAATAGGCCATAGGATCAAATTCCATTACTGGTATGAGAACTTAAGTGATAGATGATATATAAATACCTCTATAAGTACTTATTAAGCTTAAGGTATGCCTTAGCCTTGATAACACTTGAGGGCCTAACTCACCTTATCTTTTCTATATATATATATATATAAACATTAACGCAAGCAAATATGATAGTTCTTAAAAAAATTAAGAAAGCTCTCAATCTAGGAACTTGGTAAGAATATGGTTTATAAACTATAAGATGATATAAGGATCTTATTGATAAACGATTTGTAAATACCTTTATAAGCACTCTTGGAGATTAGAGGCATGTCTTAGCCATGGTTAGCTCATAGAAACTTACTCACCTAAACTTTTTTGAAAAAGTAAAAAAAATTTGCCACATGACTTGATCCATCCTAAAGGGCTTTTTTTTTCTTTTGCATCTTTGCGTCTTTAACATATATGAGACTCCTTCTAGCAAAAAAAGAAAACATATATGAGACTCTAATAATATATTGGCACACTAAGAAAATTAAATAAGAGTTTTCAAAAATAAATTATGAAGGAGGATTGAAGGGAGTAGTGAATAATGAGAGCTTTATAAAGTCAAACTTGGTCTTAAGAGTAGAAACATGGGCATTCAAGCACACCAACTCATAGATTTCACAACTATCTAAGTTGAGATGAGTTTTGGCGTGATTGAAGAAGTTTAACAATATTACATTCTAGTAGATGATCGAGGATGGTGGTCTATCTACCTATTCTTATGTTCAGCTTTGGTGCATTGTTTAGGGTGGCAATGGCAGTGCTAGAATCATCTTTAGTGTTCATTACCCCTAATGAGCTATAGATGATCTAGATTTGAACATTGTATTCATATTTTTCTATATTTATTAATATAAAAACTTATAAAAATAATAAATGCTTGTTACTAAGGGTTAAGGGTCATTTTTATCTCTCAACTTTATCTGAAAGATCACTAAGGATTCTAAACTTAAAAATAGGCCGGTTCTATTCATCCACTTTAAAGATTCCCTTACTTATCACCATGTCATTTTCTCAACGTTAGTTGATCATATCTAGGATTGATGTTTAAAGGACTCAGCCATTCATCCTAGGTAAATAATAATAGAGGGAATTGCATTAAGGGTCTTAAAAACACACATTATTGCACTTTTGACTTGAAAAAATTTTATATTGCACTGCAGGCCTTAGAGCCCTTATTGCAATTTTTCTTGGGACTAAAAATACAATTTTGCTTTTTGTTTGATTCAAATTTAAAAAACATACATGAACCCTTGAAGCAACAGAATAGCTTCTCTTCTTTATTGTTTCGCCAGTCATCGCCCTGCCATTATTGACCATTGTCGGCGTGGATGAGTGTAGAAGTCTTGGCTGTTGATAAATGAACCATAGATCACAATTTTCCCTCTCTTTCCTTGAATTGAGTCACTATAGCTTGTTGTTATCGGGTGGACCTATGCAATTCAACCACTTGCTACCATTGGAGGAGGATTGTGCTAGTTAGGATCATCCTCTTCATTTATTCTTCTTCCTTATTCCTCCCCTATTATGCATTCTAGTGGGTTATCTCCCTCATTTTCCTCTACTTCGCATATTGCCAGCCATTGGTCATTTTCTTCCTCTTCCTTGTTTGAGCAACATTATCTCTTTCTTTTGGCTTATATCATTGTTGTTTAAAGGTAAGGATTTTCAATCTTATTTCTCTCATTGATTTTGTGCATGTGTGTGTTTTAGTGGTTGAAGTTTTAATAAGTCTCTCATATCAAGCACAAGTAGTGGAATGCATATAAACAGGGCATCACTATAAAAAAGTATGTTTTAGAGGCATTTCATTTAAAGCGGTTGTAAGAAACACCTCAAAAGGTCGTATATTGGAGGCATTTTTTGACCAGCGGGCATTTTATAGGGAAACATCTTTATATAGGGGCATTTTAATAGAAAAAAGCCCCTTCTAGGGGGGTTTCCATAAGCACCCTGCAAACGTACACAAAATGCCCCCACAATTCTTGGGGCATTTTCCCACATTTGCAATTACAAATGCCCCTTGAGGGGCATTTGTATGGAAACGACCCCATAGGGGGCATTTGTACAATTACCAAACGCCCCCTCAGGGGGCTTTTTATATGGACAAACGTCCCCCCTCAACCTTATGTAAAGGCAGGCAAACAAAAATTTTCATTTGCCTGCCTTCTCCTCTTGGCCAAGGTTGTCTATGTCCCTAAAATATTTTTTTTAAATTTTGTTTCATAAAAATTTTATTCATTATTTGATTTATGATTATATGTATAAAAAATTTGCAGGTTGTTGAAATATTCTTCTTTTGATATTTTTGAAGAAAGCTTGTGAGTTCAAGTAAGTAAAATTTTTATGATTAAATTTATATTTTTTAGCCATTTTGTAATTTATCTTATTTTAATTATGTACTTGCTCATAATAAATATTTTGTTAACGCATGTGTATTTTTTTATTTTGATGATATTCAATTCTATTAATTTTAATTGATTTTAGTTAAATGTTAATATTGAATTAAAATTTAGGTAAAAATTAAAGTTATAAATCTTTAATTTTTAATGTGTAGAATTTATTGTTGTTAGGATATAAATCTTATAAAATTTAAATTTTTTCAGTGATGGATAGATCATGGATTAATATACCTCAGACTTCTGAAACATATCTAAATGGATTAGAAATATTTTTAGATTTTGCATTATCACATGGAGATGGAGTTGAACTCATTCTTATTCGTGTCCAAAGTGTAATTTTAAAAAATGGCATAAGAGAAATGATGTTCGAGAGCACTTGGTGTTAAAAGAATTCCCTCGAGGATACACATTTTGGGCGATGCATGGGGAGACACGTGATAGAGTAGATGAATGTGTAGATATCTCAGCAACTGCAAAAGCAAGAATTGAAATGTTATCTCCAGTGCAACAAGAAAATCCCATCGTTAATATAATTCATGATGCATTTGGAGTGCCACAAGAAACAATTTCTCAAGAAGTAGATGGTGTTGATTCAATATTTTGAATCAAATTGATAAAGAGACTAGAAAATTTTATGAATTTTTAAGAGAGGGAGAGCAACCTTTGTTTGATGGGTCTAAAAAATACACAAAGCTTTCCTTTTTGGTAAAATTATATCACATCAAGTGTTTGTGCGGAATTAGTAATAAAGTGATGTCCATGATTTTTGAATTATTAGCAAATGCATTTGAAAATGCTAAAATTCCAAAATCATTCTATGAAGCAAAGAAAATGATAAATAAATTAGGATTGAACTATAAAAAAATTAATGCGTGTCCAAATGATTGTATGCTATACTAGGGTCCTGATGAAGACATTGAAGTGTGTAAAAAGTGCAACACTTCCATATGGAAGCTGAAGAAGGGGAAGAAAGGAAAGAAAAAAGCTACACAAATTTTGAGATATTTTCCATTTAAACCACATTTACAGAGGTTGTATATGTCATTGAAGACATCCAAACACATAAGATGGCATTATGATGAAAAAAGTGATGATGATATGTTAAGACATCTAAGGGATTTGAGGCTTGGAAGCATTTTAATGGATTGTATCCAAAATTTGTAGAAAATTGAGGAAATGTTAGGCTAGCTTTAGCTACAAATGGTTTTAATCCATTTGGGACATTAGGTACAAGTTATAGTATCTGGCTAGTGCTTCTCATACCATATAATCTTCCACCATGGATGTGTATGAAACAAAGTTCTTTCATCTTGTCAATGATTATTCCCGGGAAGAGAGCACTTGGTAATGACATTGATGTTTACTTACAACCATTAATTCAAGAATTGTTAGATATGTGGAACATTGGTGTCAATACTTATGATTCATACTCGAAGGAAGTTTTTAATTTGCGTACAGCTTTGATGTGGACTATTAGTGATTTTCTAGGCTTAAGGACGTTATCTGCTCGGAATGTACATATAGGATTAGCTTGCCCATCTTGTAACTTTGATTCAATTTCTCATAGGCTTCCTCACAGTCGAAAATGGTGTTTTATGGGGCATCATCGATTTTTGGATCATAAACAAAAATTTAGGGTAGCCTGAGCTAAATTTGATAGAAGCCATGAGCATAGAGATTCTCCTGTTCTTTTAAATGGCATGGGTATTTTGAGACAAGTTGATTATATTAATAATGTCTTTGGAAAAGATAATGTGACAAGCACATCAAGCAAAAGGTCTTGAGGTACATTTGGTGGAGACATACAACAATGGCGTAAGAAGAGCATCTTGTTTAATCTATCATATTGGGTAAACAATTTGTTGCATCACAATTTAGATGTAATGCATTTATTAAAAAAATGTATGTGACAATGTAATCTTTACACTGTTAAATGAGACTGAAAAGTCAAAATATCATCTTCAAGCAAGGAAGGATTTACAAGAAATGGGCATTCGTTCAGAATTATGGCTAGATAACAATCACTACTACAAAATAAGTTTACAGGAGCATTTTTTTTTACTTTAGGGAGCGCTTTTGAAGCGCTCTCGTATCGAGCGCTCCAAAATGTATAGGAGCGCTTAAAAAAAGCGCTCCTGTATATACGCTATACGGGAGCACTTTTCGAAAAGCGCTCCCATAAGGGAGCACATACGAGAGCGCTCTTTACAAGAGCGCTCCCGTATACAACCATACCAAAGCGCTTTTATAAAGAGCGCTCTCGTATGAACCATATAGTATGTTACTTTACAGGAGCGCTCTTCAAATGAGCACTCCCGTATATTACTTTAATTTTTTTTAAATCAGATTTTTTGAAATTTCTCCTTTTACGTCTCTTTAACAATGGCAAATCATAATATCAAAAACCAATTTAAAAATAATATCAACATAAAAATTTATATACAAGAAAAGAATTTGAAACTGATACAACAATTTCAATTTCCTAACTAACCTAGTTTAATTTCTAACAAGCCTAACAAATGAAACTATTGTTATTTTTCTAACATTGAAATCTAACTTCCTATTACAAACAGCTAATAATATATTCTGACAACTCTTCAACTAAATCTTCTATTTGCTCCATGGTAAAATGCAAACATCTTACTCCAACAAAATACTACACAAGATATGAAAGCAATATATAAGTAATTAACATTATATCAACTTAATTGCAAAGCTTTTGACTTACATTTTCAGGAATGATCAACTCTTGTTGTGTGATTACTTCTCTCATAAACTTCATAACATAGTATCCATACTCCCAACCTTGTAATTGTGTAGGTACCTACCTATAAAACAATAAAAGATGTCATTATCAAAATATGGTAGAAATAAATTCTAACTTAATTTAAAATACTTCAGCGATGAAGTTATATATATGAATCATTTCATCAAGACGGTCAATATCATATGTCCCACTATCACGATCAAATGTTGAGTAGCTCGCACTATCCCTTTAATCATTTGCATTATTCCTTGTCTCCCCATGCATGGTCCAACAAGTATAAGTTGGATCAATCCCATTACAGATTAAATGATCTTTCAATTCTATTGGATTTACTCTTTTTCCATAGCAACATTTCAAACAAGGACATATGACTCCAAGAGAGTCTTGATCACAACAAAATGCAAATTCAATGAATTAATCCACACCATCCCAATATTCTCTAGATAGTCGATTAGCCGACATCCACTTATGATCCATGTCACTAATATGATTATCAAAATTCAATAAACAAAAGACTTAGATTTCTATAAAAAAAATTCAACAACATCTTCCTTAAAAGAAGAACCTCCCAAATGATGAAACAATCAAATTCTACAACACAATACATTTAAACTAAAAAAATCAATTCATCCAAATAAAAATTTAGTAACATAATGCATCTAAATTCTGTCAATCAATTGTAATTTAATTAATAACAATAATCTCCCTTAAAAGTATATTTCATAAATAAAATAAAAATGTTCAAGTAGTTTCCTCAACTTTAATCTAATTATCAACTACAAATACTCCATAATTCTAATATAAATAACTCCAATTCATATATTATCTATAATATTGATTATTAAAAATATATATGAAATTTATTCTCAAATATATATAAATATATCAATATATTACATTATAAATTAATTATTAAAAAAATACCTTCACAGTGTAGTCTTCACGGCAGTAGCGGAGGTCTTTGTAGCGTTGCTTCCTCGGCTATACAGCAATGACACACGGCTGCAACGGAGGTCTTCACAGCGTCACTTCGTCCGGTGTACAGCAGCATCACAGATCTGGAACAGCAATGCAGATCTGGAATAGTGATGCGGGAGATGGCGGTGACGGCGACGACAATGCAAAAACAGAGACAGATGGTGTGACATGATGCAGAAATGAACGAACAACGATGAACATTGATCTGGAACAATGAACAGTAGCGGACGATGATTTAGAATAGCAAACAGTGGCGAACGACGATCTGGAACAGCGAACAGCGGTGGACGACGATCTGGAACAGCGAACAACAATGGAAGATAGACTGATACAGCGATGATCTGAAACTCGTTGGGTATGCACAACCTCAGCAAATGAGAGAGAGGTTTGAAAGAAACTCTTGAATAGGGAAAAGAAAACTGACGGGAGGCAGAGATATAAAAGACTACCTCTTCCGGAGCGCTCGTCAAAGAGCACTCCGGAAGATAGTCTTTCGGAGCATTTAACTACGAGCGCTCCCGAAGGTCTTTTTAAATTTTTTACAATATTTTATTTATATTAATTAGGAGCGTTATCTTATTGAGAAGCCCTAACATAAAGGAGCGCTTATTTAAAAAAGCATTCTGGTAAATTCTGCATTCACATTTTAAAGCGCTTTTTAAAGAAGCGCTCCTAAATACCCGCTCCTAAAGATATATTCTATAGTAGTGAATGGTAAATTTAATCCGGCTTTATTGACACAACAAACATCTCCACAGGAGCCGTTTTATGTGTGAATGCCTCCTGTGGGGGCACTTACAGTACAAATGCTCCCTGTGGAGGCATTTGACAAATGCCCCATTTGGAGGCATTTGTATGGTTTTTCCGGCATTTGATAAAAATGTCGCTAAAGTAGTGGTAGCACCTATTTTGGCGGTGTTTTTAGAAAATGCCGGAAATACTATTGAAGGCATTTTAAATGCCTCTAAAGCAGGAAAAAAATGCCCCAAAAACAACATTTTTTTGCAATGCATGGCTACCTTTAAGCCATTAAATCCATAAGGCCTCACATGAATTATAGGGAGAATTTTAATAAAGACCCCTTAATTACACTTATTTCAATTCAAAGCTTTTAAATTTCTAAAATTACTATAATAACCTAGGAATTTTAAATCAAATTAAAATATGAAATAAAGTGTGGTCAAAGGGGTTTTGAATTTAAATAAGTGTTGTCAAAAGGTCTTTATTGAAATTCTCCTTAAATTATAAGTCTCCTTTGTACTGTGTTTAGATATACATGAATTTGAATTTAGATTTGAATTTAGGCAAAATTCATTATTTTGGCCCTTTAAAATTTATGGATTTAGATTTACTTGCGTGTGTATGAATTGAAATATATGAACTTCAAATTTGAGATTTAAAATCCAAAATTTTAAATCCAAATTTACTAATCCAGACGTTATGTTAAGTTATTCTAATTGAATTCCATTTGGTAAAGCATATAATAAAATGAAATTTAAAGATAAATTATAAGGAAAATGACTTTATTTATTCACAAAAAGGCTATTAAAATATATACATAAATATTTTAATGAAAATGCCTTTTTTTTCAAGTTTTTTTAATGCAATAACCCAATAATTTAAGTTAAATTAAAATTTATAATAATATAATTTAAAAATATTTTTTGTTAGTTTTGGGATAAGTGTCATATGATGTGTTAATGGCTAAGTGAAAATTCTTCTCAGTGCAAACCTATGTCCTAACGTGTCCTTGGTTCGAATCCTGGTGGTGCAAGGGTAGGAATTTTATGAAATCAAATACAGAGACGGATAGCAGCGAAGGAGGAAGAGAGATTGAGGTTTGGAGAGGCTTCTTCAAGTCGCAGCGAAGGAGGAAGAGAGATTGAGGTTTCGAGAGGCTTCTTCAAGTCTTCCTCCACAGTTCCTCGCTGTCTTCCATTCCGTCTCCAGTAACTGTGGGTGCGCTGGAATCTTGCTCCTCCACTTGCGTCGTCTGGGTGCGTTCTTTCCCTTCCCCATTTGCGCTGCTAGATCTGCACTTTCTCATCTCGTCATCGTCCTCTGCTTCAATCCTTTCTCTTCTTAGCCCTGGTGAGTGTATGCGATGAGGAGCTAAGTCATTGCAACCGGATTCGTCTCCTTTTCCGTTTTGTTCCACATCATCTCCTCCTTCCTCCTTTTTCATTTTCTGCATCACCGGTTTTTTTTTTTTTTTTTTTTTTACTTTCTCTGTTGTGACTAATCTTATATGAGAAAATTTGAATTCTCCCCATTATCATTTGATTCGTGTGTGTTTAAGCGGGGGAGGTTGAAATATTCTTTATTGTTTATTCTTTATTATGTTGCTGTGTGCGTTCAAGTAAGGAAGGGCGTTTGAGTAGGTTGAAATTTTTTAGTCAAGTGAGTAAAATGAAGATAGTATGTACTTGAATTTTATTTGAACTTAAATTGATTCTTGATGGGATATGCGTTTGAAAGGTATGATAAATATAAATGTTGACACTGAAAATTTTTGGGTTGATGATTGATGGATAAGAAGTTCCATTAGGTGAGTTAGGAATTGAGGCATATTAGGTGTTTGTTGAAGGGTTTGAGAAAGGATTATGTCTCATTTAAATAATTAGTTATGGCCCGAGTAGTATGGAGGAAATTGGTGATAAAAATAATTGGGAAAGCTTTAAAATAATGAATTTTGGTATTCTTTTTGAATTGGCTTGATTATTGTGTAAGAATTTAAAATTGGGAAGTTTAATAAACTCAAATACTGAGACTAAAAAAAGATAGGATGAGGTTTGCGGAGAAAAAGAGCTTTGATGTACAGTATGAACACCAATGTCTAGGAAGTGTTTGATAAAATGTTTGTAAGAAGAAATTTTGAATTATAGTGGGAAAAAAAATTTATATAAACAAAGTGCTGGATAGAAAGTAAGTACATATATACACACACACACAATACTTTAGGGATTGAAAGATCAAAGTTATAAATTGGATTGATGTGAGAACTTGGTTGATTATGGTGTTGTTACATTGGAAAAGAGTTTATTAAAATTGAATAAATGTCATTATGTTTTCTTTTTATTTGTTAGGGGTGTTTAGAGGAAGGAAGATTTGATTAAAGCTCTAAAGAGTGAATTTTTAGTACATGGATATATTACAAGTAAGTGGATAGTATTTCAAATAACTTACCAATAAAATTTTCTTTATAAAATTCATTAATGCCATTTTTATTGTTTTATTGATAGTAAACCACGTGTATCAAAGAATGATTCCTTTATTGGATAATTCTAATTTAATGGATTAATTTGTTATGTGAAATTATATTATATTGAATTGATAAAGTATTTGCACAAGTTTAAATAAATTTTATTTGATAAAGTCATGCATGGAATTTGTTAATGAAATTATAAAATGTTAGTTATGTTATGAAAATTTCCATGCATGTTTGAAAGTTGATTTTAAAAAAGGACTATATGTAGAGTACTGGCTGCAAACGGTAGTTCCATTAGTTCATAATGCGCTATGGTTAATAACTAACTAGTTTGATTTTTGAGTTATGTTCTTAAAGTTTGTCATTCATGGGTCTTTACTTGTGTTTAATTTTGTGGTTTCATACCATGTTTGATTAGTATTACTTTCATGTACTGTGTGCCCATATTTGTTTTCATGGTTTAAGCTACATTTGGCTACTTATCATTGTGGACTGTGTGTCCACGATTGTCTTCATGACATAAGTTGCATTTAGTTATTTATCCTTGTGAATTGTGTATCCATGTTTGTCTTCGTTGCATAAGTCATGTTTGGCTCTACTCCTCAGCAATAAATAAACAATATAACAAAAGAGAACTAGGACTCTAACTACAATCAATGTCGAGCACTCTAAATCGTATTTCCAAAAAATGCTATACTTTTAGAATTTACATGAAAAGGAAGATATTCTCATAACCGATCTTCTAGTAAATTTAGCAATGAACCCATTAAATGTTAGCAGCAGGTACCATATTAGTTATGCTATCTGAGACTAAATAAAATACTTTCCATTGAATAACGTCCCAACTATAACATTTTGCACAATTAAAATGAATATATACAATAGTTACATAAATTAAATGAGAAAACAATTCAATCTAAACAAATTTGTAAATTTGAAATAAAAGTTCTATATAACTTTAACAATAAGAACATTTAAATCTATAATGACAAAGCAGCTTTAACATTTAATTTTGATAAATTAAAATGATTAAATAAATAAATAAGAATAACATTGTTTACTAAATTAAAGACCATTACATATGAAATCACCAATTAATTAAAAATTCATACATTTTTTAGGGATTTATCTGAACAATTCACAAATGTAGACACACAGTCCATGAGGGAAAATAACCAAAGGTGGCTTGTGCCATGAAAACAAATGTGGACACACAATCTACAGGAGTAAGTAACCAAATGCAGCCCGAGCTACGAAACAAACATGGACACATAATCCACGATGTTAATAATAACCAAACACGGCTTGAAGTGATAACAACAAATGCAGGTGTTAAACCCACAAATAACAAATGTGAGAACAGAGCTCATGAAAATTAAACTAACTAGTCATTGACCATAGCAAGTCGACACTAGTGCAAAAAGTATTTTTCGCCACAGTTAAAATGTATTTTTGGCGATAGAAGATGCTCTGTGGTAGAAAATAGTGTGGTAGTAAATGTATATTTTTTACGACAGGTATAATGTAAAAAGTGGCGAAAAATGCTATTTTTTGCCATAGGTGAAGTTGAGACCTGTGGTGGAAAATAGCCTCTTTCACCATAGGTATATTTTAGACTTGTGGCGAAAGATATCATCTTTCACCACAAGTCCTACTTTTACCTGTGGCGAAAGATGACTTGTGGCGAAAGATATCATCTTTCACCACAAGTCCTACTTTTACCTATGGCGAAAGATATCATCTTTCACCACAGGTCTCTCTTGGACCTATGGCAAAAGATGGTTGAGCGGCGTATCTTTGGCGACAGTTGTAGTTGCAACTATCGTTATAGATTCATTTTTTACCACAATTACAATTATAACTATGGCCGTAAATGCTATGTTTTTTTTTATAGAATCACCTATAATTATATACATTCCTTACTTTTACAAAACTTGCATTAATACATAAATAGCAACTCCAGAGGCCAATACAAATATATATATTACAAACATTTTAACTAAAATCTCCATTTTCAATACACATATCTAAAATGTTTCTACTCTAACCCTTTTAATTCTAAGAAAACATGAGACCAAAGATTTCATATATGTTCAACTCTCACTTAGAATATGGCTCTAAATTTTAGAAGTACTGCAATTTTAATAACAATATATATAAATAATAACTCAAGTATATGAAAATTTTCATAATATAAATCATTATTAGCAAATTATTACCTGATCAAATGAGTTAATAATGTCTTGAGTGATGATTTCATACATAAAAATCATTACATAATAACCACACTCTATACTTCCTGGTTGTTGAAGACACTATAAAGACAATAAAAAATAAAAAAATTTATTAAATCAATATTATAATCTTTATTCTAATAAGAGAATAAATTTAAAATACTTACTTGCATTTGCGCCCACTTAATTTCATTCTTTTTCTTATCAACCATTCCCGCTGATTTCCAATATGTTGCTAATGATCTATTTACCAAATATACACACTTAGAAAATATCAAATATATGTTATTAATAACACAAAATAGAATTATTTGAAGACTTACAATTCAATCAAAGACTTCATATCATCGCTTATTTCCCTTCGTAGTGAACAAAACTAGTATATAGTATTTTCATACGGGAAAATGATAGGAAGCATCCAATGATGACCACAACATATTAATTTATATTAATATCACATCATTAAGCAAATTTTTATTAAATTGAGGGATGAATTTAAAATTTAATACCTTTCAATAATTGGTAAAAACCAGTACCTCTTCTTTTGTTTACACATTGTCTTTCCAATATAAGAAACGCTTTGATTCACTTTGCCGATTGTGGTTAAAAGTGGAGACAAGAACCCATAATTATAATCGACATCGAGTTCGGTGCATATCTTATGGAGGTACCTTTGATAATAAAAAATATGTTAGCAAGAACATAAAAATATAAAATATTAATCTAGAAATAAAAATGAACACTTGAATTATTGCTAAGTCCAACTAGTCAAAAATAATGAGATCATTGATGTCTTTTCTGGCGACTCTGAAAGTAATAAGCTTCCCAATAATCATTTCGCTTACTTTTATTTCATCAGAAAATTCATTCATATCAACCACCACCGAAGCCAACTGTTTCAAATAATCTTGCACCGGTTAGGGATTAAAACTCAGAGATTCTTTTGACTGTAGGAGTTCCTATAATTAATATATAATAAAAATTAGAAATACCTATAAGAAATATAGAAATTATAACTTTTCATACCTCATCAGTAACCTGTCGGGCTAGCCTTTTCAACCAAATAATAAAATTATGCTCAGCTTGTCCTACTGTTTACACCTCCTCAGTAGGGAATAACACAGGAGCATTGGCATCCACAACCTCTTCAATTGCGACCTTTACTTGATTATGTTGTATCAGGTGGCCATGCACCCGGTAAATGGTGTAAAAAAATAAAGGCGGTGGCATTTTTATAATTATGTTTAATTATTTGACACTTTTTACATCGGGTGGCCATGCACCCGGTGTAAAAAGTTTTCTTTTCTTTTTACACCGAGTGGGCATACACCCGGTGTAAAAAGTTTGTTTTCTACATCGAGTGAGTCTACCCGGTGTAAAAAGACCTTTTTACACCAAATGGACTCACCTGGTGTAAAAAATTTTCTTTTTACACCGGGTGGGCATGTACCCGGTGTAAAAAGTTTGTTTTCTACACCGGGTGAATCCACCCAGTGTAAAAAGTTAGCTTTTTACACTGGGTGACCCTTCACCCAGTGTAGAAAAATTTTTTTAAATTACCTTCCATTAGTCTCCTTCCTCCATTCATTTGCTCTCCTTTAGTATTGCTCTCCTCCTCCCTTGCCGCCCTTCCCCTCGTCTCCTCCTCCCTTGCTGCCCCCTACCCCTCATCTCCCACTCCCTTGCCACCCCCTTCCCCTCGTCCCCTCCCTCGCCTGCCCCCTCCCCCTCTCTGGGCCGCCCCCTCCCCCTCCCCCTCATCCCCGTCCCCGCCCCCTCTTCAATGCCTCTGCCCTGCCACCACTCCTTCTCCCCTCCTCATTCTCTTAGTGCTGAGCTATTGCTGCAACTGTCGCCACCCAGGTATGTGTTGAATATGAATTTTTAAATGTTAAATGCTTAAATTTAGTTTTTAATGATATTAATTGTTGCTGGGAGTGTTGTTAGTGGCTTCATAAGGCTTCAAGTTGTTGCATGTGATCATTTATTTGGTTTAAAATTGTTATTTTTCTCGTGTAAAATTTTCTAAAACTTTTGGGAAGTCCAATTTTTAAGGGAGACTCTATCAAAATTTTTTTTGAATTCATTCTTTCCTCTAAATTACTTAAATTTAGTTTTTAATGATATTGATTGTTGCTGAAAGTGCTGGCTTCATAAGGCCTCAGGTTGTTATATGTGATCATTTATTTGGTTTAAAATTGTTATTTTTCTCGTGTAAAATTTTTAAAACTTTTGGGAAGTCCAATTTTTAAGGGACACTCTGTCGAAATTTTTTTTGAATTCATTCTTTCCTCTAAATTGCTTAAATTTAGTTTTTAATAATATTGGTTATTGCTGAAAGTGCTGTTAGTGGCTTCATAAAGCCTCAAGTTGTTGCATGTAATCATTTATTTGGTCTAAAATTATCAATTTTCTCTTAGAAATTTTTTTTAAAAGTCTTGGGAGATCCAATTTTCAGAGGAGACTCTGCCAAAATTTTTTCAAATCTTAAATTAATTAAGAACTTAGTTTCTTGAAATAGTTTGAAGGTAATAACATTAGTTATATTCTTTAGGAGATGACATATGAATTATAGTTAGAGGAATGCTAGACAAACGAGTGACGAGTATGATAATGGGGTGAAAGAATTTTTGGAATTTGCTAAGAAAAATGTTGTTGACAGTAGTGAAAGGTTCTATTGTCCTTGTGTTAATTGTTTGAATGAGAGGAGACTAGGTGTTGCCGAAATAAGAGAGCACTTAGTTTGTGATGGGATTTGTAAAAATTATAGAATATGGATTTGGCATGTTGAATGATTGAAAAATTATAGTAACACATCTCAATGTGTGGGAGTTGATAATCTTGATGATGAAGTAGAAATGAATGAAGATCGGTTAGAGGACATGATCCGTGATGTTAGGGAAAAGGCTTTTGAACGAGCACATGTGTATGATAACTTATGCACTGACACAGAGAAGCCTCTATACCGGGGTGCACTGATTTTAGTTTGTTATCTGGGGTGTTAAAACTAGTTACCTTAAAGACAAGAGCTGGGTGGAGTGACTAAAGTTTCATATAGTTGTTAGAGTTACTTCAAATAATGTTTCTGAAAGGTAATGTACTACCAAATCGTTATTATGATGCCAAGAAGATCATGTGTCCAATGGGTATGAAGTATAAAAAAATACACGCATATCCTAATGATTGTGTATTGTACAGAAAAGAGCTTGAAGGGGAGGAGAAGTGTCCGAAATGTAAGGCACTATGGTACAAAGAGAAGGGGGCTCCTATAAAGGTCTTATGATATCTTCCAATTATACCAAGGTTTAAGCATTTGTTTGCAAATACCAATGATGCAAAGAACTTGATGTGGCATACAAATGAGAGGATATCTGATCGAAAACTTTGACATCCAGCCGATTCTTCTCAATGGAAGAAAATTGATCAATTATTTTCTGAATTTGGCAATGAGCCAAGGAACTTGAGGCTTGGACTTTCTACCGATATAATGAATCCTTATGATCGTCTTAGTAGTATACATAGTTCATGGCCTGTTCTTTTGGTGATTTACAATCTATCACCTAGTTGTGCATGAAATGGAAGTACATGATGCTATCCATGTGATTTCGGGACCAAAACAACCTAGAAATGATATTGATATTTACCTAAGACCTCTAATTGAAGATTTGAAAGTATTGTGGGAGGTAGGTGTGGAAGTGTTTGATGCAAATCAGAAGGAGAATTTTAAGTTACGTGCTATGATCTTTGGTACTATAAATGATTTTCCTGCATATGGAAATTTGTTTGGTTATAGCCTGAAAGGTCATAAAGCTTGTCCAATTTGTGAAGAAAGCACAAACTACCATCAACTTCAACATGGAAGGAAGACAGTCTACCTTGGCCATCGGAGCTTTCTTAGACGAGATCACCCATATCGTAGATTGAAGAAAGCTTTTCATGGTCACTAAGAACACAATGATGCTCCGAATGCTTTGACTGGGGATCAAGTGTATGAATGTGTGAAAACATTAATATTGTCTTCGGTAAGACTAAAAAGAATACTGGTGCAAAAAGCATATGGAAAAAAAGGTCTATCTTTTTTGACCTCCCATATTGGCACAATCTTGAAGTAAGGCATTATATTAATGTTATGTATGTGGAGAAAAATATGTGTGATAGTATTACTGGAACGCTTCTGAACATACCAGGTAAGACTAAGGATGGTGTGAATGCAAGATTGGATTTGAAAGAAATGGAAATACGGGAAGACTTACACCCAAGACCAGAAGGTAAACGAACTTATTGTCCCTCAGCCTCTCATACATTGTGCAAATCTAAGAAAACAAGTTTTTGTGAGTGTTTACATGGAATCAAAGTTCCTTCAGGGTATTCTTCAAATATTATAAAGCTTGTATATGTGAAAGAGTTGAAACTAGTAGGCTTAAAATCTCATGATTGTCATGTCTTGATGCAACAGCTATTACCATTGGCTATTTAAGGCATACTGAAAGAAGATTTAAGACTTACAATAACTAGACTTTGTTTCTTTTTCAATGCTATATGTAGTAAAGTTATTGATCCCTGTAAACTTGAAGAGTTAGAACAAGAAGCTTGTACTATCTTGTGCCAACTTGAGATGCACTTTCTTCCTACATTTTTTAACATTATGGTTCACTTAATAGTGCATCTAGTAAGGGAGGTAAAATTTTATGGTCCTGTTTATTTGCGATGGAAGTACCCAGTTGAGAGATACATGAAAATACTGAAAGGGTATGTCAGAAATCCATTTTGACCCGAAGCATCAATAGTTGAGGAATATGTTGCTGAAGAAGCTATGGAGTTTTGTTCTCATTACTTGTCAAGTACAGAGTCAATTGGACTTCCAAATCTCGTCATGAGAAAAGGCAATATAGTCAAGGCATATGTGGAGTATCAGTGAAGAGCATGAATTATGATGAATTACAAGAAGTACATTTATATATCTTGAATAATATTGATGAAGTTAAAGATTACATATCTTCTCATAAAGAACTTTTAAAGGCAAAAAATTATCGAATGAGAATGACAGAACAAAAGTTGTTGAAAGAGCATAATAGGACTTTTGTGGATTGGTTCAGGCAGAAAATTTTGAATGAAAGTGGTGTTTTTGAAACAGTTAAATGGTTGGCTAGAGGTCCTAACTTTGATGTTATATGTTGGAGTGCCTATGATATTAATAGGTATTCCTTTTATACCAAGTCCTTGGATGAGAAGAGTACGGTGCAAAATAGTGGAGTTATGATAATGGCTGAAACCGTACACTTCTCTAGTTCAAAAGATAAGAAACCTAAACTAGCATCTAGGACTTACTTTGGGGTTATTAAAGAGATTTGGGAGGTTGATTATACAAAATTTAGAGTTCCTGTTTTCAAATGCAAGTAGGTTAATGTCAATAGTATTCGTGATGATAAGTTTGAATTTACAATGGTTGATCTTAAAAAAATAACTTTTGGATATGAGCCATTTATTATGGTAGACCAAGCTAAACAAGTTTTCTATGTCATGGATCCAGCAAATAAAAATTGGTCAATAGCACTTAAAGGAAAAAGGATGATTAATAGTAATGACGATCATGAATCAAATTTTGATATTTTTGAAACTCCTAACTTCTCAAGTGGGCTACTAATTTTGGATGTGGTAGATGAAGTAGATGATGAACATGCCATAAGAAGTGATCACCATAAAGGGATATGGGAGAATATCCCTATATGAATTTAGTTTTGAAATTAAAGTATGTTAATTTAGTTCAATTAAATTTATGTTGTGGGATTGTTTTTCTTAATTATCTTATCTTTGATTTTTTTTAATTAATTTCATTTATTTGAATTAATAAGAATATGGAGAATTAAGGTGATGACACTCAGAGCCAGCCCACTACAAGCCAATCAATTGGTGATGTTGCTCCTAGTGGGGAGCCGAGTCAAGGCACCCTTAGTGAGGAGCCGAGTCAGAGCCAGTCTGTGAGGAGGGGGAGATGTGGCACACGATTGAGAGATTTGACTTTAAGTAGGAGTGCTAAGCGTAGGTTACCAATTTAATTTGACCGAAGATGGAATCCGATAGGGCCATATAAAGCCAAGTTTGTTAGTTTTCTTAGCCTCCTATCACGTACCAAGCCTCCTATTATGTTTAAGGACTGGCCTGATGTGCCAGAATGTGTGAAGGAACAAAATTGGGAAAGTATTTAGGTAAATAATTAAATATTAAATTTTTTTTATGGTTATATATTATTGGGTAATTATTGATTATTACCTTATGTCTTCATTATAGCTCACATACGAAGTTCCATCTAATCAAGATTGTTGACACAAATTGATTTCTTACTATGGAACACATTAGAGAAATTTTAAGACTGATCTTGCTAGAAGATATATCTTTATTGAGATGCTAGAAGGTTGGGCTCGTCCCAATCCTCTTGATACATACCAGTTCCTTGATGAAGATACTTGGGAAGAATTTGTCAGGATTCAGACTTCTGAAAAGGCTTTGGTTTGTTGATTTTTAATTGATTTAACTTTTATTTAGATTTACTTCAATTATAAAATCTAAAATTCAATTTATTAACAGTAAAAATGAGCTAAAAGGGTGAGAAATTGCTCGGCAGAATCAATGCCCCCACACCCTGTCTCGTGGAGGTTATACTAGAGCTGATGATATACTGATGGCAAAGAAACAGAAGAAGAGAGAAGAAGAAACCAAGTCTGATCCTTTCATACTCCTTTCTCCACTATCACCTGTCTCTCGAGAGGAGAAATAGAGATATGGACATCAGTACAAGAAAGGAGGCTATACAAGTAAGACAGCATGGGAGATTGCCGAGAGGATTGTAAGTAAAATTATTATTCCTTGTCCCTTTAAATTTCTATACAATTGTATATATTATTAATTAATATTGTTATTTTTATATTATAGGATGCTCTTAAGGAGCAACAAGCCCAAGGAAGCTCCATTCCAGAGGACATAAATGATATCTTAATAGTTACTACAGGCAAGCCAGAGCATTCGGGTCATGTGAGGGGTGTTGGATATGGTGTGGGCATTAAGGACTACTTTAGAGCACCTGCACGTCCCAATTTAGGAGGTATAGTGACTAAAGAAGAGCTTGATACATTGATATCCACTGTAAGGCAGCAGACTAAGAATGAGTTTGAAGCTTCATTTGCAGCTCGGCTTCTACAAATGAAAGAGCAAATGAAGGGAGAGATGATGAGCATGATGAGCTCATGATAGGAGACAACTGCTCAACCAGTTCTTACGTCTCTTGTATTTCATAGTACAAAAGGGAATAATGTTCTTGAGTGTGTGTCAGAGGGTCCTTCTGGTGACAACATTGGTGAACCGTGTGAGATATTTTTAGAAGATCATCATAAACGCTTGGTTGCTTTTGGTAGCATCTACAGGTTGGGGTCAACCATCCACCATAAGCAAATTCAAGATGATCAAGTAAGAGTGGTGGTTGCAGATCTAAAAGTTCCAGATGCTTTGGTTTCATTCCCTACTGATGAAGTAAAGATTATGGTTGAAGCTATTGGCAATTTTATCCTATGGCCCAGAGACTTGTGAATCTGGTTCAAGCTATGATACGAAATTTCATGAATTTTTATTATGTAGCAACTTCCTAATATATGTTTTTTATTAACTATTTCTTTTTATTACGTGGAAGCTTTCCTTGCTGAATCTCCCGAAACTTCCACAACCCTCGTTGACTTCGCATCAATGAATGATCTTAATGGTGTATAATTTATTATTTGAATTCAAGAGTTTAGAAATGGATCCGGACGTTGTGGGTAAGAAAGACATGATTGTGACAATTAAACGGGAAGATTTGGTTCAACTTCTGTCGAATAATCAGCTTATCACACCACACATTAAACTATTTATGATGTAAGTATATTTTTCTTTAATATAATTGCATTGTTGTAAGTAAACTTAATCATCAAGTTTAGTAAACTAATATAATTGCATTGTTGTAGGTATCTTCATCATTTGTGTATTACATCGAGCAAAGGTGATAAGTTTGGATTCCTTTCCCTCATCACATGACAGAGAAAGGTGATGCTATACTTTATTAATATGTTCAATTATTAAGATTTCTTACTAATTTTTTATGATTTGTTCTTATACAGAGTCATAGACAACCGGTGAGGACGAACTTGTGCAGTTTATATGTCATGAGACACATGCTCAATATTATTACATTAGGCATGACCGAATTTACAAAAGAAGTAAATATAATTTTAAAAATTTTTATTTTATTATGTTATTTGAGATTGATTAATACGCCTATTTTATGAATCAAATTTTAGATGTTCAACAATTCAGATGCATTTTCTGAAGCTGAAATTAAAGACATCCGCATACGTTGGGCAACCTATTTTGTGGAGAACTTGTGAGGTTTTTGTTACTTTTAGACATGTTTTAATTTTGATAGTTGACACAATTTAGACAATTGTTAGTTTTTCTAATAGTTAAATAGTTTTGTATAGTTGATAAATACTTGATAAACAATTATAAATAAACTGACCTATCTGATTTGGCAATTTTTATGCACAGGAATGGCAATTTTGACAATTTAGACAATTATTAGTTTTTTTAATAGTTAAATAGCTTTGTATAGTTGATAAATACTTTATAAACAATTGTAAATGAATTGAGCTGTCTGATTTGGCAATTTTTATCCACAGAAATGGGTAAAATCGATAAAATAAATATAGTATAAAAAAAATTAAATACACCGGTTATTATCATAACCGTTGTAGAATATAATATTTTTACATTGGTTATGATAATAACTGGTGTTAAAAGTTTACTTTTAACACTGGTTGGGCTCTCAACCGGTGTTAAAAGTTGACTTTTAACACCAATTGGAAGGTGAACCGGTTTAAAAATTGACTTTTAACATCGGTTGGGCTCTCAACCAATGTTAAAAGTTAAAGTAAATTTTTTTATTTTTTTTATATATAATTTTTAACATCAGCTTTATAACTGATGTAAAAACTTTAATTTTTACATTGGGTTTATAACTTATGTAAAAAGAAGGACTTTCTACACCCCCTGAAACAATATCACTTCTTTAACCGTTATAAAAAGTCATTTTTAACAGCTATAAAAAAAGTCATTTTTGTACTAGTGTATGCCCACGCCTTTTGGAACCCCCTAACACGGCCATAATGCTCTTTACTCCCTAATGCTGTGGCCAATATATCCTTCCTACCAGTAAGTACAAAGGTTCCTTGAGAGGATACTTCTGTAAGAGCATCCTGGAACATGTAATCAACCAATGCAATTAGTAGACTTAAATCATATAATTGAGATGTTGACTATAAAAATACTTACAATTTTTAGCCACTTTTCTAGCTTCTGGGGAAATATACTCTCTTTTTTAGTCATCCATCCTCTCTTCCATGCTTGTGCATGATTAATAGGAGATGGAGGAGAAACATCTTCAACATTATCAACCCCAGCTGCTTGTCTTTTTGCTTCCCACTTCTCTTGAGTCATTATGTCATAAACATATGCATACCTCCTCGAGACATAGTATGGTTATATAGATTTTTCTTCAGACGCTCTTGACCCCTTTGACTTTTTTCCTATTAATAAATAATGAAAAACATTTGTTAAATAAAATTTTAATAATACTAGTTTAATATAATATTTTTCCTTTGCTTACCAAAAATTTAGGATCGTGTCTACTATGAACAAATCTCATCCATGTGTCATAATCAATGAATGGATACTTCTCCCAAGGTTTTTTCACGCCAATATCATTGTCACTATCATCGTTTTCATTGTCATTCTCAGGAAACATTTTTTTGTAAGTTTGGACTTAAAGTCCCTCCATCAATCCCCAGCATATTTTAGCCATTTGTCCTTTAAAAATGAAGTTTCCTTTATGTCATATGTAATATGCAAAAACACATTAATGATAAATTTAGTTACAACATATATTTCAAAATAAAAGTAAATATGATATAAAGCAATTAGAAATACCAGTATTGTTTCCTAAACATCATCTCTATCACTTTCTTTTACATCATTCCACTCTTCCTCCAAGATGCTTATCTTTTAACAAGCCACAGGACCCACAAAAATCTTAAAAATATTTCCTTTTTTCTTATCAATCGGTTGGCCCTTTTCATCAAAGTCAAGATGAATCTTTCCATGTGCTTGGGCTAACTTAGTTAGTCACGTGGCCCCTCTTTTACCTCTCTTAGTCTTTACTTTTTCAGTGCCACTGCTGCAAGGATTTTCCATATTTCTCTTGAAATAAATAAGATAAATAATATTAGTAGTAAAAATATAATAAATTTAAACTTATATAAATAATGAAAGCATAAAAAAACAAAAGAGATAAAAGAAATTCACTAATATTATGTTACCATTATAAATATATTTTAATTCTCCCATAAGCCTTCATCATGATCAGTTCTAACGTTATAAATGTCATCGTCATCTTCCACATCCAACAAGGGTTGGGTTGGCATAAAAGGAGGAATCTCTTCAATGCCAAAACTTGTTTCATCATTTTTATCATGAGACAGGAGACTTTTTCCTAATAGTACGATGGACAACCTTTTATCAGCTGGATCGGTAACATAAAAACTTGTTTTGCATGAGTTGCCATGATAAAAGACTCATCCTTATGTTTTGCCTTATGAAGATCCACTAAAGTAAAACCCAATTTATCTTCTTGAACACCATTCTTAATATCAACCCACATGCACTTGAAAATGGGCACCTTAAATTTAAAGTAATCAACTTCACATATCTCTTCAATGACTCCAAAATATGATGAAAATGCCACAGTTTGATTTTTAATCTTTAGCATTGGAAAAATGAGTTGCCTCAGCTTCTACCATTACCCCACTATTTTGCATAATGCTATTATCATCTTGTATTTTTGTATAGAATGAATACCCATTAATGTCATATGCACTCTAAGTTATAATATCAAAGTTAGGCCCATTAGCTAACCACCTTATTGTATCAGAAACATTGGCCTTCCGACGATCCTCCTTTACCCTTGCCTTAAACCAGAGTGAAAAGTGTTTGTTATGCTTACTTAACAACCATTTATCGGGCTTTTTAGGGCATCGATCCCTTAATTCATTTTTATGTGCATCTAAGTAATCCTGAACATCATCGGTGTTATTCAGAATGTACAAATGTGCTTGTTGTATTTCTTCATGTATTATGTGCTTTATTTTCATCCCTCATGTCCCGTGCCCATGAACTCTCATTCCCTCATGGCGAGACTCAGGAACTCCGATAGACTTTACTTTGGTTAGGTATTCAATACAAAACTCAACAACCTCCTCAGCAACATATCTTTCAACAATGGAAGCTTTTGGATGATAGGGATTTTTTACATACCCTTTAATAATTTTCATGTACCGCTCAAATGGATACATCCAATGTAGATAAACAGGGCCACATAACTTTATCTCTCTCACCAAATGTACAATTAAGTGTACCATGATGTCAAAAAATGAAGGAACAAAATAAATTTCAAGTTCACATAAAGTAATGACAACTTCATTTTGCAATTTGTTTAATTTTCCAGGATCAATGACTTTGCCACAAATTGCATTCAAGAAGACACATAATCTGATAATTGACTTTCTCACCTTTTCGTCCAATATGTCTCTAATTGCTACTGGTGACAATTGTTGATTTAGTACATGGCAATCATGAGACTTCAAACCAACTAATTTTAAATCTTTTATTGATACAAGGTTCTTGATATTTGAAGAATATCCTTGTGGAACCTTAATACCATGTAAACACTTGCAAAAACTTTTTTCTCTCTCTTAGACAAAGTATAAGGGGCAGGGCTCATGTAAGTTCTCTTTCCTTCTACTCTTGGACCCAAGTTTGTTCATATTGCCATGTCAAGTAAGTCTAGCCTTGCTTTAAGTCCATCCTTGGTCTTTCCCTTTATGTCTAACAGTGTTTCAATTAGACTATCACACATATTTTTTTCCATATGCATCACATCAAGATTATGTCTCACCTCAAGGGTGCTCTAAATGGAAGATTGAAAAAGATAGACCTCTTCTTCCACTGATTCTTTCGAACTTTTTTTTTCTGACTCTTACCAAATACCACATTGATGTCTCTCACCCACTCATATGCCAAGTTTGTAGTTAATGGCTCTTGAGCTTCATCATACTCTTGATAACCATTGAATCTTTTTTTCTGCTTGCGATAAGGGTGGTCTCATCTCAAAAATCTTCGATGACCAAGATAGACTGTCTTTTTCCCATGTTTCAATTATTGATGGGATTTATTCTCTTCACAGATAGGACATGCTTTATGCCCTTTCACACTATATCCAGATAGGTTTTCGTATGCAAGAAAATCATTTATTGTGTAAAAAATTATAGCTTGCAACTTGAAAGACTCTTTTTGATATGAATCAAATACTTCAACACCTATCTCCCACATCATCTTTAAATCTTCAATCAATAGTGCCAAGTAAATATCTATATCATTTCCTGGTTGTTTAGGGCCTAAAATTATCAAAGATAGCATGATATATTTGCGTTTCATACATAACCATAGAGGAAGATTGTAAATCACTAACAGAACAGGCCATGAACTACGTTGACTTCTAAGACTACCATAAAGATTCATTCCATCTGTACATAGTCCAAGCCTAAGATTTCTAGGCTCATTGCCAAATTCAGGAAATAGTTTATCAATTTCCTTCCATTATGGAGAATCAGCTGCATGTCGAAGCATGCCATCCATTTTTCTCTCATCAGCATGCCATCTCAAGTTCTTTGCCTCACTTGAATTAGCGAACAAACGTTTAAACCTTGGTATTATAGGAAGATACCACAACACCTTCGCTGGAGGCCTTTTAGTAATTGAATCATCACTACCATCCATTTCTTTTACTTTGTAGCATGATGCCTTACAGACCGGACATGCATCCAATTCTTCAAAATCATTTCTATATAATATACGATCATTGGGGCAAGCATGTATCTTTTGGTACCCCAAATCCATTGGACACATTATTTTTTTTGCCTCATCATAACTACTGGGAAGTGTATTACCCTTTGGAAGCATCTCTTTCAACAATCTGAGCAACTCTGTGAAACTCTTATTACTCCACCCATAACTTGCTTTCAAGTTAAACAACTTCAACACTGTTGTTAGTCGTGTATATTTTGTGCACCCTAAATACAAAGGAGTTTCTGAATCATTGCACAAGCTATCATATTTGTGCACCTTTTCAATAGCTTCAACGCCAATATCACATAACATATTCTCTATTTGATCACCAAAATAATCCATATCATCATCCACCTCTTGTGGCACACTACGTTTTCTAGATTCACCATGCAACATCCATTATGTGTATGCTTTATAAAACCCAAAACAAATTAGGTGATCTTTAATCTCAACAGAACTTCATCGCAACCCATTCAAACATTTAACATAATGATAATAGAACAATCCTTTATCATTAGGAGCATTATTTTTTGCAAATTTCAAAAATTGATCTACCCCTCTCTCACATTCGTTGCTTGTCTGCAAAGAATCTATCCAACTACGGTTCATCATTACCTAATTAAAATATCAACAAATAATTTATGATTTGAAATTTTAAAAAATTTGGCAGCATAACGACTTATAAATTAAGATTTCTCGGGCACTAAACCCTCCAATTAAGCCTATTAATTTCCAATAAATCACCAATTTCAACTAATTAAATGCAATGCACGATATTATATACTAATCAAGTATAATTAACCACACAATTAAAAAATAATAATAATGTATCACCCAAATAATTTACATTTTTGTAATTTAAAAAAAAATTGCTTGCACAACAACTCAATAAATAGAGATTCTCCAAGATTTAAAATAAAATTTAAACTAATTAAACTCAAGGCATGATGGATTATAATTAAATTTAACAAAATTACAATTAAAAAAATATGCATAATTATAATTAGAAAAAAAATCAAGTTTCAAAATCAAAAATGAAAAATTCCAGGCAAAAGGATGAAAATTAAGCTAAAAAAATGACATAAATTGCAAAAAAAATAATATATTGTAAAAAATAAAAACTAAACTGCAAAAAAGGATGAAAATTAAGCTAAAAAAATGACATAAATTGCAAAAAAAATTAATAATAAATTGAAAAAAAATAAACTAGAAAAAAGGATGAAAATTAAGCTAAAAAATGAGATAAATTGCCAAAAAATAATAATAAATTGCAAAAAAATAATAAACTGCAAAAAAAAGGAGGGAAAAACCTTTAGGTGGCACCGAATGAGACAACAGGTGGCGGCGAAGCTATGGGCACTAAGACGAGCTGGAGCAGGAGCTATGGGTAGATGAGCTAATAGCGGACGAGGGAGTTGGGGGAAAAGGGAGTGAGCTGCGGTGGACAAGGGAGCTGGGGGAATAGGGGCTGGAGCTGCGATGGCTGAGGGAGCTATGGGAATGGAAGCTGTGGTGGATGTTTTGGGAGTTGAGGGCAAGTGAGGAAGTTGAGGACGAGTGAGGAAGTTGAGGGTTGGGCGGCAAACATGAGAGGAGGAATTTATTAAACACATACGGTGATAGGCGTCATTAACGCCTGTCGTTGTATGTAATTATGGACTTACGGCGACAGGTATTTATTATGCCTATCGCTGTAAGTTTGCCTAATTTTAGGCATAATCAATAGAACGCCTGTCGCTGTAAGTATATCTGATTTCAGGCATATTAATTATGCCTGAAATCAGACATATTTAATTTATATATATATAATGAATAAATATTTATAAAAATTAAAATAATCCTAATTTTATTAATAGTTTAAATTTAATATGTTTGAATTTAGACACATTTAATATGTCTGGATTCAGGCATATTAAAAATTTAAATAACTAAAAAAATTTATGTAAAATTTTTAATTATTAATTAATTATTATTTTTTATGAAATTGAAGCATATTTAATGCTTGAATCAGACATACGGTGACAGGCATTTATCACGCCTGTCGCCGTAAGTTTGCCTGATTTCAGGCATAACTAATATGCTTGAAATCAGACATATTTAATTTATATATATATATATATAATGAATAAATATTTATAAAAATTAAAATAATCCTAATTTTATTAATAGTTTAAATTTAATATGTCTAAATTTAGACACATTTAATATGTCTGAATTCAGACATATTAAAAATTTAAATAATTAAAAAAAATTATGTAAAATTTTTAATTATTAATTCATTATTATTTTTTACAGAATTGAGGTATATTTAATGCTTGAATCAGACTACGGCGATAGGCATTTAATTTCAGGCATATTTATGCCTGAAATCAGAAAAATTAAATTTATTTATATATTTATGATAAAATATTTATGAAAATGAAAATAATCTTTGTTTTAAAAATAAATAAAATTTATATGTTTGAATTCTAAACTAAGACACGTTAAAAATATATATATATATATATATTTCTTAATAATTTAAATTTAAAATTTGAATTAATGATTTATTTTAATTACGTTATTTGTTTAATGGCTTGTCAAATCATTTATGGTGATAGGTGGATTGTATGTCTGTGGCCATAAATCTTACATTTTTTACCTTATTTATATTTTTACCACTTTACCTTATTTTATCACAGTTTTCCTATAAACTATGGCGAAAAATATAAAGTTAAAATTATATTTTGTACTACTGTGAAGGCTAATGAAACTATCATTAACAATTATTGTTTTGTATAAAGTCCCTTTCAAATTCATTTTCAAATATGCAAAAAGGTCATTACTATTAAAATACAGTTTTTATTTTCAAAATCAAACTTAAATGAATAGTTTTAAGCATCAAAACTTGTTAGAATAAAATTTCATAAATAATGTTCATGCTTACATTTATTGAAAAACGAAAATTACTAGAGCTAATAAAAATAATTTCATAAATTTTGACAGTATCCTTTGTAAGGAAAAATACATACATGTCATAATTCAAATATTCTTCAACATATCTTTATAATTTCCTAAGATAAAGATAATTTAATTAACAAAGTATACAATATAATTTTCATTAAATGACTATGTAAAAAATTATTTTAAAAAAGAATTTTATTGATAAATCAGTTGGAATACTATCCACTTGTCTTTAGTGTTTTCAAGTACTAGAATTCATTTCTTAGGACTTCATTCAAGTCTTTCCTCCTCTAAGCACTCTACTCAAAATAAAGAATAATTTAATGGCCTTACTCTAGTCCAATAAACTATCTTCTAAAATTGACAACATTATAATCAATCACGTTTTAAATCATTATAACTTAATCAACCAATTCCCAATTTTTTCAATCCTCTCAATTCTTTACATACTCACTTTCCTATCCAACCATATAACTCTTAAGAATTCATTTAATAACACACTAGCTCCATATTCGACAAATCACTTGTAATAATCAAATTAAACTCACAAATAATTACCAAATATGCTTCATTAAAGTTAGCACAATTCCAGGAAGTATATAAACAACAAAATTTCCCCTACAACATTTTTTATCAAACATCTCATAGGCATCAACGTTAAAATTAAGCTCTTCTTTCAATCTCCTTATAATATACAATGTTAGACTCCCTACAAGTCCGACAAACTTTCTTCTATCATTGATACAACATTTTATAGATATTCTAGAAATCAATAATACAATTATCACATTTATTTCCTACCATTCACCAAAATTCTATCTTTTAGGTATTTTATTGACCATCTTGTTTGGATTAAAGTTCAAACAAATACCAGCCCTCTTCCTTATCAATTTCCTTTCTAAAATTTATTCCAATAACAATATCTAGAATTAATCAATCTCCTCAAATTCTGCATTTTCAGCAGAAAAATGTTTTAATCTTAAAGGAAAACTCCCAAATTCACATTCATCTTCATTAACCATAACCCAAAACAACCATACCATAACAATATCTAGAATTAATCAATCTCCTCAAATTCTGCATTTTCAGCAGAAAAAAGTTTTAATCTTAAAGGAAAACCCCCAAATTCACATTCATCTCCATTAACCATAACCCAAAACAACCATACCAAACTTGCTTAATGGAAATGTTTAATTAAGATTTAAATTCCAGATTACTCAAATCTCCTCTCCGCACAAACGAAAATGGCAGTTAAAGAAGAAAAGAATAATTCACAACCATAGCTACCCAAAACACATACTCACAGAATCAAGGAGGAGAAAATTTCAATGAATACCTAATTAGTCATGCCCCTGAATGAAATTTCAGAAAATACCAATTCAAACAGAACTCTTCTCTAATTCTATAACTTAAGTAAATCCTTAATTTCCTCCCTTCTTCTAACCACCAATAATTTAAACAAGGAGAGAAGAAGTTCCTCATACTAGAACAGTGATGAAAAAAGCAAGGAGAAGAGTTGAAAGTCAAACACGGAAGAGATAAAGAGATAAGCTCCACCCATCCCATAGTCAACGACGGCAGAGCAAAGAGAGAAGATTTTCGGCGCCACTGCTGCACTCGAAGGAGGAACGTCCTGAAATATTCGTGGCGTTCACACAGAAAAGGAACTTCGACGATTACACCCACAACAGAGGAATGAACAGAGGAGGAGACATGGAAGACAGAGCAAAGACGAGGATTTTCGGCCCACCTATAATGTCACCAGCAATGGCAGCCGACGAAGGAAGGTGGTGGGCAAGGGTTGCAGAACGGAGGGTTTGAAGCTTCTGGACCAAGAACTCTTGCTCACACCGGCCAAAATGAGAACCAGATCGGGAAGAGAAGAGAGAAGGAAAGAAAAAAATCTGATGATTTAAGTGAAGGGCATTCTAGTAATTTTGCATACCCTGAAGCAAAAAATAAATCCCATCTTTTTGTTATGTGTGTCCCAAAATTAATAAAAATACATTTAAAATACCTTATAGTAAATTTTAAACTTTTACTAAAGGCTTTGGGTCATTGCAGATTGGTTAGTATCAAAATAAGAAACAATATGAGGAACAAAGGACAGTACCGATGGAAATGAATTGACATAAGATGATTTAGTACAAGGTCTTAGTACCGGTCTAGAGGATTTAGTACCGACATAAGATATTCAATATGAATTGAGAGGTAGTACCTATATTAGAGAGAAACTAATGGAATAGAGCACAGTACTGCTCTACACAAGATTAGTACCGATATTGATGTATTATACCAGTAGAGAAGTTTCAGTACCCAAACAAATATGAATACATGATCAAAAACACTGAAATACTTCTGAGTAGTTTAAGGTGTGTGATAAAATAATCCTTAAAAAGATTCTAGGCAAAGTCAAATACTTAACCTATAGAGAGACAAAAGAAGGCTTAGAAACGAAAAATGTTCATATTGGTATCAGCGTAATCAAGATAATTAATGGTGGGTAATAATATTTCCAAGGAATAAGAGAGTCAGATATTAATGCATATAGGTCCGAATATTCCTTAATTACCTCAATTGCTATTAATTTTCTTTATTAAACAAAATCTTTTCTAATTTGTTATCATCAAAATCAAGGCTCAACTATAATAAATTTTGATTATGATTGTAATTAACTTACATGGAATAGAGACGCCAAATCACGACATCCGTCTACCCTCTTGTTTGTAATTTCCTAGAAAGATTTATCTGTGCTAAATGGTTAACCAAGGTCAATCAATACATGAAGATGTGAAAAATTGGAATGAATAGGATGCTTCATCAATGAGAAGAATAATTAAACCCACGACTACCTGATAATGGCACAATGCTAGAAAGGGGCTAGGAATGGGATTAGTCCAACTCTAGCTAGTGGCTATTGGACTATGAAGCTGCTTGACTACAATGGGAAACAATTTGATGGCGCCATGACACTGGTGTAGCCCAACTTCAATAAAGAAAAGAATGAAGACTCAGATTCAAAACATTAATATCAAGTGAAGAAGGGCAATGAGATGATAGGTCTCTGGCTGGTTTGACATGGACATGAAAGAAACTAAGGAGGGGAATTTGCCTTTTAAAAAAGCACAATTGACCCACGTACTAGAGAATGTTGAGGAAAGGCTCAATTTGCCGAGGGAGTGCTCTATGATAGTTACTCAAAGTAATAAGGGGGGAAGTTACAAAAAATTTGTTTATGGGAGGGGAACTTATAATGATGGAATTTTTTTTAAGATTTTTAAATTTAAAATTCAAAATTATGAATTAGTTGAGAAATTATGATAATATATTTGATCGTGGGTGAGAATATTTAGGGTTAAGGGAAAATGGTTTCTGTCAATTTTAAAACAATAATATTATTGCTTCTTATAAAATATTTTTAAAAAATACTAACTTGGATAGTCCAGAATTGTAGTACTAATCAAGCCAAGAATGCTGCTTATGGTGTTACTTATATATATATATATATATATAGATAAAGAGAGAGAGAGAGGTTCATAATATGACTTATCATATGCAAAGCACATAATCATGTTTATTAAAAAAATTTATAATTCATAAAAAATATTTAAATTTTTAATTTTTTAATAAATAAGTTAATTACCAATTTGGACAGCATAGATTTATTTTGGATGGTCTAATTTACTATTAAATTTTTTATTTTTTTACAAATTGACTATCTAAATATACTTGGAATGATCCAAATTTAATATTATATTTTTTATAATCTTTATAAATTTTATATTAATAAATATAATATAAAAAATAAAGATAATATCCTAACTGGCACTTTTTAAAAAATATTTTTTTTTTAAAAGTTTAAGTTTAAAGTTTTAAATATCAACTATTTAGAGTAAATCTAGATAGTTAATTTTAGAAAATTATAAAATTTTAATATTAAATATGAATTATCCAAATTAAATTCGGACTATCTCCATTAGTAATAAAGAGAATTTAATAAAAATTATTTATATAAATTTTTAAATTATAGTAGGTAAACATAATTAAGTGGTTTGCAAATAAATAAGCCTTATTATGCGCCTCTCTCTCTTTGTACCCATCAGATAAAACGTAGGGTGAGTATTACTAGCTTCCCAATCATTGCACGGTTTTTCAACAGGAAATCCATTCCCAATTTTCATTGCCATACCATAGTTTTTTTTTTTTGGCCTAACACGATGCCACAAGTCTCAATACCATCTCTCGTTTTTATGAAGATGATGTTTGCTTTATTGTCATTCACCATATTTTGTTATGACAAAAAGTTTATGTAAGTTGAATCATGAAACTCACCAAAACAAAAACATGCCTCCAACTTAAAAATATTTACAAAGACAATTATAGATCACTTGCCAACAAAGACTTATTATTGTTTTCAATTTTAAGCCAACAAGGAGTTGTAGAGTTTTTTGGATTTTCAAACCTCATGCCATCGGTCTCCCTTCTGCCTTCTACTCCCTGCGTGGCATTTCAATAAATTGATCGATTACTTCATATCTTGCTTGGTAGTTATGTCACGGATTTTTATTTTATGTTCAGCTCCAAAGAGAGTATTTTAATTTTAATTAATAATTGACGGATCTCTTTCAGTATATAAAATGCAATAAGAAAATAATTGTGTAAATATAAAATGACAACAAACACATGATTGTCAGAGAAAGCGCGTTCCTGAACCTACAAAGTAAGACTGTCAGAAAATTAAATAAAATGAACAATTCTTCAATAAAATAATAAGGAAGAAGGTCGATTCTGATATCATATGAGCATGGGTTTAAAATTACAAAGATATAATCAATTTATTATAAAAAAATAATAATAAAATCTCTCTAAATTATATAAATATCAATTGATCCCTCAAAGTATCATAATTCTCTTGAAGTCTTTAAAAACTTTTCTGTTATTAATGAATTTATATAAATTACTAAATTGTCTCTGTTGAAAATAAATGATTTATAATTTTTTGCTTAAATATTCACAACTTTACTTCTTATATTTGCAATAATGTAATAACAAATAAAGAATTTAACATGTGAAGTTGTGATTTGTTATTGCATTACTGTCAATATAAGAAAAAAGTAGTAAATATTTAAGCAAAACTTGTGGATCATTTATTTTTAACATGGGCAATTTGGTAATGTATATAAATTATTAATGTCAGAAAAATCTCTAGGGATTTTAGAGTAAATTATGGCATTTCGAGCGACTAAATTATTATTTATATATTTTAGAGGGATTTTATTTTCATTTTTCCTTTATTATATTATTTATATTTGTAACTTTCTTTATTTTGGTTTTGATCGTAGTCATATATAAATCACTATAATCGTGGACTCGAATCACGTCCCCTATAATTGTACATGGAATACGCGTATACGTTATGAACAAGTATAAAAAATCAATTGGGTCAGTTCTATAGGGCTGAAATTCATTAGTTTCTTTTTAATTTTTGTTTTTTAATTTATCAGAAAGAAAATGTGAATTCTAATTTTTTTTTATTGCCCATTGGTTTTTCTTCTTATTGGAAGCAAAATTCTATTTGAAATAAGATCATGTGCTAAATGTAGGCATCTCTTTCAGCTAGAATTCAAACTATGGTTTGCCACATACATACATACATACCATTTTATATTATATAATTAAGGTGAATCATTGACTTATTTGTGTTATTGACTTTAATTTGGTGAACAAATGAGTCATGTGTTCAAACTCCCCCTTCTTCGCCTTAGAGTATTTATTCCCGATCAACTGTACTAGTGACAGGTCCGATGGCTGACAGTGGTTAGTGTTTTTTTTTTTTAATAAATAAAGAGCATTTTCTTTAAAAATAATTTTAATTTGGTGCTTTAGTCCTGCATTGTAATTATATGGACAAATATTAAATTCAGCCTAATTAATGTTAGCGCTAGAGCTAGGGATAGCTTGGTTGGGATTTAAGTTGGCCATTGGTTTAACCCTAATGCCTCTGAAAAAAGGGTTTATATTGGATAGCTTACAAAGCGCCAGCTGGTCTACTTTTTTTCACCTTTACAGAATAAACTCAAAGTGGATTTTCAATAAAGATATTTTTATTTTGATAAAATATGTTGAACTTCTCTTTCCCCCCTTCTTCTTATAATGACCACAAGATGTGAGCAGAACTTGCCGGAGGAACAGGTACATAGATTCAAAGAGACCAAGAAATGTTCTACCCCCGAGAGATTCTTGGACGATCCCATAGATTTTAAGGGACTTGATATGGACCTAATTCCATTTGGAGCAGGTAGAAGAATTTACCCAGGTTTGCTAATGGGAGCTGTCCAAATAAAATATTTTTCTAATATTTAAATTATTTATAACATGTTAAATGGAATCTCATCCCACTATTATTTTAATCTTAGAAAAAATAAAAATTGAGATGTTACAATTTTAATAATTTAAAATACTTTAATTGTAAATACAGATCATGTTCCTTCTACAATATTCTAATATTTCAATGCCTTCAGTTATCATTGATGTCTTTATGAGGTTTATAATTGTCATTTTCCCTCATATCTAATTATCCTCTCACCTTTAAAATACTTGCCCTGGCACCACATGTAGAAGTAGCGCTAAGGAGGAATCTAATAATTTACATCAAATTGGATTAATAAATTAAAATTGTCATTAGCATTATCATTACATACAAAGCATGCCACTGTGTGTAAAGTCATAAAAATCTTGACCCAAAAAAAAAACAAGAAGTCAATGTAATTAGATTAAATAGTAGCATAAGAAGTCTATAAGTATACGAGGTGGGAGGGGGATTGTCACGTCCAAAAAATTAGACGTGACTGGCACGAAATGTTACATATCATACATCCCTTAAGCTGTGATAAAGGAACCTTAAATCTAATATTTAATATTTGTTTGTAAAACATAATTATTCCAATATTTGTTCATAAAGGAAACCTTTACTAATGTTCTCTTATAATAAAAGTTTCAGTATTTGTATAGAAATTTCGGCAGCACTTCTCTATAAATAAGATATCCTGAAAATTCTACAATACAATATTGCTAACAAACATCAAGTCAATCAGGAGCAGAGCTCCTTCTAACAGCAGACAAAAGATAATAACAACATAACACCTAATCACAGATTATGTGTAGCACCTACAATAAGTTTATAAAACAAAATTTCATAATTAAAACTTTACATCAAGAGAAAATTAAATCCTTAGCTTCTCCACTTCTAAAACAATTGTAACACTTGCCCCGAGTGTTATCCAAAAATCACACAAGTCAAATAAACTAAGTGTAGTTAAGGAGTTAATCCTAAAACCAACTTAGGAAACAAACCATTTAAATCACTAAGCAAATATACAATGGAAAATTAAACATTAAAGCCTTTAAAAAAAATTTTAGGTTCTACCTATAGCGCACGAAAGCAAGTTAAACAAAGAAGGGTAAAAATATGCTGTCATGACAGCATTAAATTGCTGTCATGACAGCCCTCCCGGGTCAACTTCTGGGAGGCGCCGTTCCGCCTTCCGATCCTCCGATCGAAGAAATTTTAAAGCTCACAAGTCACATTCAAAGGGTACTATAAGTATACCAAATTTCAAAAAGATCCAACAGTCGGATTTAAAATTAGACATGTTAAAAATTTGATTATTTTTGCTGTCATGACAGCTACAGCACTTCCAGACCAACTTCCGAAGTGCACCATTTCATCATCTGACCTCCGATGGAGTGATTCCAAAGCCCACATGTCACTTTTAAAGAATACTATTAGCATACTAAATTTTAAAAAGATCCAACGGACGGATTGAATTTTGTGCAGGTTACAAAATTAATACTGTAGCTGTCATGACAGCAATTTAATGCTGTCATGACAGCACCTCCAGACCAAATTCTGGAGTGCGTCATTTCTCCGTCCGATATCCGATCGATGTGATTCCAAAGCCCACACGAAGCTTATAAAAGGTTTTACTTGTGACCCAAATTTTAGAGAAATCCAACGGTTTGGATTAAGATTTGGACACCCAGATGTAAAAGTGCAGCTTTTTGGTAAAAACCATTTTCAAAATTGTCCAAATCTCATCCTAATGGTCACAAACCTGTGGGAACACTTTGGACACGTCAAATAAGATTAAAAACACCTGATAGAACATTCAAATGATGGAAAACCTCTATACATCAAAATTTGACCACCCGGGTGCCATTTCCCAAAATGGACCCTAGACCCCCACAAATGCACAAATCATACAAGAGTGGTCACAAATCAATCCAAATACCATGTATTTATATAAATACATATGCTAAACATTTTCACTTGGCTCAGAGCTCCTTGTGGGGCTCACACACCCACTCTCTCTATCCAAGCTGTATGTTTGCCCATAGCACACACATTTGCAATGCAACCACTTTGCATTTGCTTATAAAATCACATATATATCAAAATAAAGATCTGCTTGTAATAGAAACTTGGTCTACTAAGTAAATCCATCAAAACCACACACCATAACCAAGTTTCCTAGCCACAAGTCTGCAAACAGACAAAAATTCATACACAAGCACACAATCCACACATATTCACACACACACACACACAATTATATCCTACTGGCACCCTAATCTTAAATACATTACAATATATTTGCTCAAAAGAAAGGGTTGCAGTTCTTTACAAATCACAAGCAAACCCCTAGCTTTGCTCCTTTCCCCGTCCACCACTGGATCCTTCGCCTGGACCTAGAATATGAAAAGAAAGGGGTGAGACAACCACAGTCTCAGTAACAGTGAAATCTACATTAATTATTACAAAGTAAGCCATAATCAAATAAACGAATAATAAATTCAACATAGTATATAATTTAGCCATTTAAAATGCATGAATGCATGACCTAGGCCGGTATGGCCTTTCATGATCAACAAAATGCCCCCTGGCACTCTTTAACTCGTAGGTAAACCTTATATCTACTTGTACCTCACAGGCACAAAACATAATCTAAGGCATGATCTAATCCACCGAACCTCCTATGCCCCTTCGACGTGAATCCTAAGCAGTTAAAGCTAACTCCCTCCCAGAGCCAGCCCAACTTACTTTCCATGTGAGGGCTACCTTGGCCTAGGCACTCAACCTCACACTTCATATGTTGGATTCCCTCTCCCCACTGAGAGGTGTCGAACACTCAATACACTAACCACTTTAGTGCACTGAGCCCACAATACGTAAGACAACACTGAGTACTGACAGTGTGCCATAGAATATCAAAAATCCACACCTTCTCATTGGTGAACTCCCACCGAGATCATGCCTTTTACTCTTGTCTACCTTTCCTGAGTATTGACCATTCAACACTCTAAAGTAGTATAATATTTATAAATTTCATTTTCATAAAAACATTGTTATTAAACAATTAGAAAACATATTTGCACTATAATCAAAGTAGTACCCCATAACCCCTTATAAAGCACATTTAATCTTTTAAAACATGTAATGCATGATAACTAGTAATATTTATTCAAAAATAGCTAAAACAAAGTAATAAAAAATATAAATTCCCCTGTTACCTCAACCCTTTGGTACCAAAAGGGTTCCCTTTTGTAGAAAATAAAACTTGGCTTGTTCCTTAACTTCCGAACAAATTCCACCAACAATCCCTACAACATATAAGTGATCCACATCACTTATCATGTCAAATAGTATTAATGAAGACTATAACTCATACCACACGACTTGGTCTATGAGCCATAATCCATCTCAATGGTCCATATATTAAACCAACCATTCATATATCACTTAACCACCAAAACCATTTATTAGCCATCATTAGGCTAATTTCCAATTTATATAATTTTTTATCAATTAAAAACCTTCACTTAGTGCCACCAACTTTCACCATTAGCCCTTATAATGAAAACCAAACCTTAATTTAAATCTTATTGGGCTCAAATAGCAAAATTATAACTAAATCAATAAGCTTAAACCATTGAAGAGCAAAAACCCATTTCTCAGGATTTATTTTGTGCCCAAAACACCTCTTTTCATCCAATTATCCACTCAAAATATTAGATCACTATATAGAAACTCAAAACATACTCCCTAGGATTCAAAGAAACAAAAGCTTACAAGAATAAAGCCTTTGGAATCAAAATCCAAAAATCTCCTCTTCCAAAAATTGAAGAAAATCAAGAGAAAGAGAAGAGGATTGAAGTAGGGAGTTTACCTATCGTGTAGCCGAGCTCGCAACGGTCGCAAAGAATCCTAGATTCGAGCCTAACTCCCTCTCTGTCTCCTTTCTTCTTCCTCTCTCTCTCTCTCTCTCTCACGTGTTTCCTTTCTTTCCTTTTTTCTTTTCTGCGTTTCTAGTTTGGTTTTCCTCTTATAAAAAGCTGATCCAAAAGTTTGGGAAAATTACAAGAAATGGCCCAACATTTTTTATTATTGCACAAAAGCCCGGGTCAACTTTGGTAATTTTTTCCATAGTTAAAAATCAAATAAAACTAAACTTTTGTTTAGTAAAATTCAAACTCTAGACCTCTATCAAATTATTCTAAATTTTAATTTAATTATAGATATTTTATTTTATTTATCTTTATAAATCCGAGTCTTAAAATTTCAGGATGTTACATTCTCCCCTCCTTTAAAAGGATTTTGTCCCCAAAATCCAAGCTAATACATGAACCAAAGAGATAAACATACCTAGGGAAACAACTGTGGATATTCCTTCCTCATTTGATCCTCAGTCTCTCAGGTTGCATCTCCCGAAGCCGTCCCTTTCCAAATCACTTTTACCAACCTGATTGTCTTATTTCTGAGTTGCTTATCCTTAGCATCCACAATACGATCTGGTTTAGTTTGATAGGTTAAATTCTCTTGAATTTCAACCTTTCAGGTTCTATCACATGCGATGGTCTGGCTAGTACTTCTTCAGCTGTGACACATGAAACACATTGTGTAGACCCGCTAATAGAGGCGGCAATGCCAACTGATATGCCACCGGCCCAACGTTCTTCAAAATCTCAAAAGGACCCATATATCGAGGAGATAACTTTTTAGCCCGAATTGAGCGTCCAATGCCCGTCAATGGGGAAACTTTGAGAAAGACATGATCCCCAACCTCAAAAGACAAGTCCTTACGACGATTATCTACATAACTTTTCTGTCTACTCTGTGCTGTAAGAAGTTTTTGTTGGATCAATTTGATTTTCTTTGTGGTCTCATCTACCACATCCGGTCCTATCATTGTCCTCTCACTCAACTCATACCAACAAAGAGGCGATCTGCACCGTCTTCCATACAATGCTTCATAAGGAGCCATTTGAATACTAGCATGATAACTGTTATTATAAGCAAACTCTGCCAGAGGTAAATGCTTATCCCAGCTTCCCTGAAGCTCTAGGGCACACGACCTCAACATATCCTCTAATGTCTGGATCGTCCACTCAGTTTGTCCATCCATTTGTGGATGATAAGACGTACTGAACTTCAGATCTGTGCCCATAGCCTTTTGCATAGCTTGCCATAAATTTGATGTAAATCGAGGATCACGGTCTGAAACAATATCCCTCGGTACCCCATGTAGTCGCACAATCTCCTTAATGTAGATCTCAGCATACCTATCAACCGTATAGGTGGTCTTGACCGATAAGAAATGTGCTGACTTAGTCAAACGATCTACAATTACATAGATAGAGTCAAAACTAGCCTGGGTCCTCGGCAAACCAGATACAAAATCCATTGAAATACTCTCCCATTTTCATTTAGGAATCTCCAAAGGCTGTAATAACCCTGATGGCTTTTGGTGCTCTATTTTGACCTTCTGACAGGTCAAACACTTACTAACATACTCTATGACATCCTTTTTCATGCCTGGCCACCACCAATGACGCTGCATGTCATGATACATCTTAGTAGCACCGGGATGAAGGGTGTAGCTACTTCGATGTGCCTCATCCAACAATTTCTTCCGAATAGACTCATTGTTAGGAATACACACCCTATCCTTGAAAACCACATACCCATCATCACTAAACCAATAGTCCATTATCTCACCATTCTCGATGTCTTGACTTATTTTTAACAAAATCGGATCTTGAAGCTGAGCATCTCGTATCTCTTTCCAAAATTCATTAGAAATAACTATAGTATTAAGACCATTCAAAGAGAACTCAGTCATACCCAAAGAAGTTTCAACTAAAGATTCCATCAATCTATGCTCCTGAACCATTAAATAGGCTACATGTAAGGTCTTGCGACTAAGAGCATCTGCTACCACATTTGCTTTCCCCGGATGATACTTAAATTCAAAATTATAATCTTTAAGAAACTCCATCCAACGTCTTTGTCTCATGTTTAGCTCTTTTTGATCCACCAGGTACTTGAGACTTTTATGGTTGCTCATGACCCTGAACTCTGTTCCATAAAGATAATGATGCCAGATCTTTAACGCAAAGACCACCGCAGCCAACTTGAGATCATGTGTTGGATAATTCTCCTCATGTGGTCTAAGTTGTCTAGATGCATATGCCACTGCTCTCTCATCTTGCATTAGAACACAACCAAGACCCTTATGAGAGGCATCAGTATACACATCATAAGGCTTTTGAGGATCCGAAATCACCAACACTGGAGCTGTTGTTAACCTTTCTTTCAACTCAAGAAAAGCTGTCTCGCACTTATCATCCCAAATAAATGGCCTATCCTTCCTTGTGAGTCTAGTCAAAGGCATAGAAATCTGAGAGAAACCTTTGATAAAACGCCGGTAGTAACCTACTAATCCCAGAAAACTATGGATCTCAGTTATCGATTTTGGTCTCTCCCATTGCATGACTGCTTCAACCTTATATGGATCAACTGCAATACCATTTGCCGACACAATATGTCCTAAGAACCTAACCTCTCTCATCCAAAACTCGCACTTACTGAGCTTGGCATATAGCTTATGATCTCGCAGAAACCTTAGGACAGTCCTCAAGTGTTTGGCATGCTGCTCCTCATCTTTAGAGTAGATCAGTATATCATCAATAAAAACTACCACAAACTGATCCAAGAAAGGTCAAAAAATGCGGTTCATATAGTCCATGAAAACTGCAGGCGCATTAGTCAGCCCGAATGGCATAACCAAAAACTCGTAATGACCATATCGAGTCCTGAAAGCAGTCTTTGCCACATCCTTCTCACTAACCCTCAGTTGATGGTACCCTGAACGTAAATCAATCTTAGAGAAAATCGTGGCACCAACCAACTGATCTAAGAGATCATCGATGCGAGGCATTGGGTACTTATTCTTCACCGTAACCTTATTCAACCGCCTGTAATCGATACACAATCTTAAACTACCATCCTTCTTCTTTATAAATAAGACAGGAGATCCCCAAGGAGAAACACTAGGTCTAATAAATCCCTTATCTAACAGCTCCTCAAGTTGCTTCTTCAACTCAGCTAACTTTGAAGGAGCCATTCTATAGGGAGCCTTTGAAATTGGCTGAGTCCCCGGTACCAGGTCAATCGAGAATTCAACCTCACGTTCTGGAGGCAATCCTGATACATCCTCAGAAAACACCTCACAACAGTAAATAACTGCTCCATCCGATCCAACCACTCTTCAGCTTTCCCATCAAGCATACTACCATCATATGTGGTCGGATTAGAGCGAGAGAATTCCTTCCAAGGTTCGGATATGTCATCCTCTCGATTATTAACAACTGGTGCATGAGCTCCCATAGTACTAGAAGATCCCTGCCCAGCACTTAGGTCAACATGCTGATCTGGAACAGTATGACTTCTAAGATTTTGCTGTATATCCACCATAACTTCAAGCAGCCTAGCCATGACTACATCTGTCCCCTGTGGTGGTGGGGGAGGCGGAGGCGGAGGCGGAGGAGGTAGAGGTGGTGGTCGTTCCTCATTCCTCGATCTACCCTTTTCCCTTCGAGCCATATTAGAATTGAAAGGTATAAGGCTACAAGCGTACGGACCTTTCTCCCCTCCTAAAGGAACAAGCCAGAGAAAGAAAAACAATATTAGTCCAGGTTAGTGGTAGAAGGGAAAGAGCATAAAAGTAATGTATTTAAGGTGCCAAGTAGGAAAAAGGAATCATAAACCTAGCTCTGATACCAAATGTAACACTTGCCCCGAGTGTTATCCAAAAATCACACAAGTCAAATAAACTAAGTGTGGTTAAGGAGTTAATCCTAAAACCAACTTAGGAAACAAACCATTTAAATCACTAAGCAAATATACAATAGAAAATTAAACATTTAAAGCCTTTAAAAAATTTTTTTAAGTTCTACCTATAGCGCACGGAAGCAAGTTAAACAAAAGAAGGGTAAAAATATGCTGTCATGACAGCATTAAATTGCTGTCATGACAGCCCTCCCAGGTCAACTTCTGGGAGGCGCCGTTCCGCCTTCTGATCTCCGATCGAAGAAATTTTAAAGCTCACAAGTCACATTCAAAGGGTACTATAAATATACCAAATTTCAAAAAGATCCAACGGTCAGATTTAAAATTAGACATGTTAAAAATTTGATTATTTTTGCTGTCATGACACCTAAAAAGCTGTCATGACAGCACTTCCGGACCAACTTCTGGAGTGCACCATTTCCTCATCTGACCTCCGATCGGAGTGATTCCAAAGCCCACATGTCACTTTTAAAGAATACTATTAGCTAGATTTTAAAAAGATCCAACGGACGGATTGAATTTTGTGCAGGTTACAAAATCAACACTGTAGCTGTCATGACAGCAATTTAATGCTGTCATGACAGCACCTCCAGACCAAATTCCGGAGTGCGTCGTTTCTCCGTCCGATATCCAATCGACGTGATTCCAAAGTCCACACGAAGCTTATAAAAGGTTTTACTTTTGACCCAAATTTTAGAGAAATCCAACGGTCGGATTAAGATTTGGATACCCAGATGTAAAAGTGCAGCTTTTTAGTAAAAACCATTTTCAAAATTGTCCAAATCTCATCCTAATGGTCACAAACCTGTGGGAACACTTTGGACACATCAAATAAGATTAAAAACACTTGACAGAACATTCAAATGATGGAAAACCTCTATACATCAAAATTTGACCACCCGGGTGCCATTTCCCAAAATGGACCCTAGACCCCCAAAATGCACAAATCATACAAGAGTGGTCACAAATCAATCCAAATACCATGTATTTATATAAATACATATGCTAAAAATTTTCACTTGGCTCAGAGCTCCTTGTGGGGCCCACGCACCCACTCTCTCTATCCAAGCTGTATATTTGCCCATAGCACACCATTTGCAATGCAACCACTTTGCATTTGCTTATAAAATCACATATATATCAAAATAAAGATCTGCTTGTAATAGAAACTTGATCTACTAAGTAAATCCATCAAAACCACACACCACAACCAAGTTTCCTAGCCACAAGTCTGCAAACAGACAAAAATTCATACACAAGCACACAATCCACACATATTCACACACACACACACACAATCATATCCTACTGGCACCCTAATCTTAAATACATTACAATATATTTGCTCAAAAGAAAGGGGTTACAGTTCTTTACAAATCACAAGCAAACCCCTAGCTTTGCTCCTTTCCCCGTCCACCACTGGATCCTTCACCTGGACCTAGAATATTGAAAAGAAAGGGGTGAGACAACCACAGTCTCAGTAACAGTGAAATCTACATTAATTATTACAAAGTAAGCCATAATCAAATAAACGAATAATAAATTCAACATAGTATATAATTTAGCCATTTAAAATGCATGAATGCATGACCTAGGCCGGTATAGCCTTTCATGATCAACAGAATGCCCCCTAGCACTCTTTAACTCGCGGGTAAACCTTATATCTACTTGTACCTCTACAGGCACAAAACATAATCTAAGGCATGATCTAATCCACCGAACCTCCTATGCCCCTTCGACGTGAATCCTAAGCAGTTAAAGCTAACTCCCTCCCAGAGCCAGCCCCACTTACTTTCCATGTGAGGGCTACCTTGGCCTAGGCACTCAACCTCACACTTCATATGTTGGATTCCCTCCCCCACTGAGAGGTGTCGAACACTCAATACACTAACCACTTTAGTGCACTGAGCTCACAATACGTAAGACAACACTGAGTACTGACAGTGTGCCATAGAATATCAAAAATCCACACCTTTTCATTGGTGAACTCCCACCGAGATCATGCCTTTTACTCTTATCTACCTTTCCTGAGTATTGACCATTCAACACTCTAAAGAAGTATAATATTTATAAATCTCATTTTCATAAAAACATTGTTATTAAACAATTAGAAAACATATTTGCACTATAATCAAAGTAGTACCCCATAACCCCTTATAAAGCACATTTAATCTTTTAAAACATGTAATGCATGATAACTAGTAATATTTATTCAAAAATAGTTAAAACAAAGTAATAAAAAATATAAATTCCCCTGTTACCTCAACCCTTTGGTACCAAAAGGGTTCCTTTTGTAGAAAATAGAACTTGGCTTGTTCCTTAACTTCCGAACAAATTCCACCAACAATCCCTACAACATATAAGTGATCCACATCACTTATCATGTCAAATAGCATTAATGAAGACTATAACTCATACCACACAACTTGGGTCTATGAGCCATAATCCATCCCAATAGTCGATATATTAAACCAACCATTCACATAATATCACTTAACCACCAAAACCATTTATTAGCCATCATTAGGCTAATTTCCAATTTATATAATTTTTTATCAATTAAAAACCTTCACTTAGTGTCACCAACTTTCACCATTAGCCCTTATAATGAAAACCAAACCTTAATTTAAATCTTATTGGGCTCAAATAGCAAAATTATAACTAAATCAATAAGCTTAAACCATTGAAGAGCAAAAACCCAATTTCTCAGGATTTATTTTGTGCCCAAAACACCTCTTTTCATCCAATTATCCACTCAAAATATTAGATCACTATATAGAAACTCAAAACATACTCCCTAGGATTCAAAGAAACAAAAGCTTACAAGAATAAAGCCTTTGGAATCAAAATCCACAAATCTCCTCTTCCAAAAATTGAAGAAAATCAAGAGAAAGAGAAGAGGATTGAAGTAGGGAGTTTACCTATCATGTAGCCGAGGTCGCAACGGTCGCAAAGACTCCTAGATCCGAGCCTAACTCCCTCTCTTTCTCCTTTCTTCTTCCTCTCTCTCTCTCTCTCTCACGTGTTTCCTTTGTTTCCTTGTTTTCTTTTCTGCATTTCTAGTCTGGTTTTCCTCTTATAAAAGCTGATCCAAAAGTTTGGGAAAAATTACAAGAAATGGCCCAACATTTTTTATTATTGCACAAAAGCCCGGGTCAACTTTGGTAATTTTTCCCATAGTTAAAAATCAAATAAAACTAAATTTTTGCTTAGTAAAATTCAAACTCTGGACCTCTATCAAATTATTCTAAATTTTAATTTAATTATAGATATTTTATTTTATTTTATCTTTATAAATCCGAGTCTTAAAATTTCGGAATGTTACAACAATCATAAACTCTTCAATGTCCAGTTGGTGGTTTAGCTTCAGCCACACTATCTGAGACCAAAATTATTTTTAGTGAATAACATCCTAAAAATAAATAAATTAAACATAAAAAAATGAGAGTTAAAAACACAACGATTTTCATGAAAATTTAAATAAATTGGAATAAAAGGATTCTATGTAACTTTAAATAAAATCTTAAATCATTAAATCACCATATCAAATATTATCACTTGATTTCAAAGAAGCAAATAAACAAAATGGATAGTTATAAATAGATTACTAATTAAAAATATTGGAATATAAAATCATTAAATAATCAAATTCATGTTTATAGGGACTTTTCAGAATAATTAATAAACATGGACACACTGTCTATGAGGGTAAGTAACCAGACGTGGCTAAAGCCATAAAACAGACATGGACACACAGTTCATGAGGGTAACTAACCAGACATGGTCATAGCCATGAAACAAACGTAGGTGTGTTACCCACAAATAACAAACATGAGAACAGAGCTCACAAAAATCAAACTAGCTAGTAATTGATCATGGCGCGCCAAGGGCTAATGGAACTACCGTTAGCAACCAGTATTCTGTATATAGTCCCTTTAAAAATCAATTTTCAAATAAGCGAGAAAAATAATCATTATCGAATTAAAATTTTCTCTTCTCCATATCAAACTCGCATGAATTATGTAAATACTCATTCTTTTCAATGTAAAAACTTACAAGCTCTTTCACAAATTTTCACGATTGTCCTTATCGAATAAAGGATTACTAGAACTTGTAAAAAAACAATTTAATCAATGTTGTAAGGACATAACATGACTTCAGGAAAACAGAGTTATTCAATCAACAGAAATAATCAATGCTTAAGAAATATATACATATACGCACATATATAAATAGATAAAATTGTGAATCGTTGAAATCAGTATCTTTGATGAAAAGAAACTTTGCTAATAAATTATTTGGAACGTTATCCACTTACCTAAAAATCCCAAAATGCAAAATTCCCCTTTAATTCCTATCAAAATCTTTTTCTTCCACATCTCCTATAAAAATATAAAATAATGCAGTTTAATTAAATTCCTTTAAATTATAAAGATTTCTTTCCCCTTCTAAGTCAATCCCAAAATCAAATCATAAGGCAACAGTATACTTTAGAAATTAATAACCATACAATTCTCAAGAATTCACTTCATCTCTCAATAACATAAATAAATTTCTTTGCAATATTTGATTGAAGTTCATAAATAAGCAACACCCTAGGCCAATTCATGTTTCTTGTGAGATGCCACAAAGTTATAGAAAAATTCCTATTCAAGTATCTCCTTTTCCAAATTTTTGAGCTAAATTCATAGATAACACCATCCCACCCCATTATGTCTTCCAAGGAATTTAATGAGACTTTAATAATTGCAATTTCAAGCAAAACTCTCTTAAGGCATTTTATCAAACACCATATGGGCATTACCTCTTAAACAAATACCAGCCTCTTCCTTTTTAATTTCACTTCCAAAGATTCCAAAATGACAATATTATAGCCAACAACCAAATCAAACTCAATTAAAATTCAAATCTACATCATCAATTTTTTTAAATTTGGCTCAAGCTTCCCCTTCATATTTGAACACACATACAGCCACAAGCATTAATAAAACACAAAGGAAAATTTACAATTTCAACTCCATAACATCACACACTTATAGTTTTATCCAAAGGAAAAAAAAGTCAAAGTCACTCACTTTAGTTGAACTAACGTAACACAATAGGGAGGGAAAAATTGAAACCATAGTTGAATAGGGGAAGAAGATAACAACATTATATCAGCCTCTTATCCACGAATCAGCCTTCCAACAGCATCAAATTAACTCTTCACTTGTTAATCACTCATGAATAGGAAGAATGAATGAGAAAGAAGAAGATTCAATGGCACAAACAATAAAAAAATACAGAGATCAACAGCAAATTAAAGGACCATGGATACATGACCTGATCTTCTAGCAGTGAATGACCACAGCACACGTTTGTAATGCCGGTGACCTAATTCTCACACCCATCAGTAACACATGTATGAACGACGAGGACTGAACAAAAACAAAGGAGATAAATAGAGACAGAAAGCATGACGGAGCTTTGGGCGTACACAACTGCGGTGAGCCTCCACCTTCACTGGCAACCACTAGAAACGAAAGGGAAGAGACAAAGTACAATGGGGCAGAAAATTAGAGCTCTCTCACTCACACACAATTCTAGAAAAATCAAAGAAGGGAAGGAAGACATATATTCAGATTTAAAGAAGGACATAATGGTAATTTTGGAAAGAGCTGAAGCAAAAAATATAAAATCTCTACTCTTGACCTCCCTAAGGTTCAAACTTTGGGCCTCCTAATTAAATGGCTGCACTATCTCCACTAAGCCAACTCTTATTTCTTGCTATATTTACTCCAAAATTACTAAAATACATTTAAAACACAATATTATAATTGTACTTAAAATTCCTAAGATATTATAGGGATGATCAATCTATTGACAAGTTAGGTTACAAAAGACCAAAATGGTATCACTCTCACTTGTTCTCATAATTCTAAGTTTTCCTCTCTTTCTATTGTTCTTTTTCCTTCATAAAGACACAAAAACCATCCACAAACCTAACCTTCCACCAGGTCCTAGAGACCTTCCCATCATAGGAAATCTCCATCAATTCATAAATGAGTCTATTTATAGTTGAGGATCATAAATGATCCATTTGACTCATCAATTTTTTCTGTTAGAGGTTGCTTGTTATCTGCTTCCTTCTTGCTTCATGCTTCCTTAAACATCTAAGCTTTTTTAAGTTTCTCTGGTGGATGAGGTAATGAAATAGAGCTTTACAGTAGAGACTTTCTCTTTTGTATAATAACAACTAAAATTATTAAATGCTTCTAACAAAAGTGGTTGAAGTTCATACATTTTGGTATAACAGAATGCGAGCTCGGTGACTCAATCAAAGATAAGCAAACTAAATAACTTGAAGGAAATAATTGTGATAAAATATCATTTGGTAAAGATATAGAGTGAACACAATTGATTTCGAATGAAAAAAAAAGGATTGAAAGATGAGTTATAATGACCTTCAAAATTGATACGACAAATAAAGCATAAAAATTCATAGTAGTACCGGTGTTATAATGTCCTAGCATCGATGTTATAGTGATGAGCAGACTCTGAAAGAAGGTCATAATAGAGATATTGTTTTGATAGTACTAATGTAGTCCAATACGTAAAAGACAAAGATTTTTGATAATTTTGAGTGAATAAGGATATTTTTGAAAAGATTACACAGCACCAGTGTTAGAAGGAAATAACACTAAAGTAACACGATCAATCCAATTTCTTCGTAGGAGAAAAGAAGCGACAATACTGGTGTTGAAGTGTTAGCATAGGTGTTATAAAAACTTGTACAAAACTTAGTATAGGTGTTAGCAAAGTAACATAGATGTTGTCTTAATTCAAATAAGGATATGGAAAGAATAAGACTGATGTTAAATAGATATATAGTATCAGTATAAGAAAAAAGATTCAAATAAGAGAGAATCAATTGCACAGGTTTAAAGGGATAACACTAGTGTTAGAATGAGTAGGACTGGTGTTATATAAAACACAAATCAATAGAATAGTGAAGATAACTGAAGTAGCACCAGTGTTAAAGTTTCCAGTGTTGATGCTCATAACAGTTAGAAAACTTTAGAATAAGACAGCTTCAAGCACTAAGATTATAGTTAAGTCAAATACTCAACTAACAAGATAGAATACCTTCTGTTACATATAAACTTACACTTAGTCAAAGTTGATTAACGTTAAGCCAATTTAGGTTCAAGTTAAATAACCTAAAATGCACAAAGCTTCTCGTTATTTTGTAATAATTAAAACTAGGGTTCAACATGCTAATCCTCCCTTAGAAACCATAGTCCTAATTAAGTTGTCCCATTCAATTGCTTGAATATTCTCTTCACATCTATGAGATGAGACTTATAATGATCCTAAATTTTAAATTAATTTTATAACAAGTAGAGAGTGGTTAATTATTAGAACTCTTACTAGTAATTTTGTTAAAGGCCCAGAGTTTGAATTTTAATAAACAAAAGTTCAGTTTTATTTTGTTTTTTTAAAAAAATTATAGGTCCCTAATCAATTCCCTAATCAATTTTGTATAAGTCCCTAATCAATTCCTTAGCTTGGTGCAAAGTGATCAAAATCTCCCTTAGTTTCCCTTAAGTGCATCCTGGCCAATGGTGTGTCAAATGTAAAATTTTGCACACAAGACATTTTATCAAACATCAACCAAACATATTTATGCTTAGCTAATGTAAGACATATTCAACACACATAAAACATATATTTATATGAATTACAATGCATTGGAGAAAATTTTTAGCAACTATATAAAGTGAAATCAAGTGAAAAAATACTAAACCAACACGTTAAATACCAATTTTGGTCAATAAAACCAAGATATAACAATGATCCTAATTTTAAGAACAAGATTACATTAACCTAGGTTTAATGAAGAGTGGGCATGACCTTCATCCTTCCTTTAGACACTTCAAAACTCCTCTAACATCCTTCCCTCCTAGCACTCCTTGTAGATTTAGCCTTTAGTCATCTTGGAATTTGCTTGACCACAATCCTTCCACCATAGTTGAACCATACTCATAAACACGTTGAAGATTTTGAAGTCAAACTAAAAAATAAAGCACTAGGGTTTGATATGTGAGGTGAGAGATGAAGAATGGTGGAGTTGGATTAAGGTTTTGATTGTTGGATCATGAGTTATAAAGGAAAGAAGGTGAGATGGAGATAAATAATATGAAGAACAATGAGAGAAAATGGAGGATGATAGTTGCAAAAAATGAGGGTGAATGGAAGAATGAATGCTGAAAATAAAATTAGGGTAGTTTAATTCAAGATTTTATTGAAAAGAATGAACTCTAGTGTTCAATGAATGAGTGAAAAATGACCTAAGGTGATTTTATTCTTTGCCATGGTAAAATGGATGAAAATTTAGAGTAAAATGGTCTAGAAATTAAATTAAATAAAGCTAAAGATAATAGGAAATTAAGAGAGAGAGAGGGAGAGGGAGTGGAATCAAATGTGGTAAAATGTGTGTAAGACTACACAAGGCTTGTACGTTCACCCTAAAACTCAAGTGTTTTGCCTCTTGACTCATCTAGTATTCCAATCCAATAGTTTTGATGTGCCAAATCTAAGGTGTGTAACCCTACATAAACAAAAGTGACACATAAGATTAAAGTTCAAAGCATATGGATAATAATTTACATTTTTAATTAAAATTAATTTTGAAATATGTGGCATAATGCAATTAAATAATAAAAACTAATTATGACATCATAAAAAAGGCTTTGGAGGTGTGCCAAATAGCCTAAAGATTGTAAGATCACACATGCAGAAAAATGACCTAGCTCAAGTGTAAGAAAACAAGTCAACCCAAAACTTTGATTTTCCAAAACAATCAACTTGTGAAATTAATTAATCTCATCCTAAAATTAATTTGAAAAATCTAATTGGACTATTGTTCTTCTAGATTAAAAATGAATTTTGACTAATTTTCTCAAAAGTCCAATTCTATGATTAAAATGCTCCTAATACATAAAATCCTACACTTCAGTGATTTTTCACAATCAATATAATTAGTGTGAAATTTGGATAAATATAACATGATTTTAGATCAATAATAATAATAACAAAAAGTGAGTAATAAATGTGACTTATTACACATCACTTGACACCTCACCAGCCACATGGGTATTCACATGTGCTAACTCACCTACCCATGTATGGGTCAACTAATGCCATATTATGCATCATGTCACCACCTCATACCATGTCAATTGCTACCACCTGTCACATCACATATTATTACAAAATGTGCTAAGGACCAGATTTGATCTCTCGACCTCCCACCTTCCAAGCCTTAAGTCCTTTTTTTTTACTAGTTGAACTGAAATACACCTACAGTTATTATATGCAAAATTAAATATGTTACTTAACTACATACACATATATAAAATATTATATTATTAAAAAGATATACATATATTTTATTTTATTTTTAATTATTAATATGATAAAATTATTTATATGACTATTTTATTATATTTCTAATAAAATATTATTTTTGTTAGGAAAATGAACTTAAAATGAAACAAAATTTTGATATAAAAGTATTATTTTAAAATTAAAATAATTAAGTATATAATTTATTTTAAAATATGTATTGTTTTACTTTATACTAAATATTTTTTTAATTTTATCTTCTCCACATTATTTTCAAAATTAATAAATAAATAACTAAATTTTTATCTTCTCCGAACAGGGTTAAATTCTTCCCATTCTTTTCTTACAAATAAATTTTATTCATAAATTTTCATTTTTTTTAAAATTATTTTAATAAAAACTTAATTATGACCATATTATTTTTTGTTAATTATTATTTTGAACATTTTTAATTTTTTAATAAATACGAATAAATTTTAAATAAAATAAAATAAATATTTAATTTACATATATTTATATGAATTTTTGTATTCAACAATTATTTCAAACAAAATTATTTTTTATGAAAATTATTTAATATGGAACAAATTTTAAATTTTAAATTTTATAAATATGTTTATATCTATATATCTATATAGATATTAATACATAATTCTATTTATCATAATTAAATATTATTTTGTTTATATAATTTTAAGTTATACTATATAGTAATAAAATAATTTATTTTCTTATATCCTTCAAAATTTATTTTCTTTTTCTCCTTCTAATGCTGAAAATGAATATTATATATATATATATATAATTAGTATAAACATGATATTTTGCATTAAAATTATTAATTCTAGTCGTATAAATATTATCCATAGTTATTTCAAATGAATTTTTATTAATGTTTCTTAATATTCAATTTGATAGATGTTTAGGTGCTTTAATTTTATTTTCTTATTTTAATGTGTTGTTATAAAATATTGTCAGTGACCTACTTCAAGACAATTTTTTTATTTAGAAAAATTTATTAATGATTAAAAAAGCAATAAAGGAGAATATGAATTACACAAAAGAGACAAAACATTCAATTAATTATGTTTATAGTATAAATTAATGCACACTAAATAGAAATTTAGAAAATGAGAATTGTTAAACTTAGAGAAAGAGGGAAAGAAGAAGACAAAGATTTAAATGACGTGTAAAATATTTTCAAACACTCTACAAATTTTGATGATAAATATTTTTGAATACAAACATCAAATTTTTAATGCTTGCATTGAATGGGAAGCTCACTAAGTAATGATGAAATTTTTTTCTACATCTTTTAAAATTAATTTTCATTTTAATATATTTCAAACATATATTAAAACAACTAATAATCCAAAATTTTAAAAATTAAAAATATGACTCCGTCTTTAAATTTGTCTCTACTTTGAATTAGAGATATATTGAGAATTAAAAATAATTCAATTTCTATATATTTATCTTAGTAGTCTCTAATTCCATCTTTGAATTAATAAAAATAAAATTACCAAATTATAAATAAATACAGAGAGGCAATTATAGATGGTTAAATTTTGTCTCTAAATACATAAAAGAATATATCTCAATTCAGTCTCTAAATTTTAAAAAATGTAAAAATTAATATTAGATGTGGATTTGAAAATAACTAGTTTAATGAATAATGACAAAAGTCGAGATGGATTTTGCGACGCTTGTTCTAAAACTGTATATAAGTAGTCTCTAATATATCTCTATATTTTAAAATTAAATTCATCTCTAAAAATATAATTAGTTTATATTTTCATCTCTATTAGAGACAATAACTAGGCCATATTTAATTTTCATCACTATTTTAATATTTTTTGTAGCGTAAAGAGAGTTTATAATAGGAGTTACATTGTTCACTCTTGAACATACTCTATTTATCTTTGTTTTTTTGTACTTGAAACAGAGGACTTACATCTTGCAGGGAGCTTAAGTGGGTTATCACATTACCTTTTTAAGGAGAAATGCTAGATTGTACAACTAAGAGCCCAAATCAATCTTGACAGAGTAACTAGAGAAAATCTCTAATGTGACTTGGGGACTAGATGTAGACTCAAATGGTTAGAGTTGAATTAGGAAAACTCTCGTGCAAGCTTTTCTTCTGTTCTCTCAATTATGTTTAGCGATATCATTTTTAACTTGTCTCTTTTTTTTTTTTTTTTGCATTATTTGTTAATTTTTTTTATTAAGCCCAGTTCATCCTCTTCTTGGAAGGATTTATAATAATCCTTGTTAATAGGAAGATTTAATCTTTGCTGTGTTATCTTCCTAATTAAAGTGGAATTAGGGTCTGATTCCAATCTAGAGACCTTAGCGTTATCAAAGCCAGCTTTATCTAATATTAAACTTTTCACTATATTTGGACAAGTCTACTAACACCTGATATCCATAGGCAAAATATATGATTGGCTAAAGTTAAGCACTTATACATTTGCAATACAATAAATGGTAAAACACGTTCAAACATACAGAGTGACGAAACAAAGCTAAGTTTATTTTGTTTGTGCATAAACTGATGTTACAAACCGAAGAACTATTAGTTGTTATCATTATTCTTCACACCGAGAATGGTATACATAGAGGAAACAATGACAAGTAAGCCTGAAAATGTTGCAATGACTCTTGAAAGGTCCTTGAAGTACAACAACCATACAGCAGCCAAACTGCGATAGAAAAGACTGTAGTAATGTTGTGTAGCTTCTGTGAAAGATCCTTATAACAAGAGTAGTCTAACTGTAGCTGATTGTCAAGAGTTCTGAACAAATCTATGAGTTCTTTATCGGTTGATAGCTTATTAAGAACAATTCCACTCTCTACCAGCAGATTCACGTCCCCTTCTTTTTGAACGAGACAAGCAATCAAGTTAACATAGCTTGAAATATAAGCATGATATGGATAATGATACTGCTCGAAGAGAATGAGATTGCCTAAAATAAACTCCGATAAATCATCTATCATTGCTTGTGGGATCTGCAAACGAGATCTATATAAACCCAGCCAACTTAAAATTGGTACTTTCCTGAATGTAATATCAAGAAAAGATCTCTCAGAAACTGGCTCAAAAGATATCCATGCCTTTTGTAACTTTGTTGCAGACCTTATGACCGGATTAAACTTGTCATGGTAACCTGTATTGATAAAATGGCGTGGAATAAAAAAGTATCTGATTAGATCGATAAAATGATTTGGCCGATCCCAACCTTGCTTGAGCTTCATTCGATCATTAATCTCTTGCCTGCTCCACGCACGATAAGGATCATAAATTTTAAACCACTGGCGAGCAAGATCAAGGAAATTTGAATGCTCTTTTTGTCGTCTGGTGGTTGGAACAAGCTCATATAATTTCTCTAAGATATAAAATGGAAGTTGATTTTCAAGTAGTAACAAATCCCTCTCAATGTTTCTTTGTGTTTACCGTTGTCGTAAATAAAGGATCGTTATCATGAATGTATTGACTTTGAGCACTTCTTCTCAAGAAAAGCTCCATGATGAATACAGAATCCAACAGCATCATATGTACAAAGTACTTCTTATCCAGGTTAATGAATTTTTCAGAATAACATTTTCTTATATTTTCTTCTTCATCTCCAAGCCAGGTTGTGTAAGCTTCTAATAATTTCTGCTTATTGTGCTCATCATCATCCAATAGTTGTCCAACAAAACAATGAAAATAAAAATATTTTTGATTTTCCATTGGCTTCAATTTGTCATTGTTATGATGGATTGGGCCAATAGAGACCAAATGAGGAGTGAAGGGATCATCTTTTTCCTTCCTACGATCATCTGGAACCTTGTAGATGCAACACTTTGGTGGCAACCCAAGTTCATAGGACTCATTGTGGATGTCTACAATATTTGCTTGGCAATATCATTGTCATGATGAGACCCCATATTGAATCTAATAGTCCTGCATGATTATAACCATTATATTGGTTTGTTTCTAATAAAAATTATTTTGGCGATTCGATAAGTAGCTATCGCTGACTTGGAAGCATTTTATGTTATGTGATACAAAAATATTAATTATGGAGATACAATGAAACACGCAAGGTATGAGTACCATAGAACAGAAAATAAATGGAGAATACACCTGATGATTAAAATGGATACGAACCTTTCAAAAAAAAAAGAAAAAAAAAAAAAAAGTGCTTGTATTGATTGTCGAATCTCAAGTTTAGACTTCACTAGAAACTTATTGATAAAGTTATATGGTTCATTTGGCGTAGAAAAACGGTAAGGAAATGGAAAATAAATTGGGTAGCGAAGTCCAGAATGGCCGGTGAGTATAAATAGACAATAAGTAATGGATGGCATGTGTGTCCTTTCACTTTACACACACACAAAGTTAAATTAAATTTTCATTATTTTTATATTAACTCAAGTCTATTCACATTTAAACCATATAACAAGAACAAACTAAAGTAAATGACAAATAAACTTTTGGATAGAAATGGTTAGATGTTATTTGTCAATAGAATTGATCTTGTGAGATCATAAGTTTTTGAAGGCTTATTGCCAAAAACTCATGAAGCCAATCAAAATCTTTTGTAGGTAGCTCTTTTCATGATACCGGTCTCTCAATAAAAGACCCAATGTTATGAACATAAAATAGAAAACCTATTTCAAAAAATTAACCTATTGGATTAGTGAGCCTTTCACACTTATAATTTTCACTCTCTTTGTGAGAGTTCTTGATGTGAGACTCACTCCACTTGTGGGTAGGTGATTTTATTGGGAATTTGATGTATAGAAAGGCTATCCATTAAGGGTTCTAACTAGCAGGAGGCTAAATAAAGTATTGTGGAATGGATATACTGAGGACATCAACTCTCAAAAGGGTTGGCTTTATCATGAGTTCTATATCTGAGAGCTTCATAAGTGAAGTGAGCTATCTTATCTAACAAGCTAGTCATTTGGATAGGTTCTCTCTTTGGACTTGTGCTCGTGACACAATATTTCTTTAAAAAATGCTAGAAGAAGTAAAGATGAATAAAAAACTTAGGCTTTGTTTGGAATGAGAAGAAAATAGGGAGGAAAAAAGATTAAAGAAAAAACAAGGGAAAAAAAGATATTTTTCACTATTGTTTTTTGCCTTAATTTCTTCCTAGAAAGGGGAAAATTACAAAAGGGAAAACTTTAAGATAAGAAAAGAAAATTTCTACTTCTCTCTCCCATGTTTTCTTTCTTGTCTATCTTTCTCTAATTCCAAATGAAGGGACAGAGATTGTAACATACCAAGCAATTGTATTATACTATACAAAAAAAAAAAAAAACAGATAAGTGATTCAATAAGGACTAAACTATGCTTAATGTTACGGAAACTAACAAATTAAATGACACACACACACACACACAATAGGTGTATTGCATTGAACAAGCAAGAGATAATAAAGGGAATAGAGTAGAAATAAATGAAGCTTACAGAGTCCAATACACTTAATCCTTAAAGTCTGTGAGGCTCCGTTAACCTTGAGCTCCAAACTCCACTCTGCTCTCAGTTTTATATATATATATATATATATATAATAATATCTTTCCTCAACCTTTCCAAACAAGCTTAGTAATTTAGTTCAATTTTAAATTTTAAAATTAATTTTATGCAAATTGGCCATAGACCATGAGATCAAGAAGTGTCCGTGTCCAATTCACGCGTTACTCGAGAGATCCATATCAACAACCTGAGTCAAGTCCACATTTTTAAAAGCTCATAAATCTTATAGTTCTTTCTTATCACATTCCTCTTCTCCAATTTTATTTTATCTCCAATATTGCTAACATTTTGAAATTCAACATTTCTCTTGAAATACTAGCTATTATGTGTATTAGAAATGAGAATCAATCTTCTAGAAATGGAGGGAGAGGACAAGTAAAATGAAAAAACGCCATATCTTAACTTAAAATTTTAAGGCTCAAGTTTATAGGTTATTTCTCCTTATTATATTTTAGTTGTTAAGTCTAATTTTATCCGGTCAACTTAAATTCATCCCCACGTAAATAACCTGACATTTTTCCCCTTAAGTGCAAGTCCAAAAACTTCACATATCAAATATGCTCTAAACATTGAATCCTTGCTCTTACAATCAAGGTCACCTAGTTTTGTGGCTTCAAACGTTTGCTAACACTGTTTATAGGTTTGCAAAAAAAAAAAATTGTCTCAGGATCCATCACTCACCCAAATTTTCGTATGAAAAAGATAAAATTTCACTGAAACTTTATATCATGCTAATTAACAAACTTTGATATGGGACTTAAAAGCACCTTGCAAGTAAGATTTCACGTTTTTAAAAAGGTTAAGGAAGTCTGCCCATTATACTGTTATATAGTTGTAATTATTTTTATAATCATTATATGGTAATTAATAATAATATTTTTAATATGCATGCCAAAACTGTCTGGCAAATTAATCACAATCACTGCACTGACTTTCTAAAAAAATATATATCTATTGAGACCTATATGATCGGTTGTTCGTCTACATTTAATTGAGGTAAACTGAATGATATATTATTTATCTACTCATGAATAATACTTTCCAATAATTTATATTTAAAAGAGTTAAAATGATAATTTATCATTATTAAAGTAATTATATAATATTTTTAATTGTTCACGGGTGTTGTTGTTAATGGTATCCTTGGATAACTGCATTATTTCTCTTAGATACATTTGAAATTTAAGGAATTTAACTGTTATTATATTTCTTATTTAATACTTATTAATAATTTTATATAGCTCTTTTTTTTATAAATTTTTTAATCAACTAACCATTAAATTAATAAACATTCAACATACGAAAAAAATATTAGTCTGCTTTTAATACATGAGTGACGTGACACCACCTTTGACTTGAAGGAATTCAGTGCATGTGGAAAAAAAAAAGAATTGAGGAATAAATTACTGCTTTAACTTTTTAAATGAAAAAGTTTTAAACAATAACTTACTAACCATGACGGGATAAAATAACGCATTAATTTTAGAATAATTGTGAGAAAGTCGAAACAATGCACCGAAACTTGTAGTAAGTCCAGTATTTATGTTGACAAAGTCAATCACATATATTAGTCGGAAAAAAATGTCAATCAAATATTTAAACATTGTTACGCAATCTTGAAAGTAGATACCGTATGCTAATTAACGAAAGTGACTTGACAATAAGACATTAAATTATTATAATCCAAAAATTATTCAATTGGTTATTGACGCGTGACTTGAAGACAGCTTCAAATGATTACACATTATTGAGCCTTTAGCATATCTACTAGATGCATTGACTCTCTAATTAATCCTCCATGATTTCGTTTTAAAATATTTTTATTTAAGATTGGTGCACCTCAATTAAGAATTGCCATTAATATGTAAAAATATGATATATTTCACTAAAGTTTCCTCTAATTTATTCTTGTATATGTCTTATTAACACTCCTTTTGTTTACAAATATAAGGCATTTTTTTAGGTTGAATGTTCACAAAATATAAGAAATTTTTAGTTTTTTATGCAATAATTTATATTCAGTTTTTTTTTCAAAATTATCTTTAATACATAAATCGCCCGAGACACCCTATTAAATAAGATTTCTATGGAAGGATGGTATTAATTTAAAGATAATTAACTAATTTATTGGGGTGTACAATGCAATTACAAATATCTTACACTTTTAAATAGAGAGGGTATTATATGCTAATAGTAATTTCATGCTTTTAAGAATAATAGAAGAATATCATTAAATTGTGCTTTGAAGTTTAAAAAGACAAATAATAGTGCTTTGGCATGCATTTGTTTAATTAGCTTTGATAGTTTACTTGGAAGATTTTTAATATTGACTTTCATAGCCATGTGAATACTGAATAATGCGAACTACCTTTTTTTGACCTTGACTCAAAAATGTAAACTTCGGCCTTTATATTGCATATCATATGCGCATTCATAATTGTGTACATCTTTAATAATTCTTTCGATTTTCTATTATTTTTTTGTTAATTATTCGAGGTAAATGTTTGTAAAGTTCCTCTCTAACGTCATCAATATCAAAATGCAGCAAGGTTTAAGGATTGACCTGGCCACCAATAATTTTCCATTTCACTCCACCATTTCGCCACTTGGCAAAAATTCCAACACCCACATTTCAAACCCTCTTTTTCCTCAATCACATATATTTGAAGTCCGAAGACCCTTAAATCGAAATTATATATTGTTTTCTTTTCACGTGATCCATGAGAGAGATTATCAGTTCAAAAGCTTTTCAAAATTCTACCCACATGATTATTTTTTACATTTAAATGGCCCTATTAAAATTTGAGGAAAGATATTCATGAAGAAATATAAATATAATTACTTAACTAATGGGATCTAGATTTAGGAGAAGAGACAAATCTCTCACAACTTAACAAACCAAAGTTGAAATCCCTACTGAGAGATATGCCTATATTTAGTAGTAGATAGTGCCTCGAATTGGATTACTTGAAATAAGAAGATATATGTGTGCAATACAAAAAGAACTAGTTATTTATGAAGCCCAATAAAATGTTTAAAAAAAATAAAGAAAAGGTTTAAACAGACGCGAGTTCAAGCAGATGAAGAGGAGAAAAGAAAAGAGAAAATGAGAGAAGAACCGAGGAGCTCTACTAGCATTTGAGAATTTTGTCTTCTTAGAGGTTTTTGGAGGTAGAAATCAATGTGGTGAGACCTCAACTCCTCTTGTCCTTCTCTCTTGCACTTTTTATAGCTAGGATTTTAGGTTGATGATGATGTTTTCTGATATAGGGGTGTTTTGGATGAAACCAATGGTTCTAATGGAGTCAATGGGAGGTAATTTAAGTTTTTATACCTAGAGTTATTAATTTTGTAAGGTTCTATGGATGGGTTCGCTAGTTTGAGAACCCTAAGTCAAAAATGGATGATTGGGAGCATTGTGGACCATTAATTGGTGTTATTTAACTTAATGAAAGTTAAATGAAGTTAATAGAAGGATGTGAGTACTTGGGTCATGATAGAGATGGTAGCTGTGAGTTCATGTTATGATAATGTTTTAATTTGTAGACTATCATTGCTTGGATACTTGAAGAGGAAGCTAGAGGAGTGTATAAATCCCACGGCTAACCTTTTTTTGTGATAAAAGGATTGAGGTAATTAGTGTTGAAAATTATTCCCTAAGGCTAATCATTGTATTATGCACATTGTTATTTAATGAATTTCTATTTTGTTATCATATCAATTGCATGTTCACTATGATAACTATATCCTTGGACAAACTATAGTGATTGGCCTAAATGTCCCTAGTCGGTCATCTATGAGGAATCATAAATGAAATAAAACTAGTATTATTTTGATTTATTATAGAGACATAAATCAAAGTCGAAAGCACTTGAAAAGTACAAGGTGTTGGACTGACCCATTATGAGAAAGTTGCATGGTACAAGTCATAAATTTATCTCATATATAACCATATCACTAAGCCCTTTGACTTGAGATCATCATGGATTCTTACATGATGACCACTGAACTTTAACTTGGTCAAATGTCACCTTTGACCGGGCGATCATAAAGGCTATAATTGAGTTTAATGATATCATGTAGAGGAATATGAGCAATCAAGATGGAATTTGTCCCTCATGTTAATTGAGAGATGTTACTGGGCCTCTCAATGAGTAAAACTGAAAAAATATATGGCTATACTACACTGTAAAGGATAATGACAATTACATGTCTCACAGTTGACTGAAATATCACGTGACAAAAGGGATGTGATATGGTTATATGAAAGGTTGCATCAGATTATCAATCCCCATATGAATTAGATAGTTGCAATATCTTGCTAGAGGTCACTTGTGACTTGTGGGCTAATAGCATAATTAGCCTATTGACAATTTCATATAGGTTGTAACGACCAAAATAATAATAATAATAATAATAATAATAATAAATCTCCTGATTTATATTTTCTTTAAATTATTTTTATGAAAAATGAAAGGGTTAGTTATTGAAATTTATGCTAATAGCTTACTTGAAGGTTAAAAGTTTTAATTTTTGTTCATAATAAATTAATTTTAATTATTTTAAAATTATAGGAAAGTCACCAAAGTAATTGTGTCTTTTATGTTATTAGAAGAAATTTTGGGCCTTCTTTTGTAATTTTTGCAATTTCATAAAAGATCATATTTATATTCTCTGTTTCGGTCAACATGGAGGCACCGCCTCATTTTTTCCCTTCTCCTTCGGCACTTTCGAACTCTCCAGACCTGGAGAGAGAGCTCGTTCATACTCTTCGTTCTCCATCTATCCTCCTCAACGGATCAGCTCGTGTGGACAGGTGCATGAGATCCGTCTGCAGCTGCCGTGAAGCCTTGCCGTGAGTTCTTCCCCTGTTTGTTGTTTGTTTGCTGTTCATCTGTGTCCCTGTTTGTTCTTTTTTTTTGGGTGTTGCTGGACGTCATTCTCCCTTGTCGGTCTCAAAATAATTTCGTAAAAATGGCAAGTTCATTCGCCTATTCATCTCCTTCCGTCCAAACTGCTATGACTTAGTGTATGAGGTTCCTTTCTTCTTCCCCTGTTCAACACGGCAGATTCATCCTTCTCCCTTTCATGTTCTATACTAATCGATTGAAGCGAGTGCTGTGGTTTGGGTAACGGGTTCTTGGTCACTCACTCTGCTGTCAGCCTTCGCATCCTTCTCTGTTATTGGGGGTTTTGTCAAACTCACAGCTTCCTTCATTTTGCTTGCGGCAATCGAAGACCATGAGTGGCAAGAAACTTCCTCCTTAATTTCCCTCTGTCTGTGTGTTGCTTCGTGGTTGCTGCCATGGTTTCATGATTTTCTTTTCCCAGCTCCTGTCGATTTTTTCCCATTTCTGTCGTCGGTGGTTCTAAGGTGAGAAGCTTCAGTCCTTCTTCTTGTTGCTGTGTGCGCGTACTGTAGGTTAAATTATGGAAATTTCCTTTTCTTTTCTTCAATCGTATGAAATGTGGTGATAGGAATTAGGAATTCTTTGTGCTTGAGATTGATTTTTCTTTTAAGGAATATATATTTGGAAAGCTGAAGTATGATTTAAATATCTCTATTATAAAGTTGTAGGAGTTGGAATAGAAGGAGAAGGAATTTGGTTTGAGTTTCAAAATTAACGTACAAGAGTTGCTTGGCAAAATGTTTGTTAGAAGAAGTTTTGCTTGATTTTATATTTCCTGATATTTCATGAATTCTTGTGAAAAGTATGTCAGTGTGGGTGTCATTAATTTATGGACTAAATTCAAGATTTGCTAAAGAATTTTTATTGTGAAATTTTCTTGTAATTAGGTGAATTCTTGAGCGTGGATGGTTGTTGATAAATTGTGTGATAAGAGATTTGAATGTCACAAAGCCCTTTTGAGGGGTTTGGGAAACTAACTATGTTCATAAAGAAACTCTAGTATAAATTTTGATTCTGAAACTTTAAATCTATAATCGTTATATACATAAACACACACACACACACACACATGTGTTAATGTTAGAAGAGAGTTTTGAGCATTGTTAGAAGTTTATTAAGACTCTACTATATTATATAGGGAGTTTGGAAGGAGAGGAAATCGATTAGTGCGGTAAGAGGAGAACTTTGTGCCTTGAGAAAATTGGAGGTAAGTGGATAGCGTCCCAACTGATATTTCATTAAAATCTCTTTTATTCAAATATTATATTTTTATGCAAATTCTTCTTACGACAACAATGCGATTATTGGATATTTATTGATTAACATTGCTTTATTTTAAGAAATTAGATTTATCAAATTTGAAATGTTATTTGATCAATTAAATTAAGTTTGGACTTTGATTATGAGATTTTTATTTTATCAAACATTGGATTGATATGGAGAATGATTTTTGCGAGTTCAACTTTGAAAATTTTTGATTATTCGATAAATGCAAGCATGAGTATTGGATATGAAGTTTTATTCTGGCAAGGTTTAATGCTTAAAAGTATTCATGCGAGTTTGATTTTGAGAACGAGAACTATATCTTGAAAGTGATGATTTTCTCGCATGTTTGAAAATGGTTTTAAAAAAGGGACTTTATACAAAACACTGGTTGCTAACGGCAGTTCCGTTAGCCCTTGGCGCGCCATGGTACACCTAGCTAGCAGGGTATGTATAGGAGGTGCTAGCCCCGTGCGATGGCCAACGCACGTGGAACGGAGGGATGGTTATTCGTGAGCATTGTACTCACGTTTGTTTCGTGGCTTCAAGCCGCGTTTGGTTAGTATTACCCTCGTGGACTAGGTGTCCACGTTTGTTTCGTGGCTTTGGCTGCGTTTGGTTACTTACCCTCGTGGATTGTGTGTCCATATTTGTCTTCGTGGCAAAAGCCGCGTTTGGTTATTTACTCTCGTGGACTATGTGTCCACGTTTGTTAATTGTTCTGATAAGTCCCTATAATTATGAATATGATTATTTGGTGATTTTATATCTCATTGATTTTTATTTAGTAATTTATTTACAAGTATTTATTTCATTTATGTGACTTCTAAAAAAAAAAAATCAAGTGATATTACCATTTGCTATGATAGTTCAATGGTTTAAGATTTTATTCAAAATTTTATAGAGCTATTTTATTTTGAAGTTTATACATTTTTTTTTATGGAAATTGTTGTCTCCTTAATCTACATGGTTATTTTAAACTTTTCTTTTTATTCATGTTAAATTATTTATTGTTGGGACGTTATTCGCTGGAAATTTATTTTTGGTCTCAGATAGCATAATTGACGCTGTACGTCTTGCTTACTAATGATGGATGTTTGCGGAACAGAATGAAGGCTTGTTCTGTAAATATATCTTATTGATATAAATATGAAATTTATGTATTATGTCATGAGATACATGATTAGGTGCTCCACATAACTTATAATTAGAGTTCTTAGTTTATTATACATTTTGTCTGCTGGCGGGAACGAGCCGAGCTCCTGATTGATATAATGTTTAAAGAAAATTTTTGTGATACATAACTTTTGGGAGATTCTATTTATAGAGGAGGTTTTGTCAAAATTTTTACAAAATGTTGAAATAATTAGTATAATGATTAGTATCAATAGTATTAAAATGTTAGTGTAAAACTGAGTACATTTAATTAAAGGAAATAAACCTTGAATTTGTGGCTTACGGGATGTATAATGTGATTCACATCCTGTGCCGGTCACCTCTATTTTTGGGGCGTGACATAGGTCTACAGAGTTACACACAAGAATAGCCTAACTTGAGCTATAATATTTAAGTTCATTGAATCTAGAATATGTCTTACATTCAATGAATGTAATACAGGGTGAATGAATTATATATATATATATGAATACAAAATTTAAAATATAATTTCATATATATATATTTGAAATATGTATATTCATGTGTGTGTATTTGATATATGAAATTAAATATAGATATATATAATATATTTTTGAAATATATATGTGTGTGTGTGTGTGTATTCGTGTATATATATAATAATATGTATATGTGATATATATATATATATATTGTATTGCATTATATTGTGTTAATTTTAAATTTAATTTTATGTGATAGATTAAATTTAACAACTAACATGATACAAGAGAATATCATATCAGTTCTCTAGTTTAAATTTATAACATAAATTCAAATTAAATATAATATTATAGATTTTATTTATGAAATAAATTTAATATAATATTTTCGTTGGCTCATTAAAGGAAGATTAAGACCCTAATCTATATAAATGATAAATAAGGGGATATGCTTCATTTGAGAGAGCTAGACAAGTTTTAACGGCTAAACACTATGAAAGCTATGAAACACCCTAAAGAAAAGAAAACCAATGTTCAAAGATAAACGGACATTGAGAGCACTAGCACACTCTTTGAGTTAAAGAGCTGTTTATGTGAATAACGATAGAAGGAGAAGATCTATGTTGTTGGCTCCTAAAATCTAAACTATTGAAGAGAACGCACGTGAAGCACGAAATAAAAAGATATCTCTTCTTCCTAATTTGACTTAAATGAGTTCGTTTAGCCCATATCGGGGTAGGATTTAAAATTTTAATCTTTCGTTGCGCCTTCCTGTTCAACAACCAGATAGCCTAATCATTTTACTTGCTTGTTAGATTGTTCATAAGTTTTGTGAAAATGAATGTGATATTTGAAATGTATGTATGCATGTATGCATGTAAAGGCTTGAGAAAAGAATTTATAGATTATGTTAAGATTAATCATAAGTATGGTTTGTAATGGAAATGTATGTATGTGTGCTAAAATGATGCATATTAAACTTGTACATTATTATGGAATGATCAAGTTATGAGAGGGTAGCAGTTCACCCTAAAGAGTTAGCATAAATTCATATAGCATACCAATTGTAAAGGAAATTCAGCTTGAATTCCTTTATCAAAAGATTTCCTTGTTACTTTGCTAGTTAGATAGTGCTCACACGAGTACATTTCCTATTTTAATTTGGACAATCCCTAGAAAACCTTATTTTGCTAGTATGATCATTCTCACTTAACCAATATATCCTAGCCTTGCATGCTAAATATCATAATTTAAAACATTTGAAATAATGAAGAATGAACTTGAACTATTATATTAATTCTCCAAAACAAAGAAATCATTTGAAAAATATCCAGAACTAGCACAATTTGTTCCATTTAAAACCACAATAAAGTCATGGAGAAAGGCATTTCTTTAGCATTTAGCTAAAGAAATAACAAATATTAGATTTCTCTAAATCTCTAGTGCATAGAGTATGTAAAGTCCCATTCAATTTGGACTTTACCATTCCAATTACAAATATCATGATACAATCACAATAACATATCAAAGTAACAGCCCTCAATTCATTTTCAAAATGTAGGACCCAACTTCATAAAATATATTTCAAACAAGAGGGCTAACAGAAGTGCAAATGCAATTCTATGACTTAATGAAACCCAACATCTTTCCTTTGGAAAAGGACCATACGCTGCAGCTCACACCACCATGCACCGCAGCATGTGGTATAGAACTATGACTCTATTCTTCTCTCTGCCATGTAACGTAGCGTGGCACAAATGCACCGTGACACATATGATAGCAAAATCTGCTATCATATGGCAGTTTAGAAGGTGAACTTTCATTGTGTACTATTTTCATATCCGAAGTCTGATCGAAGTAATTCAAGGGCCGACATGAAACTTACAACATAATCTATCTAATGAGCCTTGGACTCAATCCGATGATCTAATCTAAAATTGGACACCTAAGTAAAGCTACTTTTTTAAAAAAAAAAAACTCACCTTAAATGCTCAATTCTCATTCCTTGTCTTATTTGACCACTTCACCTAGTATTGCATATTCTGAACACGTAATTGATCCTAAATTTTAGATGGTTGTAAGTTGAGATAAGAACATCCTATTGAAGCAAATTAGGATTCCTGAGAAAGATATATTCATGTACTATCTACTATTAAAATTTCAAAGTCATTGTAGTCCATTTATTCTAGAAAAATCATAAAATATCATATCTGATACAACAATTACAGAACTATTTTATGACAGCTTTTCAAACCAAATTCAAAAATTTATAAAATATTATACAGAGATCTAAAAATTTCCATACTTAAGTGCACAAGACTACTACATATCCTATAAGTTCATGCAAAATTTCAGCTCCAAATTCAACCTTTAAGACCTTTTACTAAAGTCATACTCTTTATTGCTAATTTGGTTCTATTTTGAAAAATCAAATGCTTGAACTTGTATTCTTTTGAAATTCTTCATCATGAATATATTTCTAACCATTCATATAACATGTAAATCTAGTTCAATATTTAATATTATCCTTATAAATCAAAATGACCAATTAGACTTGCATTAACAAACATCAAATCATATATATATAAAACAATATTAAACCATATAATTTCTTGTTCCTCTTCAAGCTATAACTCAAGTTTTTCATCACATGGAATTTCAAATCTTATTAATAATCTCATTTTCAAGGAAAAAAAACTATAGTAGAATACTTGAAAAAAAAAAAGTTGCGTGCTCTCCAAAATATATCAATATTTTTCTTCATGATTTTAACATAGAACAACACAAGTTTATGCCAATTTGAAGGTTAATCTTAATAACTTTTCTTTTTACATAAACTAGAACAAACAATACATAAATAGCACAGAAAAATGATCTATAGCAACCACAACAATGTTGCATCAATATGTCTCTTCCTTCATGAATTGGACCACTTCATTTGCTACCAATATTTGTCTAAGCCATGCAAGTCATTCATAGAATCAAAGATCTCTCAAACGTGATATGTTCATGGTCAAATACTATGCAATTTGTTGGAATTCCTATAATGTAGCAAGCATGAGCATTATTTCAACAAAAATACAACTCTTTCAATTCATATAAACAAGAATAAAGTGCATTTCCTTACAAGCATCAATTGCAAGATGATCTACACTATTAACCCTCCTAGGTTATAGTAGGGATGTCAACCACAATCCATACTAAGAGGTCACCTATTAGTAAGCTAGAGCATTCAATCTTATAAGCCTAGATAGGCATCTCAAAAAAATCTTAATTTCCACAATCAAATAATTGCAAGACCAATAAATTATTTCTCTTCAATAGTTTATTTGTATCCCATAGTTAGGCTTCTTTGCACTGAGCTAATTGAGAAAGATTCACTGCCTCTGATGAATAAATGAGGCAGATCACTCTCAAGCATAGAATGACATTTACAACAAACACACTAAATGTAAAGCCTATCTATATAGAAATTAATATATCCTTTAGAGAAAAGAATAAAATGCTAGAAAATCATGGTGTAGTTGCATAAAAATACTGACAGCTTATTCTTTAAACAGATAATGTATCTGCAATCTAGCACCTAGCAAATTATTGAGTATGATAAAGTAAACTTGTTTTATAAGAGCTTATTCATACTAGGAATCTTGACACTAGGTTCAGTACATATTCTCTATCAAAAACCCTCTTGCCACATATCCTTCTACTTTATATTCAGCATCAAGGAGAAATTAATATATCCTTTAGAGAAAAGAATAAAATGCTAGAAAATCATGGTGTAGTTGTAGAAAAATACTAACAGCTTATTCTTTAAACAGATAATGTAGCTAGCAATCTAGCACCTAGCAAATTATTAAGTATGATAAAGTAAACTTGTTTCAAATTCAACCTATAAGAGCTTATTCATACCAAGAATCTTGACACCAGGTTGAGTACATATGCTGTATCAAAAACCGTCTTGCTACATATCCTTCTACTTTATACTCAGGATCAAGGAGACATTTTCACTAAACAAGGAAACATAATACATGTTCAATTTAATAGACAGGACTGGTATGCAATAAACATAATTCATAAGGAGAAGAAAGACATAGCAAAACTCCTAAAAGGCCTTCAATGATGTCTCAATCATGATTATTCTCGAGTTCATAATGACAATTGAGATCTCAATAAAGAATCATTGCTCCATATAGTTATAAGAAACCTAGGCTTTAATACCAATTTGTCATGCTTAAAAAATTAGACATGACTGGCACGTGATATATATACAAACATACATCTCTTAAGCCCTGATCAAGAAAATTTTACCCTAATAGTTTGATTCATTTGAAATAAGATGGAAAGTCATTGTAACATTTTCATATAAACAAAAGATTCCTAAACTTCTTTGTTAAAATTTTAGCAAAACCTCTCCTATAAAGAGGACCTTTTGAAATCTTTTCAGCATTACTATACAGTCTAAATCAGGAATGTAGAGCTCTGCTCCATCACCACAAACAGCCAAATAGATCACAGATCAAGATCTTATCTATAGTTAACATGGAGCACTTAATCATAATTTCAAAATATAACACATAATTAAACATTTACATCAAAAGGAAGGTGTCCTCAAATGATCTTCTAATCAATTTAACAATGAGCGCCTTAGAGGTCAATAGAAGAAATATTGTTAGCTATGTTATTTAAGATCAAAAATATTTTTAGTGAATAACGTTCCAATTTATAGTTGAAAGAAATAATGGAAACTAACATCAATGATTCAATTATAAATTTACTAAAATAATTAATTGTAGTAATATAAACACATACTCATAAATGTCAATACCAACAACTATGTAAATGTGTAAATTATGAATATATGAATTCAATTAAAAATTATTAGAAATTCAAGTTCCACATTCAATTTCCTCATATGCTTAAACACCTCAAAATTTATGTTTCTCAATACAAAATCCATATACAGTAAAAATAACCATTTACTTTTCAAAATCAAACTTATGGAAGATAAGCATCAAAACTCTTTCTTTAGAAGGACTTAATTAGAACAATTAACAAGTATGAACACATAGTCCATAAGGGTGAATAACTGACAAGCATGAATACACAGTCCATGAAGCTAAATAATCAATAAGCGTAGCTTGAAGCCACGAAAACAAGTGCGAGCATAAAACTCATGAAATCAAGCACATGCACATGGCCTGTGAAAACAAGTGTGAGTAATATGCTCACTAATAATAATTCCTCAATTCCACATATATTGGCCATCATATAGAGCTAGCACCTCCTAAGCACCCTACTAATTGAGTATACTATGGATCTCTAAAGGCTAACGAAACTGCTATTAGCAACCACTGTTCTGATGCAATCCCACAATTTAAATAAAACATGTCTAAGTTTTATAAAATCAACTTATTATCTCTTTTCAACATTATTTTGTTATCATAGTTAATGTAAATGAATTCATATGTAATTATTCCATGCATGAATAATGATAAAACAAACATTATCAAATATTGTAAATTTTTTCATATATTTGCTTGAGGAATAAATTTAACTCCTTTCAATATAATCACTGCAAAACAATATCTTCAATGCCATCTCGCATGTGAACCATAATAAAATGTTCACTTTTCAGACCATAAGATCAATTGATGTTAACATCATGAATTGTGAACATTCATTCAAAAACTAATTCCAATTCCTTTTGTAAATTTAATGTGATGCAAGAATTTCCAAATATAGTAATTGATAACAAAAATAAATCATAATATCAGTTAGGTATATTATATATGAACATGTTTAATCAAATTTTGAAGAAAAATAAATTTACTAATAATTAAGTCATTGGGCTACTCACTTACCTGCAATACTCTCAGGTATTAAAAGTCACTCCTTTTCATGCCTATCAAGTTTATCTTCCTCCAAACATCCTAAATGTTATATAATAAAATTTTAATACATTATCTATAAATTAAATAAATTCCCTTCCAACACTGGTATAATCAAAATCAACTTAAATAATTCCAAGTTCCCTAATGCTCCTCTATTTATATCCCAAAATTTCTCTATAAAATTTTAGCCATAGTTATTTATCCATTAGGATATGACTTTCTCTTATTCCTTGTGCCTAACACCTTAGTGTATCATTTTCCAAACTATTCAAACAAGCTTTTTAATCTCTAGTATCTTGTCTAACAAATTTCCAAACATTGATAACTAAATTCATCATATATTCCAAAAACCTTTAATTCCAATTCCAACTTTCCTTGTGGAGAATAATTACCTACCATATAGATTGTTTATTCAATGAAACAATAAAATTTTCTCCTTTCAAGCATTTGACTAAATGCCTTACATGCTTCAATATTTAAATTATAACGCCAAGCTCCTTTCTCTTCAAATCTTTTTTTCCCATTAATTTCCATCACATAGTACACATACATACATAAACAATATCTATACCATTTAAGTTTTAATATAAAGGTTCAACAACTAAAATCAAATTCTAATATATAATAAAATTATTATATTTCATTTCTCCATTCCAACTCTTCTACACATTCAAACAAACACCTTGTGTGCACAACCCTTAAACCATTAAATAAATCTGTTTTAGCTTTAATCTCTTAACCAACAAATTCCATGCATCCATAATTAAATTCATCATTTTTTCAATTCAATTTTCCTATCAAAAATCAATTTAAGCTTAGAGAAATTCAATTCCAAATAGTGTATTTACAGTTGAATAGGTGAATAAGTAGGACCAATATATATATATATATATCTAACAAGACCATAAGCGATGAAGAAAGAAAAAAATGAAATGAAATAAAGGACCAAGGCCAGTTAAAATCATATGCACATAGGTATAACAAGAAGAAGAGAAACTTAAGCTTACACAATCAGCATTCGTAAAGAAAAGGATAAATAAAGCTCTATCACCCTCACATTAAAAACAATAGTAAACAAAACGAAGAAGAAAGAACTCACATACCAAGTGGAAACTGATAGCAATGATGAACCATGTTCCTTTACACGCGCACACTGACATCAGAATGAAGAATGATAAAGGATTAAAGCCACCAACTCTAGCTTGTAGTAGCATCGAACAGAACCAAAGCGAAAATTGCAAATAGGACATGGAAAAGGAAGAAGGATGTCTAAAACACCCCACACCATGCAACATCCTAAAAATTAATCTCCTAATAATCAACCTAATTAAGGGAAATTAAGTAAGATTTATGTGGTGTGTAATTATAGAGAGTTAACAGATGTTTTGGATTGTGATTTTAGCCCTAAGATTGAGCCTGATGTGAATTCGAGCAACTTGGGCTTTTAAAGTAGAGAAAAACTTAGAGAAAAGCCTCTGTGTCATATGCTGTAGTACGCGCGTGGTGTATCATGGCACACAAGGCCAGAAGACACAAAATAACCTTCTTCGTACCACATGCAATGATGTGTGAGGACAGGCATCATCAATTATGATACAATTTTTGCAAAAATAAGCTTTAAAATAGAGGAAAAATTAGAAGAGAAAGAAAAAAGAGCACGAGAAGAAGCAAGGAGCTCTGCTAGGGTTTATTTCTAGAGGAAGATTAAAGAATTTTGAAGCCACTAAATCCTAAGGATAAGTCCCTAGCTTATTCTTCTTCCTTCCTAACCCATTTTCTTAAAGCTTTTAGTTAAGGTTTGATCATGGGAGTTGATTTTCTATCTATATAGGTAATAGGTTCAAATCCATTGATTCAAGTAGAGTTAATGTGAGTTGTTTTAAATATTTAAACTATAAATTATGGGCATACACATTAATGGTGGTTGGGAGTCATTAATATCCGAAAATAGGTGATAAATGTGGAGTTATGAGGGTTGTTATGACATTAGTGACCCTATATGAGTTTGATAATTGTTAGTTGGAAGTGTTAGAAGCTATTAAACCTAATTGGTAGGCCTAAATGTGAGAAGTAAAAGCATTGGGAATTCTAGAAATTGAAATATGAGAGATGAAAATGTGTTTTCAGTAATGTTAATTGAGTTTGGACTTGATTAACTATAGATTAATCATCCAACTACCATATTTGGCATGGAAAACAAGTATGGAAGCATATATTAAGGGGTAAACTTTTGACCTTCTAAAGGTTTCAAGTAATCGAGGAATCCCTATCTTGGGTAATTGTTTGTTAATTGACTTGCAATGTAAAATGGGTTTTATTTGTATGTATAATTGAAATTGTGATTATGAAAGCATGCTATAAACTATATGATAGGGTATTCACTGTGATCTAAACTAAAATGTGGTATTGAATTTGAAAATGTGCATAGTTTATCCATAAGTATTGAAGCATTATAATTGTCAAGTTAATGAGATAATGTGGTTGTACTAGCAATTAAATATCACGTATGTGGCTAATTAAGGATTTGAAATATGTTACAAGATTAAGAGTTAAAGTAGGGAAGGTTCATGAAAATAATACCAACATTCACTTGGGTAGCATCACAGCATGAGCCTAATATGTTAATATCTAATAAATGACATTGCGAAATGAGTAAACATATGACATTGTGAACATTTAGTGGGAGTTCGCCTAACAAGGGGAGTAGATAAAAATTCATATAGTATTTATGGTTGCCTTTCAGAGCACGAAGGCTAGCCTTATTTCATTGTTTGTTAAGAGACTAGAACCTAACTATCTTCATCTGTTTGTTAAGGAGATTACCTTAAGGTATAAAACACCCTCGAGATTTAGGAATGGGGGAAACTGTGGTCTGAGAGTGAGTTTTGTGATCATTAGCTTGGTCATACCTCACAATTAGTGAGCTTGGGTAGTCAGTTACACAAATAGAGCCTTGATTGATATTATAGCCTACAGTTTTAGTCAGAGCAAATAAGGAGTGTTTAAGGAAGAATTGATCATGTATATATGTATCTTATGTGTCATATGGTTGCTAAGTTTGTACTAATTCATGATAAGATTATTGTGCTATTATCACATGATTGTCTATTTATGGAAATGTGCATTATTGATATTGATTAGACCCTTATCACATGGTTATCTGTATTGTAACAATATGTCTCGTAATATGAATAAGTGAAAGATTTGAAAGTAAGATGACGGTGAATTTGTAATACACATGTTATGTATGATGTTATGAAAATAAGTCTATTTGTGAAAGTATCTCTTGCATTATGTATAATCTCATATTTTTATGTATTGAACACTCTTTTACATACCTTAAATCAATTGATATGTAACTGCATAGGATAAGTGTACTTTAGTTACTGAGTGATTAGACTTACCTCTCTCTTTCAATATTTTACAAGCTCTAGCTCTAGTATAGAAAAAGGAAAGACTTTTGAGGCTTAAGAATTCATGGAATTTATAATGTAAAACCTGCTTATCTTATTTATTTTGTGTAATACATTGAATATTGCCAATTTAAGATGCATTTTGTTTACTCTTCCACAATATTGTTGTTAATGAATTTGAGATGCATTTTGGGCCATAGAATGATGTATGTAAGTTGTTAAAGTCTTAACAAAGCTAAAATACTTGTGCAAGTGTATAAAGGTTGATTTAATCTTGATTTTGAGAATTGACTAACAAACGTAATGCTAAAACCTCCCCCCTCTATTTTATTGTCAAAGGGGTTGAGAAGTGAAAATTTGACATTGTCGAGTATATGTGCAAGTGGTGTGTTATATGAGTAGTCCTAAGCCCTTTGAATGTGCTCTATCTCTAGGTGTTAGAAATAGCTTTTTGTATATCAATGGGATTTTAGACACCCTTAAATTGTAAAAAGTGTGAAAAGTTGTAAAAATACATTTGAGTGTCTATCTTCCTTGTATAACCTAATTTGTAAGTAAAATACATGACATTAGATAGTTTATAGAAAGAAATTTTCATAAACACCAAGATTCCCTCATTTAGATGTCAAACGTAGAAATGGGGCATGTCAGATGTTGCCTTAGGTTGTTATCAAATGATAGTAGAATTGTTGTCTGCTATGTTCAACACATCACAGTCTATGGTGCTTGTGCTATGCCATATGGCATAAAGAGGGACAGTCACGGTGCATGCACATATGCTGAGGCGCATTACCCTGTTTTACATTTCTTGATATATTTTAAAGGATTTTGAACCTTTTCACTCTCACAAGGTATCTCATGCTTTTTGAGACATTATTTTACTTTGATTTGAAGTTTATTAAATTATATTTTAGTGAATTGATTTATGAAAACTTAGGATTCCATTTTTATAAGCTATAAAACTTGATAATCTAATTGGTTTAGCCCATTGATTGCTTGGGCCTTTGTAGTCAATTATGATTAAGTAAGGAGATCTTTCACACCACAACCACTATAGAGGAGAAAGAGAACCATAACTCAAAGCCATGCAAATTAGGGCGATGACACTACTAAGGAGAGGGGAAAATGATCGATGGTGGCCAGGGAAAATGAATTCATGATTACCCTCCAGTAATGGTAGATGATCATGCTAAGGTCATTGGCAATGATAGGACGAATGGAGGGAAGGTAGAATAGAGGAAAGGATTAAGCTCACTCTCTTTGGCTTAGTTCTCAAACCATCTAAGAATGGGAAGGAGAAGGAAATAAGATCTTATGCCCTTTTAGGTTCTGATCTTTTGATTTTTTTTTAATAAATGGCATAGTGGAAATTTTATAAAGGTTGAGACAAAAAAAATAGATGCTTAGAGGATTTAAAGGATTCAAACACTGGATCTATAGATGCACATTAGTTGTAGTTACCACTAAACTACCAATCTCCTTATTAAATTTATTCCAAAACTTAATAAATATACATGTAAATTATCTTGCTATAAATTTTAATTAACTTCAATTTCTAAGTTATTAAATTCTCCCCTCTTAAAAGAAAAATTGATCCTCTAAATTTAAATATTATTTGATCTCAATCTTCAAATAAGTGCAGATAACTTTCAAACTTCCTATATAGCTTCCTCTCTAAAAAGGTTACACCCCAACACCTTCACAGAGGTGATTTCTTTTAATCATAACTTCTGTATTTATATATTTTAAATGGTTATAGGAACTTCTTCCCATGTTAAATTTTTGTTCTATGAGAAAGGCATACGTGAATGATCATAAAAATATTTTGTTGCTTCAATACATGAAACACTAGATGAATACCTGATAATTCAATCAGTAATGCCAACCAGGAGGTAACACCACTCTCTTTTGGATCTCAAATAGGCTAATATACCTCAAGCTCAATTTTCCTTTCTTCCTAAATTTCATCACACTCTTTATAGGAGATACCTTGAGAAGCACTTGTCCCTTGATTACAAACTCTAACTCTTGACATTGGTTGTTCACACAAGATTCTTGATAACTTTCAGTGTTAGTAATCTTTCCCTACTTACCTTCACCTTCACAATGACATCTTGCACTAAATTCAGTCTCAAAAAAAATTTTATTTTAACATCACAACATTCAAATGGAAATATTCATTATCATAGTACAACTCCCTAAAATCTAAAGTAGTTTGTTCCAACTTCCACCAAAAACTAAAATACAATATCATAGTATGACATCTAAAATTTGAATTATTCTTCCATATCAATCATTAGTTTATGATAGTACCTAAAGCTTTTTAAAAAGGCTATTATATGAATATTGTATTCCTTGACCTACAACTAAAATGGTAGAACTTTATGGAATTATACAATATTATCCAATCATTGCTCCGCCTTAATTTGCACACATCAAATTAGCTTGGGACAAATTACATTATTATGCCTTTCCTCGTACAATCCCTACAACATAAATATTTGATGTACAATGATGCTAACCTACTTCTAAATTATGTCCTTCACCACTACTATATGTTCCAAGTGATCCATGAATTTTCTACTTAAATAATTGTTACCATATTAACACTTTCAAAAATGATGAAAACAGTGCAACCATAAACCATAAGAAATTCCATTCTTCTAAGATTGAAATCTCTCTCCCAATAACAACTTAAAGGCAATGGTGATGTTAGAAATTCATGTAACTTTTGAAAGCTCTTTTCTCAAGATTTGTGCCCTACGATTCTACTTCCCTTTAAGTTAGTTACTTAGTAGTATAGCTTGTCAAGAAAATTGCAATAAAACTGATGATACAAAAGCCTAAGAGTCATTGAATCCAATGATCATAGTGATAGCTGTCAGTCCTTAACTCCTTCTACCTTACATTGATATGCTTAAATCATTCTTTAGACATAACATAACACAAAAGGTCACTTGACATACTAGAATGTATATTTCAAGAATTTCACATGTAAATAGTGTTCAAATTATTATAGACTCCTTTAAATAGACTAAAGTTTCATCCATACATTCAATCATAAGTTTATTAAGAAATATCTAAACATCATATTCATCTCATATATAAAAATTACTACTCTTACTCTTTTGTCCTTTTCTTATTTTATTTACTCTCTCTGCCATTCACTACTAAAGGTCATTTTAACTCACTTAGACTACTTAAATCATGTTATTAGTAACCAATACAATTAGTTAAAGAACAATAAAGCTTAATCCTTCTTCACTTAGTTTTGTATATTCTGAACACATAATCAATCCTAAATTTTAGATAAAGATAGGAACATCCAATTGAAGCAAATTAGGACTCCTTAGAATAAGGCAAGATGAAGCAACGTGAGGCAACATGAGTGAGCAAGGTGAGGTAACACTGATATGGAGATGGAGAAAGGAAGATAGTGAAACCTATGAACTAGAGATAGCAATAAAATGGAGTAGAGATGGAGGAGACAAAGATGCTGATTGACCAACAGCATCATTGAGCCCTTATCACCTTAGATTGGTGTAGGTAGGACATTGAGTAGAATAGAATGAGAGCATTTTTGAAGGGTGGAGATTGGATAGAAATTAGGGCATATGACCAAATGAGAGGAGGCAGAAGGACTGGCCAAATGAGAACAGTAAAATGATAAATGAGTAAAAAAATCAAACAACATATCTCCTCATTACCCAAGACCACATAACAGTATGGCTTATTTTTCAAAATTTTTTATTTTATTCACTTCAGGTTAGGTTAGGTACCAAAGTCAACCACCTCAACCCTAACCCTAGTCTTACCTGATAGTTTACCTAGCCTGACCATGCCCGATCATCTTTGGGCATATTTTTCTTTGATCAGGCTGGATAGCCCTAGTTGAAATGTGTAATTAATAGTATACCATAACTTTCCTTTATAAGAGCCCTTGTGAATTATTTGTTAGTACCTGTGGATGCATGTGATATGAATTATTGTGCGGGTTATTATATATTATGAAGTATAGCACGTGGCTTATGTAACCCTATTGATTGTTGTGAATATGAAATCATTGAAAGTTCGCCCAAAAGGGGGTGAATTGGGCTTAGTAAAAAATTTTAGCTAATAATAGATTTAAAGATATGAAGCTTACTCAATCATAATAGAGAGTAAGAAAGAGAAGCTTACTCAAATCACTTATTTTAGTTCAGCTTTAATCACTTAGGCCTATATTCGGTCCCCAAGTACCACTCTCCACTAACTTCACCAAGATTTTTAGGCTCTTCATAGCCTCAGAACAATCCTAGACTTACATTAAAGTCTAACTCATTTGCCCTTAAAAAGGTAATGGGTAAACCTTCCTAAACTCCCCTACTTTAAGATCCTATGTTTCAAGAAAGGAAAATATAGACAAACAGAGTAAGTTTAAGAATAAACTACTTTTGTCAAATACTCTCTCTAAGAGTTGATATACAATCAATAAATCTTACTTGTAATGAATAAGGTGACTATTTCAGAATAAGGACCTTAACATTGAAAAATTACAAAGGCTCTCAAATTTTAGATTTTTGATTCTAAGATCAATTGAGATACATTTAAAACAATACAAAGTGTCCTTTAGGAATTAAGATCAAGTCAAATACTTAATATTTAGAGAGAAACACTATAAGAAAGGATACGAGAAGAGTTTATCTGTTTATTGGCTATTTAGGAATAAAGGTACTTTATTTAGGAATAAGAGTAGCTATTTAGGAATAAGACTTGAGAGCCAAAATTTAAAGCAAAGACAACCAATTCTCATACAAGCCATTAATTCTTAATTATTAAACCTACAATACACAAACTTATCTTATTTATAATCATCTGAACTAAGGTTCAACAATCATGTTGCCTATAACTTGGTTAAAAAACGTTGAGTTTGTCAAGTTTAACTGAGTTATAAGTGAATTTAATTAGGTTTATAACTATAACAAGGTTTTTTACTTAACGTAAACTTGGTGAACTCAATAAGTCAACTAGCTAGAGTTTGATAACAATGGATATAATTACTACTTCCTCCGATCCTTATTATATGTGATATTAATTATGTTTTCCAATATTACCCGTAGATAAACTTATCAACTATGAGAGAGAATCCAGTGCAAATTTGAATATTTTTCATTTGGATAAGGATAAAATTGGAAGTTAATTTTATTTTTTTAGACAATGTTAGTAACTCAACTATTAGTATACTATTAGATCTGTGAAGTCATAGTTGTAAAATATTGAAGTGATAATTGTAAATTAATAATGATGTAGTTGTAAATTACTTGACTGATATAATATATTTTTAATTGGGCATTATAATCTTTGCACCCCAATTTCAAATTACACTCAAATCTCAAGGGACCTAGATGTGGTTTTTGAATTTTGCAAGATTTATTTGTGAATGAATATGCTCCATGTAACCTATACATAATTTTCCCAAAACACAATTGTTTGTCTCTATATTTTTAGCAAGTTTTAATATTAGTCCCTGTACTTTTTTTCATTGCTCAAATCTCTGAAACTTTATTTTTTTGTAATGTTAGTCTCTATGTTTTTAAATATGACCATAAGGACTATATAGTGACTTACTTGTCTATAAACTCAGTTACTTCTTGTGCTAACTTATTGAGATTATACCGAGTTGTATAAAAAATGAGTAGCAGAAAAAAAAAACAGCAGGACATTATTTAGAATACTTAAATGCACAATGACGAAGCTTTAAAAGAAATAAGACATGGTAGCTATTTTGCTCATATAAGGTCCAACTCATTATAATTTTACTAACTCATTTATAAAATTAATGAAGTTATGTACCACTTAACATATTTAACTCCATCATGATAAAGGATTAATGTTGTAGCCAAATTGATGAAACTTAAGGGACTTGAAATAACAACAAAAATGTAAGAAACTAATAATTAAAAAAAACATGTTAAAAGGTACAGGGATCTACCCTTATATTTTTACTTCCATCTCAATTTAATGATTACCATTATACATTTTCATGTTCCAATAACTTTATATTTCTTCCATCTTCCAGTTTCATCCAAAAGCTCACTCGTGTTGTTAAATTACATTAATGATTTCACTACTAGAAAACTGTTAATAGAGGGCTCCTTATACAGGACGGTTTAATAGAAAACCATCCTATATAAGAAGGCAAAGGAGAGTGTGATGTATGATGAAAATGATATAGGACAGTTACCAATAAAAACGTTCCTATATGATTTATAAATATAGGACAGTTCATCCTTAAACTGCCCTATATTTGTTTTTACAATTAAAAAAATGGAATTTTTTAAAATTAAAAGTGATAGAGGATGGTTATTTTATGGAACCATCCTCTATACATTCAAAAAAACAAGGACAGTTACTTTCTCCTTATATCAGTTCCCATTTTGAAAAACTGAAGCAGAGAGACAAAATTGAAAATCTCTCGAGCGTTCATCTTCTTCAACCCCAAAGCCTCATCTTACTCAACAAAATCCTAAAACCCATTACCTAAAACCTATTTCTTCATTTTTTGCTCACAAACCCTGTTATTGTTTCTTCAACTTCACACAACGGCATTGGGCATTTGGAGTTCTTGTCAATTGTAAGCTTCTTTCTATGACTCTTGTTTGATGTTTCTTTGTATTTGTGCATTCTCTGTGTCCCTGTATGTTCAAATCAAATGTGATTTAGAGGAGATTAGAGTTTTAATTTATAGTTTTAGCACTATGCACATAAGGTGCTCGATAAATATAAAATGCTTGAAAGGAAAGAAGTTTAGGAAATAGCAAACTTAATAGTTTATAGCGAATTTAAGGTTATAGTATTATTGTCTTGTTTGTTTCCTATGATTTATGAAGTGAAAAATCTAAATCCTCATAACTCACTAGCATTTTGAAGAGCAGACAAAAAGAGGAGACGAGGAACGAGTAAAACTATTTTGACTTTGATGTTTTATGATCAATTTCTTCTAGCCCTTGCTGTTCTGCCTCAACCTCTATTTATTAACATTATCTAAAATTCTTTTAGTTTCAATGCCTTTAATTGTAAACAAAAATTTAAGGGGAGGGAAGGGAAAACATTATAAAAGAAGAAAAAACATTGGTAAGATAGCTAAATTCCAGTAGCCAATATAAAATATTTGATGCATCACTATAGTGTGCTTATTTTGCTATTTCTACTTAGCCATTAACATTAAATGAATGATGGTGCTATATTAAATGATGAAGACAATTAGCAGAAAGGGTTAAATTTAAGAGGTTGGGAAGAGAGGGCTAAGTGCCTAGGAAAACTAATTCTAATTTTAATTTGTTATAATGTCGAATTTTTATCTAAGAGTACTAACAATTAGTTAGTACTCTAAAATAAAAATTATGACTTATTAGACAACTAGAAGAATGTAAGTCAAAATATACTTAAATTTATTTTTAATAGTAAGGATTTTTTATTAGGGATCCCCACTATTTTTAATCAAGTGGTTCATGGGTAATGCATTGATGAGTTAGTAGTTAATTTATTATCTTGCACTTATGATAATTGAGCCACTCATCACATATCCCTTAACAATTTTTATAGATTTAAGATTATGGATAAAGAATAGATGTCTGCGGATTGATAATCGAGGGAATATATGGAGGGGGTGAGCCACTTTATTAGGTTGGTGTTGAGCATGAGGGAGACCAGTAAGAGCATTGCATGCCCTTATCTAAGATGTAAACTTATGAGGTGTTTCACTACACGAGAATTGGAAGACCATTTAGTGGTTAATGGAATCAATCAAAATATAAGTGTTGGTATAAGCATGGAGAGGTAAGGGACATGACCAAAACTAGCTATAGCTTTGTGTCAAATGAATTTGACATAAGTATAGATGAGGTAGATCGTGTAGAAAAGATGGCCATATGGTTGAAATAGAACTCAAAATGATAGTCAATCTTCAAATGCTTGAAAGGTTGAGAAGTGATGTGGGGAAAATATTATGCACTGGTGCTAGGGAACACATGTCAAAGTTAATTACAGTATTGAAATTGTACCAATTGAAAGCAAAAGGTAGGTGGAGTGATACAAGCTTCATAAAATTACTTTTCATATTTTCATGATAAAATGTTATCGAAGGATATTAAACTTTTAAGGCGATTATATGATGCAAAAAAGATATTGAAATCTGTTAGCTTGAGCTATGAGAAGATACATGCTTCCTGAATAATTGCATTTTATTTAGGAAAGAACATGAATCATTACCTGAGTGTGTTGTAAATGTTCCGCATCACATTATAAGGAGAATGGGAAGAGCCCAAAGAAGGTGCTATAGTACTTTTCCTAGTACCTAGATTTAGATAATTGTATGGAAGAGAAGTAGAATTGAGAAATTTGACTTGGCATGAGGATGGGAGAATTAAAAAGATACAATGCTAAGGCATTCTGCTGACTCTCTACCATGGAAAAAGGTTGACAGTGAGTATCCTGACTTTGTAAAAGATAGTAGAAACCTACAACTTGAGTTATCTATTAATGAAATAAATCCATATGGGCTTCAAAGTAGTACCTACAGCATCTAGCTAGTGATTTTGATAAATTATAACCTACCTCTATAGTATTTGATATTCAGCTTGCTAATTTCAACTGAAAGTGCTGATGAACTGAAAATGAATTGAGAAATGGAATTGAACAACTGAAATGACATAGACATGTATTTGACTCCTCTAATGAAGATTTGAAGATATTATAGAGACTATTGTTGAGGTCTATGATGGGTACAGGAAGGAAAGTTTTAATTTGAGAGCCTTACTGTTTGGTACAATTAATGACTTCCCGGCCTATGGTAATTTGTCAGGGTATAGTGTCAAAGGAAAATTTAGATGCCCTGTTTGCAAAGATAGCACACATTTGTGAGGTTGGAACATGGTATGATGAACGTCTACTTGGAACATCACACATAGTTACCTGAAGGGCATTATTATTAAAGATTAAGAAAATCTCTTAATGGGAAACCAGAAGAAGAGTGGCACCTTTAATGTTATTTGGTGATAAGCTATTTAAAAAGGTTAAGGATCTAAATATCAAGTTTGGGAAACCTTTTGCGAAGTATGTTGGGATAGGTGGGTAGAAGAAGAGGTTAATTTTCTTTGAGCTGCCTTATTAGAGGAAGTTGGATGTGTTTCATTTTATTAATTTGATGCACATTAAGAAAAATGTATATAATAGTATTGTGGGCATGTTACTTCACATTACAGGAAAGACCAAAGATGGCATTAATGTAAGGTTAGACATGGTGGCTATAGGAATATAGGAAGACATAGCACTAGAGGAGAAGGAAAGTCATACGTGCCTTCGTCTAGCTACCTATATACTTTCTAAAAGAGAAAAAAAATTTTCTATGAGTTTTTGGCTGGAGTTAAAGTTTTAAAAAGTTACTCTTCCAATATTAGAAATATTGTGTCTATAAAGGACTTAAAGCTAAAGGGTTTAAAAACACATGACTGCCATGTGTTAATGGAGACCTTTATTCTAATAGCCTACACTCAATTTTACTGGATAGGGTACGAGCTGCAGATTGCAATGATTAAACTATGCTGCTTCTTCTTCAAGTCAATTTGTAGTAAAGTGATCAACCCCATAAAGTTAGGAAGGTTGCACATCGAACTGTGAACTGTGAGGATATTATGTAAGCTCAAGATGTATTTTCTGCTTGTATTCCTTGACATAATGATTCACTTAAATATTCACTTAATTAGGGAGGTTGAAAAACTGTGGCCTAACTTATTTAAGGTGGATGTACGATATTGAGTGCAATATAAAAGTTTAAAAGGGTATGCGAAAAATCAAAGTTGACTTGAGGGTTGTATTATTGAAAGGTACGTAAGTGAAAAGGCAATTGAATATTGTCAGGAGTACTTAAAAGATGGGGAAAATGTTGGGCTTCTAGTAGATAGGCATGTGGGAAGGAAAGATGGGGAAGGGATAGCCGGGGAAAGAAATTAATCACTATTTCACAAAACTATTGGGAGCAAGCATATCTTTTATATTGCATAACTCGGATGAGATTCTCGAGTATGTTAACTAGTATAATGCTAAACTTAAGAAGGACAACCTTGGGAAGAAATGACACTGTAATTGAAAAAAATTCATAATAAGCACTTTGAACATTGGTTGAAGGTGTCATTGTATTGTACATGTAGCATGTATAATGCTGACAAAAATTCAGTACCATAAAGGGTTAGATGCTTGTCTAGGGGCCCAAATGTACAAGTCCTTTTTTATACTAGTTATGTAATCAATAGCTTCACATTTTACACTAAAGAGTAGGATGAAAGAAGTACAATACAAAATAGTAGTGTAACTGTGATTGGGTGAAGTGATGTATGTATCCAATAGTGAAGACAAAAATTCCATGTATGCAAGAATGTCATACTTCAAAGTTATTGAGCATATTTAGGAGTTGGACTATAGTAAGTTTAAGATGTCGGTTTTTGGTTGTAAGGGGAGTGATAATGAGAGTGGTCTTCACATAGACGATAAATCGGGGTTTATATAGGTGAATTTTAAATATGTTAGGTTATAAGACTGAGCCTTTCATTTTTGCATCATAAGCTAGGCAAGTGTTTTACGCCATTGATCCTATTTTATCGGGTTGGTCAGTTGTGTTATTATCAAATAAAGAATTTGGTGAGGCCATCAGTTCACTAGATATTGTAGTTGAGGATGATCCATTTAAAGGGAAGTACTTGAATGTAATGTCATTGAAGATGGCACCAACTATATTAGAAGTGATCACAAAGATAGTATATGGATTTCAAAAAGAGGAAAGGAAACAGATAAAGAGAAGATTAGAAATTAAACCAAGCTGCCAAGTTGAAAAGGTTCAAGAAGGAGACAAGGAAAAAAAAGACCAAATTAAACATGTGTTAGTTATTTATGTTTCTATTAATTAATTTTATTTGTGACTTAGTTTGTATGCTTTAGTTATTTATGCTATTTGTGTTTCTATCAATTTTTTTTGTGACTTAGCTTGAAGGCTTTAGTTATTTATGCTATTTGTGTTTCTATCAATTAATTTATTTGTGACTTGTGTAATAGGTAAATGTTCCGAAAATAGCTCCAAAAAGACATAGAGTCGCTTCTACTACTACTTTCCCTGTTGACCCTACTCTTCCTACCACTGCTCCAATTGACACAGCTCTTACTACCACTGTTCCAGTTGACACAGCTCCCACAACCACTACTCCAATTTATACTGGTCCTGTTGACATTAAGCATGCAAACTTGTTAGACAATCCTCCCAGTGCCACTTCTGGTCCTGAAATGAGGGTCCTTCTTCTATTCCCAATGGCATGAATGAGAAAGAGGCGGCTTAAAATGTCTAAAACAATCAAGGAAGGTCTAGTGATGATGGAAACGGTGTCCAGGAGGAGGTTGGCCAGACGTAAGTATTCCTTTAAATGGAATCTCAAGGGTCAACCAATAAAGGGAGAACAAGCATAAATTTAGTAGTTACATTAGTGCAGTGACTCAATCACAGCTTGGCCTATCAATTAATGACTAGCGTGATGTTGATGATGAAGCAATGAGGGAGTCTGTAACATCCCAAAAATTTTAAGACTCGGATTTATTTTAAAAAAATAAAATAAAATATCTATAATTAAATTAAAATTTAGAATAATTTAATAGAGGTTCAAAGTTTTTTAATTTTACTAAGCAAAAGTTAGATTTTATTTTATTTTTAACTATGAAAAAAATTACTAAAGTTGACTCGGGCTTTTGTACTATAATAAAAAATGTTGGGCCCTTTCTTGTAATTTTCCCTAAAGTCTTATATCAGCTTTTCTAAGGGCAAACTAAATGCAGGAAACATAGAAAAAAGAACAAAGAGCACGAGAGAGAGTAGAGAGTAAGAGGAAGAGAAGAGAGGGAGAAAAGAGAGGGAGTTAGGCTTGGATCTAGGAGGCTTTACAACCGTTGCGAGCTCAGCTACATAATAGGTAAACTCCCTACTTCAATCCTCTTCCCTTCCTCTGATTTTCTTCAATTTTTGGAAGAAAATTTTTAGATTTTGATCCCAAAGGCTTTATCCTTGTAAGCTTTTGTTTCTTTGGATCCTAGGGAGGATGTTTTGAGTTTCTATATAGTAATCTAATGTTTTGAGTGGATAATTAGATGAAAAGAGGTGTTTTGGACACAAATTAAACCCTGAGAGATTGGGTTTGCTCCTCAATGGTTTAAGCCTATTGATTTAGTTATAATTTTGCTATTTGAGCCTATAAGATTTAAATAAGGTTTGGTTTTCATTATAAAGGCTAATGGTGAATGTGAAAGTTTGTGACAATAAGTGAAGGTTTTTAATTGATTAAAAATTATATGAATTGGAAATTAGCTAGTGATGGCTAATGAATGGTTTTAGTGGTTAAGTAGTATTATGTGAATGGTTAGTTTAATATATGGACCATTAGGATGGATTATGACTCATGACTCAAGTTGTGTAGTATGAGTTATAGTTTTTATTAATGCTATTTGTCATGATAAGTGATGTGGATGACTTATATGTTGTAGGGATTGTTGGTGGAATTGTTGGTGGACTTTGTTTAAAGAACAAGCCGAGTCCTATTTTGTACAAGGGAACCTTTTGGTCCTAAAGGTTTAAGGTAATAGGGGAATTTATATTTCTTATTACTTTGTTTTAGCTATTTTTGAATAAATATTACTAGCTATCATGCATTACATATTTTAAAAGATTAAATGTGCTTTATAAAGGGTTATGGGGTATTACTTTGATTATAGTGCAAATATGTTTTCTAATGTTTAACAACAATGTTTTTATGGAAACAAGATTTGTTTACATGTATTGTAATCATAAGGAATATAAGTTGTATTTAAGGAAGTGTAACTAAGTAAGGTACCTTAGATAGGCTAAGGAACCGTTTAAGGAAGATTTATAAATGTTATACTACCTTAGAGTGTTGAAGTGGTCAATACTCGGGAAAGGTAGACACGAATAAAAGGCATGATCTCAGTGGGAGTTTACCAATGAGAAGGTATGGACTTTTGATATTCTATTAGTACATGCCAATACTCAGTGTTGCCTTACATATTGTGGGCTCAATGCATTAAATTAAAGTGGTTAGTGTATTGAGTGTTCGACACCTCTCAGTGGGGGAGGGAATCCAACATATAAAGTGTGAGGTTGAGTGCCTAGGCCAAGGTAGCCCTCACATGGAGAGTAAGTCAGGCTTGCTTTGGAAGAGAGTTAGCTTTGACTGCTTAGGATTTACGTCGAAGGGGCACAGGCGGTTCAGTGGATTAGATCATGCCTTAGATTATGTTTTGTGCCTGTGAAGGTACAAGTAGGTATATAAGGTTTACCTGTAAGTTAAAGAATGTCAGGGGGCATTCTGTTAATCATGAAAGGCCTTACCGGCCTATGTCATGCATTCATGCATTTTAAATGGCTAAATTATATACTATGTTAAATTTATTATTCGTTTATTCAATTATGGCTTACTTTGTAATAATCAATGTAGATTTATCTGTTACTAAGACTATGGTTGTCTCACCCCTTCTTTCAATATTTCTAGGTCCAGGCGAAGGAACCAGTGGAGTGGAGGACGAGGAAAGGAGCAGATCTAGGGGGTGTTTTGTGAATTGTAAAGAACTGCAACCCTTTTCTTTTAAGCCAAATCTATTGTTAATGTATTTAGGATTAGAGTGCCAGTAGGATATGATTATGTATATGTGATGCGTATGTGTGTGGATTGTATGGCTTGTGTATGAATTTTTGTTTGCTTGTAGACTTATGGCTAGGAACTTGGCTATGGTGTGTGGTTTTGATGGATTTATTTAGTAGACTAAGTTTCCACTATAAGCAAATATTTATTTTGGTATATATGTGATTCCACAAGTAAATGCAAAGTGGTTGCATTGCAAATGGTGTGCTATGGGCAAACATACCACCTTGGATAGAGAGAGTGGGTGTGCTGGGCCCTACAGAGATCTCTGAGCCAAGTAAAAATGTTTAGCATGTGTATTCATATATGTATATGATATTTGGAATAGTTTTTGGCCATTCTTATGTGATTTGTGCATTTTGGGGGTTTGTGGTCCATTTTGGGAAATGGCACCGGGTGGTCAAATTTTGGTATAAAGTATTTTCTATCATTTAAATGTTCTATCAGTGTTTTTAGTCCTATTGACGTGTCCAAAGTGTTCCCACAAGTTTGTGACCATTAGGATGAATTTGGACAATTTGAAAATGGTTTTTACCAAAAAACTGTACTTTTGCATCCGGGTGTCAAATGTTAATCCGACTGTTGGATTTCTCTAAAATTTGGGTACAAGTAAAACCTTTTAAAGATTCATGTGGGCTTTGGAATCACATCGATTGGATATAACAGATGGAGAAACAGCGCACTCCAGAATTTGGTCTGGAGGAGCTATGATGACAGCAAAAGTACTGTCATGACAGCAACATTGATGTTATTGCAACATGCGTGAAATTTAATCCGTCCGTTAGATCTTTCCAAAATTTGGTATGCTAATAGTACTATTTAAAAAGTGATATGTGGGCTTTAGAATTGCTCCGATCAGAGGTTGGATGATGAAAATGTTGCCCCGGAAGTTAGTCCAGAGGTGCTGTCAACAAAAATGACCAAACTTTTAATATGTCTAATTTTTAATCCAACCATTGGATCTTTTTAAAATTTTATACACTTATAGTACCCTTTGAATGTGACGTGTGAGCTGTAAAATTTCTTCTATCGGGGATCGGATGATAGAATGGCGTCTCCCGAAAGTTAGCCCAGGAGGGTTGTCATGACAGCATTAAATTACTATCATGGCAGCATCTTTTTACCTCGCTTTCACCTAGCTTGCTTCCATGCACTATAGGAAAAACCTATAAATTTTTTTTTTAAAAAAAGATTTTAAATGTTTACTTTGTAATCATTTATCTGCTTAGTGATTTAAATGTTTGTTTCCCTTAGTTGGTTTTAGGATTAACTCCTTAACCACACTTAGTTATTTGAATTATGTGATTTGGTTAATACTCGGGCAGTGTGTTATAGAGTCGATATAAGAACTAATTGAGGTAAAATTAAAAATCTTAGTTAGTTAATTGATTGTGTTTTTGAATAGGTGATATTTCATATAAATTATGCCTTGATTGTGTTTTTGAACAGGCGGCATTTCATATTGATGCTACTTGAAGAAATATGTCTTTCATTTGGCTGCGAACACATATCATCAGTTTCAGTACTATATGGAATGAAATGAAATATATCACGTTGGTTGAAAGAATCAGTGGTGAGGTTCCTAAGCCACTGAGAGCAAATGTTAGACAAGATCGATGGGATGCATTTGTTGCCAACCATCTTAGCAATGAGTTCCAATCACTAAGCCATGAAACCGGGATTTAAGGGCTAAAAAATAATGATATGCCCTACTTAGGATCCTGCGCAGGTTCTTCAAGCATTGAGCAAGAAGAGGTGTTTATATATATATATATAAATTTAATAGTTTTTATATTAACATAATATGTAAATCTTTTCTGTCATTAACTTATTAGTGCATTAATTCATTGTATAGTTCACGAGATTAAGCACGGGAGAGAATTTCATTTCGCATGCTAGGCTTTTCATTCTACCTCAGACAGATAAAAAGGGCATGATCACTTCTCCACATGTTTGGGAACTTGTTGAAAGGGTTGTAAGTACAATCTTAAATGATTTAAATATTTTAATTTAATATTTCCTTACTTAACATATATATCTTTTACAGAATACTCTCAGAGGAAGTCTCTAGAGGTGAGCTTCCAAAGAATGAAGATATCTTGGAGAAGGCATTGGGCAATAAGAATCACCCCCTGTTTGTGTTAAGGGTGTCGGTGTGGGTGTCACCAAGAAATAAATTTGTGGGGTGAAAAGGAAGGCTCTAAAAAGGATGTCATGTTGTAGAGCTAAAAGCACGCATTAAGCGCAGCACGAGTAGCGCAGCAAGAAGAATTTATAGCAACAATAATAAAGACCTATGGACTTGGAAAGTCAACCTCGAAGCTTGTCCATACTCAAAAAAAGATAGATGTATCATGCTTCAGCCTTCTCCTCATCACCTCCTGGGGTATTTAAATTATTTTAATTTCTTAACTCTAGTTCACAATTATTATTCCTTATTAACTTATATTTCTTTATTGTCAGGGCGAGGCCGAGTGTTCCTTTTGGGCCGATAGCCCAGGTAAAACATAGAGTTGCTATGGAAAAAATGTACAATGTCCCAAGGCAACAGGTTCATATGAGCCCGTGCCCGAGGGGTGGTTCAAAGGGCTGATTATCAAGCCTAATGATGCCAAATTACAAGCTACTCACGACAAAACTATAAGTTAATTATAGCAAACACGATTGGCTCTTATATTTGTATGGCCCAAGCATCTCGTTTGGTTGGGAGCAGAAGAAAAATCCACCATAGGTATGCCATTAATTTGCACTATCTTAATTCAAATTCAAGTTATTAAAATTAAATTCTAATAATTGATGTTAATTGGCACTTAGTCTAAGGGGATTGACCCCCCTAGACAATCAGGACAGCTATCAACAATTAGGAAACAATCAACCTCTAAGCCAGCATTAGTGGATGTTGCTCCTCTTTTGCCAAAGATAAATTAAAATATGCTAGCAAAGTATATGGGATTGGCTAAGAACACGATGGCGTCGTTTGTACTACTAAATGACAACATGTATCGCGAAAAAAGGTCAGTGAGGTGGTTATGGACTTTGACATCATCGATAAGTCCTGACGCGTAATGAGGTCTCGTCCACAGTCCAATGAACATTTAATATGAGGTACTTAATTACTCTTCCTATTCATATATCTAGATGTTGTTTTTATTATATTTACTTCTGTCAATTCTTCATTCAAGTACTGTATGATACCTTCATCATTCTTTGTAACTTAGAATCAAGGTTTGTGTTTGTCAATCCCTATGAGTTCCCAGTTTTAAAGGCAGTCAGAAGGATTAGCGTTTGCAACAGCAATCTCAAATATTGACTACGTATTTCAAGGAAAGACCAGC
>NW_026555344.1:29841430-29958428 GCF_029017545.1 Prosopis cineraria
TATTTATGTTGACAAAGTCAATCACATATATATTAGTTGGAAAAAAATGTCAATCAAATATTTAAACATTGTTACGCAATCTTGAAAGTAGATACCGTATGCAATTAACTAAAGTGACTTGACAATAAGACATTAAATTATTATAATCCAAAAATTATTCAATTGGTTATTGACGGTGACTTGAAGACAGCTTCAAATGACTACACATTATTGAGGCTTTAGCATATCTACTAGATGCAATTGACTCTCTAATTAATCCTCCATGATTTCGTTTTAAAATATTTTTTATTTAAGATTGGTGCACCTCAATTAAAAATTGCCATTAATATGTAAAAATGATATATTTCACTAAATTTTCCTCTAATTTATTCTTGTATATGTCTTATTTCACCTCCTTTTGTTTAAAAATATAAGGCATTTTTTTAGGTTGAATGTTCACAAATATAGGAATTTTTAGTTTTTTATGCTATAATTTATATTCAGTTTTTTTTCAAAATTATCTTTAATACATAAATCGCCCGAGACACCCTATTAAATAAGAATTTCCATGGAAGGATGGTATTAATTTAAAGATAATTAACTATTTATTGGGGTGTACAATGCAATTACAAATATCTTACACTTTTAAATAGAGAGGGTATTATATGCTAATAGTACTTTCATGCTTTTAAGAATAATAGAAGAATATCATTAAATTGTGCTTTGAAGTTTAAAAAGACAAATAATAGTGCTTTGGCTTGCATTTGTTTAATTAGCTTTGATAGTTTACTTGGAAGATTTTTAATATTGATTTCATAGCCATGTGAATACTGAATAATGCGAACTACCTTTTTTTGACCTTGACTCAAAATGTAAACGTCGGCCTTTATATTGCATATCATATGCGCATTCATAATTGTGTACATCTTTAATAATTATTTCGATTTTCTATTATTTTTTGTTAATTATTCGAGCTAAATGTTTTGTAAAGTTCCTCTCTAAAGTCATCAATATCAAAATGCAGCAAGGTTTAAGGATTGACCTGGCCACCAATAATTTCCATTTCACTCCACCATTTCGCCACTTGGCAAAAATTCCAACACCCACATTTCAAACCCTCTTTTTCCCCCATCACATATATTTGAAGTCCGAAGACCTCTTAAATCAAAATTATATATTGTTTTTCTTTTCACGTGATCCATGAGAGAGATGATCAGTTCAAAAGCTTTTCAAAATTCTACCCACATGATTATTTTTTACATTTAAATGGCCCTATTAAAATTTTGGGGAAAGATATTCATGACGAAATATAAATATAATTACTTAAATAATGGATCTAGATTTAGGAGAAGAGACAAATCTCTCACAACTTAACAAACCAAAGTTGAAATCCCTACTGAGAGATATGTCTATATTTAGTAATAGATAGTGCCTCGAATTGGATTACTTGAAATAAGAAGATATATGTGTGCAATACAAAAAAGAAATAGTTATTTATGAAGCCCAATAAAATGTTTAAAAGAAAATAAAGAAAAGGTTTAAACAGACGCGAGTTCAAGCAGATGAAGAGGAGAAAAAGAAAAGAGAAAATGAGAGAAGAACCGAGGAGCTCTACTGGCATTTGAGAATTTTGGCTTCTTAAAGGTGTTTGGAGGTAGAAATCAATGTGGTGAGACCTCAACTCCTATTGTCCTTCTCTCTTGCACTTTTTATAGCTAGGATTTTAGGTCGATGATGATGTTTTCCTGATATGGGGGTGTTTTGGATGAAACCAATGGTTCTAATGTAGTCAATGGGAGGTAATTTAAGTTTTTATACCTGGAGTTATTAATTTTGTAAGGTTCTATGGATGGGTTCGCAAGTTTGAGAACCTTAAGTCAAAAATGGATGATTGGGAGCATTGTGGACCATTAATTGGTGTTATTTAACTTAATGAAAGTTAAATGAAGTTAATAGAAGGATGTGAGTATTATGATAGAGATGGTAGCTGTGAGTTTATGTTATGATAGTGTTTTAATTTATAGACTATCATTGCTTGAACACTTAAAGAGGAAGCTAGAGGAGTGTATAAATCCCACGGCTAACCTTTTTTTGTAATAAAAGGATTGAGGTAACCAGTGCTGAAAATTATTCCCTAAGGCCAATCATTGTCTATGAACATTGTTATTTAATGAATTCTCTTTTGTTATCATATCAATTGCATGTTCACTATGATAACTATATCCTTGGATAAATTATAGTGATTGGCCTAAATGTTTCTGGTCGGTCATCTATGAGGAATCATAGATGAAACAAGACTAGTATTATTTTGATTTATTATAGAGACATAAATCAAAGTCGTAAGCACTTGAAAAGTACAAGGTGTTAGACTGACCTGCTATGAGAAAGCTGCATGGTACAAGTGATAAGTTTATCTCATATGTAACCATATCACTAAGCCCTTTGACCTGAGATCATCATGGATTCTTATATGATGACCACTGAACTTTAACTTAGTCAAACGTACCTTTGACCGGGTGATCATAAAGGCTATAATTGAGTTTAATGATATCATGTAGAGGAATATGAGTAATCAAGATGAAATTTGTCCCTCATGTTAATTGAGAGATGTTACTGGGCCTCTCGATGAGTAAAACTGAGAAAATGTATGGCTATACTACACTGTAAAGGAGAATGACAATTACATGTCTCACAGTTGACTGAAATATCACGTGACAAAAGGGATGTGATATAGTTATATGAAAGGTTGTATCAGATTATTGATCCCCATATGAATTGGATAGTTGCAATATCTTACTAGAGGTCACTTGTGACTTGTGGTCTAATAGCATAATTAGCCTACTGACAATTTCATATAGGTCTATAGAGTCACACACAAGAATAGCTTAACTTGAGTTATAATATTTAAATTCATTGAATCTAGAATATGTCTTACATTCAATGAATGTAATACAGGGTGAATGAATTTTATATATATATATATATATGTTTGAATATTCATTTGATAAATATTTATATATATATGAAATACAAAATTCAAAATATAATTTCATATATATATATTTGAAATATATATATTCATGTGTGTGTGTATCTGATATGTTTGTGTGTGTGTATTTGATATATGAAATTAAATATATATATATATGTATAATATTTTTGAAATATATGTGTGTGTGTGTGTGTATTCATGTATATATATAATATAATATGTATATGTGATATATATATATTGTATTGTATTGCATTATATTGTGTTAATTTTAAATTTAATTTTATGTGATATATTAAATTTAACAACTAACATGATATGAGAGAATATTATATCAGTTCTCTAGTTTAAATATATAACATAAATTCAAATTAGATATGATATTATAGATTTTATTTATGAAATAAATTTAATCTAATATTCTCATTGACTCATTAAGGAAGATTAAGACCTTAATCTATATAAATGATAGATAAAGGGATATGCTTCATTTGAGAGAGCTAGAAAAGTTTTAACGGCTAAACACTGTGAAGCTACGAAACACCCAAAAGAAAAGAAAACCAACGTTTAAAGATGAACGAACATTAGAAGCACTAGCACACTCTTTGAGTTAAAGAGCTATTTATGTGAATAACAATAGTGGGAGAAGATCTACATTGTTAGCTCCTAAAATCTAAACTATTGAAGAGAACGCACGTGAAGCACGAAATAAAAAGATAGCTCTTCTTCCCACCTTAACTTAAACGAGTTCGTTTAGCCCATATCAGGATAGGATTTAAAATTTTAATCTTCCGTTGCACCTTCCTATTCAACAGCTAGATAGCCTAATCATTTTACTTGCTTGTTGGATTGTTCATAAGTTTTGTGAAAATGAATGTGATATTTGATATGTATGTATGCGTGTATGCATGTAAAGGCTTGAGAAAAGAATTTATAAATTATGTTAAGATTGATCATAAGTATGGTTTGTAATGGAAATGTAAGTATGTGTCCTAAAATGATGCATATTAAACTTGTACATTGTTATGGAATGATCATGTTGTGAGAGGATAGGAGTTCACCCTAAAGAGTTAGTATAAATTCATATAGCATACCAATTGTAAAGGAAATTCAGCTCAAGTTCCTTTATCAAAAGTTTTCCTTGTTACTTTGCTAGCTAGATAATGCTTACACGAGTACATTTCCTATTTTAATTTAGACAATCCCTAGCAAACCTTCTTTTGCTAGTATGATCATTCTCTCTTAACCAATATATCCTAGCCTTGCATGCCAAATATCATAATTTAAAACATTTGAAATAGTGAAGAATGAACTTGAACTATTTTATTAATTCTCCAAAACAAAAAAATCATTTGAAAAATATCCAGAATCAGCACAATTTGTTCCATTTAAAACCACAACAAAGTCATGGAAAAAGGCATTTCTTTAGCATTTAGCTAAAGAAATAACAAACATTAGATTTCTCTAAATCTCTAGTGCATAGAGTATGTAAAGTCCCATTCAATTTGGACTTTACCATTTCAATCACATACATCATGATACAATCACAATAACATATCAGAGTAATAGCCCTCAATTCATTTTCAAAATGTAGGACCTAACTTCATAAAATATATTTCCAATAAGAGGACTAACAGAAGTGCAAATGCAATTCTATGACTTAATGAAACCCAACATCTTTCCCTTGGAAAAGGGTCATGCACTACAGCTCACATCACCATGCACCGCAGCATGTGACATAAAACCATGACTCTATTCTTCTCTCTACCATACAATGCAACGTGGCACAAATGCACTGTGACACATATGATAGCAAAATCTACTGTCATATGGCAGTTTAGAAGGTGAACTTTCATTGTGCACTATTTCCATATCCGACGTCTGATCGGAGTAATTCAAGGGCCGACATGAAACTTACAATGTAATCTATCTAATAAGCCTTAGACTCAATCCGATGATCTAATCTAAAATTGGACACCTGGGTGTAAAAAAGCTACTTTTAAAAAAAACTCACCCCAAAATGCTCAATTCTTATTCCTTGTCTTATTAGCCCACTTCACCTAGTATTGCATATTTTGAACACGTAATTGATCCTAAATTTTAGATGGTTATAAGTTAAGATAAGAACATCTTATTGAAGCAAATTAGGACCCTGAGAAAGATATATTCATGTACTATCTACTATTAAAATTTCAAAGTCATTGTAGTCCATTTAGTCTAGAAAAATCATAAAATATCAGATCTGATACAACAATTGCAGAACTATTTTATGACAGCTTTTCAAACCAAATTTAAAATTTATAAAATATTATACAAAGATCTAAAATTTCCATACTTAAATGTACAAGACTACTACATATCCTATAAGTTCATGCAAAATTTCAGCTCCAAATTCAACCTTTAAAATCTTTTACTATAGTCATACTCTTTATTGCTAATTTGGTTCTGTTTTGAAAAATCAAATGCTTGAACTTGTATTCTTTTGAAATTCTTCATCATGAATATATTTCTAACCATTCATATAACATTTAAATCTGGTTCAATATTTAATATTATCCTTATAACTCAAAATAACCAATTAGACTTGCATTAACAAACATCAAATCATAGATATATATATAACAATATTAAACCATATAATCTTGTTCCTCTTCAAGCCATAACTCAAGTTTTTCATCACAAGGAATTTCAAATCTTATTAATAATCTCATTTTCAAGGAAAAAAACTATAGTAGAATACTTGAAAAAAAATTTGATGCTCTCCAAAATATATCAATATTTTTATTCATCATTTTAACATAGAACAACACAAGTTTATGCCAATTTGAAGGATAATCTTAATAACTTTTCTTGTTTCATAAACTAGAACAAACAATACATAAATAGCATAGAAAAATGATCTATAGCAACCACAACAATGTTGCATCAATATGTCTATTCCTTCATGAATCAGACCACTTCATTTGCTACAAATATTTGTCTAAGCCATGCAAGTCATTCATAGAATCAAAGATCTCTCAAAGGTGATATGTTCATGGTCAGAAACTATGCAATTTGTTGGAATTACTACAATGTAGCAAGCATGAGCATTATTTCAACAAAAATACAACTCTTTCAATTCATATAAATAGGAATAAAGTGCATTTCCTTACAAGCATCAATTGCAAGATGATTAGCTACACAATTACCCCTCCTAGGTTATAGTAGGGATGTCAACAAAAATCCATACTAAGAGGTCACCTATTAGTAAGCTAGAGCATTCAATCTTATAAGCTTAGATAGGCATCTCAAAAAATTCCTAATTTCCACAATCAAATAATTGCAACACCAATAAATTATTTCTCTTTAATAGTTTACTTGTATCCTATAGTTAGGCTTCTTTGCACTGAGCTAATTAAGAAAGATTTACTACCTCTGATGAATAAATGAGGCAGATCACTCTCAAGTATAGAATGACATTTACAACAAACACACCAAATGTAAAGCCTATCTATATAGAAATTAATATATCCTTTAGAGAAAAGAATAAAATGTTAGAAAATCATGGTGTAGTTGTAGAAAAATACTAACAGCTTATTCTTTAAACTGATAATGTAGCTAGCAATCTAGCACCTAGCAAATTATTGAGTATGATAAAGTAAACTTGTTTCAAATTCAACCCATAAGAGCTTATTCATATCAAGAATCTTGACACCAAGTTGAGTACATATGCTCTATCAAAAACCCTCTTGCTACATATCCTTCTACTTTATACTCAGCATCAAGGAGACATTTTCACTACACAAGGAAACATAATACATATTCAATTTAATAGACAGGACTGGTGTGCAATAAACATGATTCGTAAGGAGATGAAAGACACAGCAAAACTCCTAAAAGGCCTTCAATGATGTCTCAATCATGATTATTCTCAAGTTCATAATGACAATTGAGACCTCAATAAAGAATCATTGCTCCACATAATTATAAGAAACCTAGGCTTTGATACCAATTTGTCATGCTCAAAAAATTAGACGTGACTGGCACGTGATATATATACAAACATACATCTCTTAAGCCTTGATCAAGGGAACTTTAACCTAATAGTTTGATTCATTTGAAATAAGATGGAAAGTCATTGCAACATTTTCATACAAACAAAAGATTCTTAAACTTCTTTGTTAAAATTTCAGCAAAACCTCTCTTATAAAGAGGACCTTTTGAAATCTTTACAGCATTAATATACAGTCTAAATTAGGAATGTGGAGCTCTGCTCCTTCACCACAAACAGACAAATAGATCACAGATCAAGACCTTATCTATAGTTAACATGGAGCGCTTAATCATAATTTCAAAATATAACACATAATTAAACATTTACATCAAAAGGAAGGTGTCCTCAAATGATCTTTTAATCAAATTAGCAATGAGCACCTTAAAGGTCAGTAGAAGAAATATCATTAGCTATGTTATTTGAGATCAAAAATATTTTTAGTGAATAATGTTCCAATTTATATTGAAGGAAATAATGGAAAGTAACATCAATGAGTCAATTATAAATTTATTGAAATAATTAATTGTAGTAATATAAACACATACTCATAAATATCAATACCAACAACTATGTAAATGTGTAAATTATGAATATATGAATTCAATTAAAAATTATTAGAAATTCAAGTTCCACATTCAATTTCCTCATATGCTTAAACACCTCAAAATTTATGTTTCTCAATACAAAATCCATTTACAATAAAAATAACCATTTACTTTTCAAAATCAAACTTATGGAAGATAAGCATCAAAACTCTTTCTTTAGAAGGACTTAATCAGAACAATTAATAAGCATGAACACATAATCCATGAGGGTGAATAACTGACAAGCGTGGATACACAGTCCATGAAGCTAAGTAATCAATAAGCGTAGCTTGAAACCACGAAAACAAGTACGAGCATAAAGCCCATGAAATCAAGCACATACATATGGCCTATGAAAACAAGTGTGAGTAATATGCTCACTAATAATAATTGCTCCATTCCACATATATTGGCCATCACACAATGCTAGCACTCCTAAGCACCCTACTAATTAAGTATACCATGAATCTCCAAAGGCTAACAAAACTTCTATTAGCAACCACTGTTCTGATGCAATCCCACAATTTAAAAAAAACATGTCTAAGTTTTATAAAATCAACTTTTTATCTCTTTTCAACATTATTTTGTTATCATACTTAACGTAAATGAATTCATATGTAATTATTCCATGCATGAATAATGGTAAAACAAACATTATCAAATATTGTAAATTTTTTCATATATTTGCTTGAAGAATAAATTTAACTCCTTTCAATATAATCACTGCAAAACAATATCTTCAATGCTATCCCGTATATGAACCATAATAAAATGTTCACTCTTTAGACCATAAGATCAATCGATGTTAACATCATGAATTGTGAACATTCATTCAAAAACTAATTCCAATTCCTTTTGTAAATTTAATGTGATGCAAGAATTCCCAAAATATAGTAATTGATAACAAAAATAAATCATAATATCAGTTAGGTATATTATATATGAACATGTTTAATCAAATTTTGAAGAAAAATAAATTTACTCATAATTAAGTCATTGGGCTACTCACTTACCTGCAATACTCTCAAGTATTAAAAGTCACTCCTTTTCACGCCTATCAAGTTTATCTTCCTCCAAACATCCTAAATGTTATATAATAAAAATTTTAATACATTATCTATAAATTAAATGAATTCCCTTCCAACACTAGTATAATTGAAATCAACTTAAATAATTCCAAGTTCCATAATGCTCTTCTATTTATATCCCAAAATTTCTCTATAAAATTTTAGCTATAGTTATTTATCCATTAGGATATGACTTTCTCTTATTCCTTATGCCTAACACCTTAGTGTATCATTTTCCAAACTATTCAAACAAGCTTTTTAATCTCTAGTCTCTTGTCTAACAAATTTCCAAACATTGATAACTAAATTCATCATACATTCCAAAAACCTTTAATTTCAATTCCAACTTTCCTTGTGGAGAATAATTACCTACCATATAGTTTGTTTATTCAATGAAACAATAAAATTTTCTCCTTTCAAGCATTTTACCAAATACCTTACATGCTTCAATATTTAAATTATAACGCCAAGCTCCTTTCTCTTCAAATCTTTTTTTCCTACTAATTTCCATCACATAGTACACATACATACATAAACAATATCTATATCATTTTAAGTTTTAATATAAAGGTTCAACAAACTAAACTCAAATTCTAATATAATATAAAATTATTATATTTCATTTCTCCATTCCAACTCTTCTACACATTCAAACAAATAGCTTGTGTGCACAACTCTTAAACCATTCAATAAATCTGTTTAGCTTCAATCTCTTAACCAACAAATTCCATGCATCCATAATTAAATTCATCATTTTTTTCAATTCAATTTTCCTATCAAAAATCAATTTAAGCTTAGAAAAATTCAATTCCAAATAGTGTATTTACAGTTGAATAGGTAAATAAGTAGGACCAATATATATATATAACAAGACCATAAGGGATGAAGAAAGGAAAAAATGAAATGAAATAAAGGACCGAGGCCAGTTAAAATCATATGCACATAGGTATAACAAAGAAGAAGAGAAACTTAAGCTTACACAATCAACATTCATAAACAGAAGGATAAATCAAGCTCTATCACCCTCATACTAAAAACAATAGTAAACAAAACGAAGAAGAAAGAACTCACATACCAAGTGGCAACTGATGGCAATGATGAACCTTGTTCCTTTACACGCGCACACTAACATCAGAATGAAGAATGATAAGGGATTAAAGCCACCAACTTTAGCTTGCGGTAATATTAAATAGAACCAAAGCAAAAATTACAAATCAGACATGGAGGAGGAAGAAAGATGTCTAACACACCCCACACCATGCAACATCCTAAAAATTAATCTCCTAATAATCAACCTAATTAAGGGAAATTAAGTATGATTTATGTGGTGTGTAGTTACAAAGAGCTAACAGATGTTTTGGATTGTGATTTTAGCCCTAGGATTGAGGCTAATGTGAATTCGACAACTTGGGCTTTCAAAGTAGAGAAAAACTTAGAGAAAAGCCTCTGTGCCATATGCTGTAGTGCGAGTGGTGTGTCGTGGCACATAGGGCCAGAAGACACAAAATAGCCTTCTTCGTTCCATACACATGCAGGCATCATCAATTATGATACAATTTTTGCAAAAATAAGCCTTAAAATAGAGGAAAAATCAAAAGAGAAAGAAAAAAGAGCACAAAAAGAAGCAAGGAGCTCTGCTACATTTTATTTCTAGAAGAAGATTAGAGAATTTTGAAGCCATTAAACCCTAAGGATAAGTCCCCTAGCATATTCTTCTTCCTTCCCAACCCATTTTCTTAAAGCTTTTAGTTAAGGTTTCATCATGGGAGTTGATTTTCTATCTATATATCTAATAGGTTCAAACCCATTGATTCAAATAGAGTTAATGTGAGTTGTTTTAAATATTTAAACTATAAATTATGGGTATAGACATTAATGGTGGTTGGGAGCCACTAATGTCTGAAAATGGGTAATAAATGTAGAGTTATGAGGGTTGTTATGACATTAGTAACTCTATATGAGTTTGATAATTGTTAGTTAGAAGTGATAGAAGCTATTAAACCTAATTGATAGGCCTAAATGTGAGAAGTAAAAGCATTGGGAATTCTAGAAATTGAAATATGAGAGATGAAAATGTGTTTTCGATAATGTTAATTGAGTTTGGACTTGATTAACTATAGATTAATCATCCAACCACCATATTTGGCATGGAAAACAAGCCTGGAAGCATATATTAAGAGGTAAACCTTTGGCCTGTCAAAGGTTTCAAGTAATCGAGGGATCCCTATCTTAGGTAATTTTTTGTTAATTAACTTGTAATGTGAAATGGGTTTTATTTGCATGTATAATTGAAATTGTGATTGTGAAAGCATGCTATAAACTATATGATAGGGTATTCACTGTGATCTAAACTAAAATGTGGTGTTGAATTTGAAAATGTGTATAGTTTATCCTTAAGTGTTGAAGCATGATAATTGTCAAGTTAATGAGACAGTGTAGTTGTATTAGCAATTAAATATCACGTATGTGGCTAATTGAGGATTTGAAATGTGTTATAAGATTGAGAGTTAAAGTGGGGAAGGTTCATGAAAATAATACCAACACTCACTTGGATAGCATCATAGCATGAGCCTAATGTGTTAATATCTAATAAATGACATTGCAAAATGAGTAAACATATTACATTGTGATCATTGATAGGAGTTTACCTAATAAGGGGAGTAGATAAAAATTCATATAGTATTTATGGTTACCTTTCAGAGCACGAAGGCTAGCCTTATTCCATTGTTTGTCGAGAGACTAGAATCTAACTATCTTCATCTGTTTGTTAAGGAGATTAGCTTAAGGTATACAATACCCTTGACATTTAGGAATGGGGGAAACTGTGGTTTGAGAGTGAGTTTTTTGATCATTAGCTTGGTCATACCTCACAATTGGTGAGCTTGGGTAGTCAGCTACATAAATAAAGCCTTGATTGATATTATAGCCTACAGTTTTAGTCAGAGCAAATAAGGAATGTTTAAGGAAGAATTGATCATGTATATATGTATCCAATGTGTCATATGGTTGCTAAGTTTGTACTAAGTGATGATAAGATTATTGTGCTATTATCACATGGTTGTCTATTTGTGGCAATATGCATTATTGATGTTGATTAGACCATTGTCAGATGGTTATTTGTATTGCAACAACATATCTCATAATATGAATATGTGAAAGATTTGAAAGTAAGATGATGGTGAAGTTGTAATACACATGTTATGTATGATGTTATGAAAATAAGTCTATTTGTGAAAGTATCTCTTACATTATGTGTAATCTCATATTTTTATGTATTGAACTCTCTTTTATATGCTTTAAATCAATTGATATGTAACTGCATAGGATATGTGTGCTTTAGTTACTGAGTGACTAGACTTACCTCTCTCTTTCAATACTTTACAAGCTCTAGCTCTAGTATAGAAAAGGAAAAGACTTTGGAGGCTTAACAATTCGTGGAATTCCTAATGTAAAACCTGCTTATCTTATTTATTTTGTGTAATACATTGAATATTGCCAATTTAAGATGTATTTTGTTTACTCTTCCACAATATTGTTGTTAATGAATTTGAGATGTATTTTGGGCCATAGAATGATGTATGTAAGTTGTTAAAGTGTTAACAAAGCTGAAATACTAGTGCAAGTGTATGAAGGTTGATTTAATCTTGATTTTGAGAATTGACTAACAAACGCAATGCTAAAACCTCCCCCCTCTATTTTATTGTCAAAGGGGTTGAGAAGTAAAAAATTTGACATTGTCAAGTATATGTGCAAGTGGTGTGTTATACGGGTAGTCTTAAGCCCTTTAAATGTGCTCTATCTCTAGGTGTTAGAAATAGCTGTTTGTATATCAATGGGATTTTAGACACCCTTGAATTGTAAAAAGTGTGAAAAGTTGTAAAATGCATTTGAGTGTCTATCTTCCTTGTCTGACCTAATTTGTAAGCAAAATACATGACATTAGATAGTTTATAGAAAGAAATTTTCATAGACACCTAGATTCCCTCATTTGGACGTCGAACGTAGAAATAAGGCATGTCGAATGTTGCCTTAGGCTGCTATCAAATGATAGTAGAATTGTTGTCTACTATGTTCAACACATCACAGTTTATGGTGCTTGTGCTCTGCCATATGGCACAAAGAGGGACAGTCGTGGTGCATGTGCACATGCTGTGGCACATTACCCTATTTTACGTTTCTTGATATATTTTAAAGGATTTTAAACCTTTTCACTCTTACAAGGTATCCCATGCTTTTTGAGACATTATTGTACTTTGATTTGAATTTTATTAAATTATGGTTTGGTGAATTTGATTTATGAAAACTTAGGATCCCATTTTTATAAGCTATGAAACTTGATAATCTAATTGGTTTAGCCTATTGATTGCTTGGGCCTTTGTAGTCAATTATGATTAAGTAAGGAGATCTTTCACACCACAACCACTATAGAGGAGGAAGATAACCACAACTCAAAGCCATGCAAATTAAGGCATGACAAAACTAAGGGAAAGGGGAAAATGATCGATGGCGGCCAGGGAAAAAGAATTCATGATTACTCTCCAGTAATGGCAGATGATCATGCTAAGGTCATTAGCAATGATAGGACAAATGGAGGGAAGGCAAAAAAAAAACAGATGCTTAGAGGATTTAAAGGATTCAAACACTAGATCTGTAGATGCACATTAGTTGTAGTTACCACTAAACTACCAATCTCCTTATTAAATCTATTCGAAAACTTAATAAATATACATGTAAATTATCTTGCTATAAATTTTAATTAACTTCAATTTCTAAGTTATTAAATTCTCCCCTCTTAAAAGAAAAATTGGTCCTCCAAATTTAAATATTATTTGATCTCAATCTTCAAATAAGTGTAGATAACTTTTAAACTTCCTATATAGCTTCCTCTTTAAAAAGGTTACACCCCAACACCTTCACAGAGGTGATTTCTTTTAATCATAACTTCTCTATTTCTTTTAATCAGAACTTCTTCCTATGTTAAATTTTTGTTCTATGAGAAAGGCATACGTGAATGGTCATAAAATATTTTGTTGCATCAATACATCAAACACTAGATGAATACTTGATAATTCAAGCAGTAATGCCAACCAGGAGGTAACACCACTCTCTCTTAGATCTCAAACGGGCTAATATACCTCGAGCTCAATTTTCCCTTCTTCCTAAATTTCATCACACTCTTTATAGGAGATACCTTGAGAAGCACTTGTCCTTTGATTACAAACTCTAACTCTTGACATTGGTTGTTCACATAAGATTCTTGACGACTTTCAGTTGTTAGTAATCTTTCCCTACTTACCTTCACCTTCACAATGACATCTTGCACCAAATTCAGTCTCCAAAAAAATTGTATTTTAACATCACAACATTCAAATAGAAATATTCATTATCATAGTCCAACTCCCTAAAATCTAAAGTAGTTTGTTCCAACTTCCACTAATAACTAAAATACAATATCTTAGTATGACGTCTAAAATTTGAATTGTTCTTCCATATCAATCATTAGTTTGTGATAGTACCTAAAGCTTGCTGAAAAAGCTATTAAAGGAATATTGTATTTCTTGACCCACAACTAAAATGATAGAACTTTATGGAATTATACAATATTATCCAATCATTGGTTTGCCATAATTTGCACACATCAAATTAGCTTGAGACAAATTACATTATTATGCCTTTCCTCGTACAATCCCTACAACATAAATATTTGATGTACAATGACGCTAACCTACTTCTTAATTATGTCCTTCACCACTACTATATGTTCCAAGCGATCCATGAATTTTCTACTTAAATAATTGTTACCATATTAACACTTTCAAAAATGATGAAAACAATGCAACCATAAACCATAAGATATTCTATTCTTCTAGGATTGAAATCTCTCTCCCAATAACAACTTAAAGGCAATGGCGATGTAACTTTTGAAGGCTCTTTTCTCAAGATTTATGCCCTACAATTCTACTTCCCTTTGAGTTAGCTACTTAGTAGTATAGCTAGTCAAGAAAATTCCAATAAAAATGATGATACAAAAGCCTAAGAGTCATTGAATCCAATGATCATAGTGATAACTGTCAGTCCTTAACTCCTTCTACCTTACATTGATATGCTTAAATCAATCTTTAGGCATAACATAACATAAAAGGTCACTTGACATACTAGAATGTATATTTCAAGAATTTCACATGTAAATAGTGTTCAAATTATTATAGACTTCTTTAAATAGACAAAAGTTTCATCCATACATTCTATCATAAATTTATTAAGAAATATCTAAACATCATATTCATCTCATATATGAAAATTACTACTCTTGCTCTTATATCCTTTTCTTATTTTATTTACTCTCTCTATTTCACTACTAAAGGTCATTTTAACTCACTTAGACTACTTAAATCATGTTATTAGTAACCAATACAATTAGTTAAAGAACAATAAAGCTTAATCCTTCTTTACCTAGTTTTGCATATTCTGAACACATAATCAATCCTAAATTTTAGATGAAGATAGGAACATCCAATTAAAGCAAATTAGGACTCCTTAGAACAAGGCAAGACAAAGAAATGTAAGGCAACACGAGTGAGGAATGTGAGGCAACACTAATGTGGAGATGGATAAAAGAAGATAGTGAAACCCATGAAGTAGAGATAGCAACAAAATGGAGTAGAGATGGAGGAGACGAAGATGCTGATTGACCAACAACATCATTGAGCCCTTATCACCTTAGATTTGGTGGAGGTGGACATTGAGTAAAATAGAATGAGAGAATTTTCGAAGGCTGGAGATTGGATAGAAATTAGGGCATAGGACCAAATGAGAAGAGGCAGAAGGAATGGCTAAATGGGAACAATAAAATGATAAATGAGTAAAAAAATCAAACCACATAGCTCCTCATTACCCAAGACCACAAAACAGCATGGCTTATTTTTTAAAATTTTTTAATTTTATTCACTTCAGGTTAGGTTGGGTACCAAAGTCAACCACCTCAACCCTAACCCTAGTCTTACCTAATGGTTCAACCTAGCCTGACCATGGCCGATCATCTTTGGGCATCTTTTTCTTTGATCAGGCTAGATAGCCCTAGTTTAAATGTGTAATTAATAGTATACCACAACTTTCCTTTATAAGAGCCCTTATGAATTGTTTGTTAGTGCCTGTGGATGCATGTGATATGAATTATTATGTGGGTTATTATCTATTATGAACTGTAGCACTTGGCTAATATAACTCTATTAATTGTTGTGAATATGAAATCATTGAAAGTTCACCCAAAAGGGGGTGAATTGGGCCTAGTAAAAAAATTTTAACTAATAATAGATTCAAAGATATAAAGCTTACTCAATCACAATAGAGAGTAAGGAAGAGAAGCTTACTCAAATCACTTATTTTAGTTCAGCTCTAACCACTTAGGCTTATATTCGGTCCCCAATAAGCACTACTTGAGATTTTCTCCACTAACTTCACCAAGATTTTTAGGCTCTTCATAGCCTCAGAATAATCCTAGACTTACACTAAAGTCTGAATCATTTTCCCTTAAAAAGGTAATGAGTAAACCCTCTTAACTCCTCTATTTTAAGATCTTATGTTTCAAGAAAGGAAAACAAAGACAAATAAAGTCAGTTTAAGAATGAACTACTTTTGTCAAATACTCTCTCTAAGAGTTGATATACAATCAATAAATCTTGCTTGTAATGAATAAGGTGACTATTCCAGAATAAGGACCTTAACATTGAAAAATTACAAGGCTCTCAAATTTTGGATTTTTGATTCTAAGATCAATTGAGATACATTTGAAACAATACAAAGTGTCCTTAAGGAATTAAGATCAAGTCAAATACTTAATATTTAGAGAGAAACACTATAAGAAAGGATACAAGAAGAATTGATGTGTTTATTGGCTATTTGGGAATAAAGGTACTTTATTTAGGAATAAGAGTAGCTATTTGGGAATAAGACTTGAGAGCCAGAATTTAAAGCAAAGACAACCAATTCTCATACGAGCCATTAATTCTTAATTATTAAACCTACAATACACAAAATTGTCTTATTTTATAATCATCTGAACCAAGGTTCAACAATCATGTCACCTATAACTTGGTTAAAAAACTATGAGTTTGTCAAGTTTAACCGAGTTATAAGTGAATTTAATCAAGTTTATAACTATAACAAGGATTTTTACTTAACGTAAACTTGGTGAACTCGATAAGTCAACTAGCTAGAGTTTGATAACAATATATATAATTACTACTCCCTCCAATCCTTATTATATGTGATATTAATTATGTTTTCCAATATTACCCCTAGTTAGACTTATCAATTATGAGATAGAATCCAATGTAAATTTGAATATTTTTCATTTAGATAAGGATAAAATTGGAAGTTAATTTTATTTTTTTAGACAACATTAGTAACTTAACCATATCCCCCTTGATTCTAGTGAGGTAGTTGGAGGTTCCTTATAATAGGACTTAAAGGGAGAATTTCTCAATAATCTCAAAATGGGTTAAATTTACCTTTTACATAGCTTAAGGAAAGTATATTGAAAGGTTAAGGCAACAACATTTCCTCCAAAGTTCAATCCTCAATCCAAACACTCAACTATTAGTATATTATTAGATGTGTGAAGTTATAGTTATAAAATATTGAAGTGATAATTGTAAATTAATAATGAGGTAGTTGTAAATTTCTTGATTGATATTTTGCACCCCAATTTCAAATTACACTCAAATCTCAAGGGACCTAGATGTGGTTTTTGAATTTTGTGAGATTTATTTGTGAATGAATCTGCTCCATGTAACCTATACATAATTTTCCCAAAACACAATTGTTGGTCTCTATATTTTTAGCAAGTTTTGATATTAGTCCCTATACTTTTTTCATTGCTCAAATCTCTGAAACTTTATTTTTTTTGTAATATTAGTCCCTATGTTTTTAAATATGACCATAAGGACTATATAGTGACTAACTTGTCTATAAACTCAGTTACTTCTTATGCTAACTTATTGAAATTACATCGAGTTGTATAAAAAATGAGTAGCAGAAAAAAAACAAGCAGGACATTAGTTTAGAATACTTAAATGCACAATGACGAAGCTTCAGAAGAAATAAGACATGGTAGCTATTTTGCTCATATAAGGTCCAACTCATTATAATTTTACTAACTCATTTATAAAATTAATGAAGTTATGTACACATTAACATATTTAACTCCATCACGATAAAGGATTAACGTTGTAGCCAAATTGATGAAACTTAAGGGACTTGAAACAACAACAAAAATGTAAGAACTAATAATTAAAAAAAACATGTTAAAAGGTACAGGGATCTACCCTTATATTTTTACTTCCATCTCAATTTAATGATTACCACTATACATTTTCATTTTCCAATATCTTTATATTTCTTCCATCTTTCAATTTCATCCAAAAGCTCATTTGTGTTATTAAATTGCATTAATGATTTCACAACTAGAAAACTGTTAACAGAGGGCTCCTTATATAGGACGGTTTAATAGAAAACCATCCTATATAAGAAGGCAAAGGAGAGCATGATGTATGATGAAAATGATATAGGACAGTTACTAATAAAACGTTCCTATATGATTTAATAAATATAGGACAGTTCATCCCTAAACCACCCTATATTTGTTTTTTACAATTAAAAAAATGGAATTTTTTAAAATCAAAAGTGATAGAGGATGGTTATTTTGAGGAACCATCCTCTATACGTTCAAAATATAGGACGGTTACTTTCTCCCTTATATCAGTTCTGATTTTGAAAAACTGAAGCAGAGGGCAAAAGGCCAAAATAGAGACAAAATTGAAAACCTCTCGGGCATTCATCTTCTTCAACCCCAAAGCCTCATCTTACTCAACAAAATCCCAAACCCCATTACCCAAAACCTATTTCTTCATTTTTTGGTGAAATCTCAAAGGTAGAATTTGCTCACAAATGCTGTTATTGTTTCTTCAACTTCATGCAATGGCATTAGGCATTTGGAGTTCTTGTCAATTGTAAGCTTCTTTCTATGACTCTTGTTTGATGTTTCTTTGTATTTGTGCATTCTCTGTGTCCCTGTGTGTTCAAATCAAATGTTGAGATATGATTTAGAGGATATTAGAGTTTTGATTTATAGTTTTAGCACTATGCACATGAGGTGCTCGAAAAAATTTTTAAAAGGAAAGAAAGTTTAGGAAATAGCAAACTTGATAGTTAATAGCGAATTTAAGGTTATAGTATTATTATCTTGTTTGTTTCCTATGAGTTATGAAGTGAAAAATCCAAATCCTCATAACTCACCAGCATTTTGAAGAGCAAACAAAAAAAGAAAGAGGAATGAGTAAAGCTATTTTGACTTTGATGTTTATGATCAATTTCTTCTGGCCTTTGCTGTTCTGCTTCAACCTCTATTTCTTAACATTATCTAAAAATTCTTTTAGTTTCAATGCCTTTAATTGTACATAAAAATTTAAAGGGGGAAAACATTATAAAAGAAGAAAAAACATAGGTAAGATAGCTAAATTCCAGTAGCCAATATAAAATATATGATGCATCACTATAATGTGCTTATTTTGCTATTTCTACTTAGCCATTAACATTAAATGAATGATGGTGCTATATTAAATGATAAATACAATTAGTAGAAAGGGTAAAATCCAAGAGGTTAGAAGAGAGGGCTAAGTGCCTAAGAAAGTTCTAATTTTAAGTTGTTATAATGCCAAATTTTTATCTAAGAGTACTAACAACTAGTTAGTACTCTAAAATTAAAATTATGACTTATTAGACAACTAAAAGAACTGTAAGTTAAAATATACTTAAATTTATTTTTAATAGTAGGGATTTTTTATTAGGGATCCCCATTATTTTTAATTAAGTGATTCATGAGTAATGCATTGATGAGTTAGTAGTTAATTTATTATCTTGCACTTATGATAATTGAGCCACTCATCACATATCACTTAATAATTTTTTATAGATTTAAGATTATGGATAAAGAATGGATGTCTGCGGATCAATAATCGAGGGAATATATGGAAGGGGTGAGCCACTTTATTAAGGTTGGTGTTGAGCATGAGGGAGACAGTAAGAGCATTGTGTTCCCTTGTCTAAGATGTAAACTTATGAGGTGGGTCACTGCACGAGAATTGGAAGACCATTTAGTGGCTAAAGGAATCGATCAAAATTATAAGTATTGGTATAAGCATGGAGAGGTAAGGGACATGACCAAAACTAGCTATAGCTATATGTCAAGTGACTTTAACACAAGTATAGGTGAGGTAGATCATGTAGAAGAGATGGCCAATATGGTTGAAGTGGAACTCAATGATTGTCTTCAAATGCTTGAAAGGTTGAGAAGTGATGTGGTGTAACACCCTAAAAATTTTAAGACTCAGATTTATTTTAAAAAATAAAATAAAACATCTATAATTAAATTAAAATTTAGAATAATTTGATAAAGGTCCAAATTTTGAATTTTACTAAGCAAAAGTTGGGTTTTATTTTATTTTTAACTATGGGAAAAATTACTAAAGTTGACCCGGGCTTTTGTGCTATAAAAAAATATTGGACCCTTTCTTGTAATTTTCTCCAAAGTCTTATATCAGCTTTTTTAAGGGGAAACTGAATGCAAGAGACAAAGAAAAAAAAAGAACAAAGAGCACGAGAGAGTAAGAGGAAGAAGAGAGGAGAAAGAGAGGGAGTTAGGCTTGGATTTAGGAGGTTTTACAACCATTGCGAGCTCGGCTACACAATAAGTAAACTCCTTACTTCAATCCTCTTCCCTTCCTCTTGATTTTCTTCAATTTTTGAAGAGAAAATTTCTAGATTTTGATCCTAAAGGCTTTATCCTTGTAAGCTTTTATTTCTTTGGATCCTAAGGAGGATGTTTTGAGTTTCTATATAGTGATCTAATGTTTTGAATGGATAATTGGATGAAAAGAGGTGTTTTGGCCATAAATTAAACCCTGAGAGATTGGGTTTTGCTCCTCAATGGTTTAAGCCTATTGATTTAATTATAATTTTGCTATTTGAACCCAATAAGATTTAAATTAAGATTTAGTTTTCATTATAAAGGCTAATAGTGAAAGTTTGTGACACTAAGTGAAGGTTTTTAATTGATTAAAAATTATATAAATTGAAAATTAGCCTAGTGATGGCTAATGAATGGTTTTGGTGGTTAAGTAGTATTATGTGAATGGTTGGTTTAATATATGGACCATTAGGATGGATTATGACTGATTAACTCAAGTTGTGTGGTATGAGTTATAGTCTTCATTAATGTTATTTGTCATGATAAGTGATGTGGATTACTTATATGTTGTAGGAATTGTTAGTGGAATTTGGTCGGAAGTTAAAGAACAAGCTGAGTCCTATTTTGTACAAGAGGACCCCTTTTGGTCCTAAAGGGTTGAGGTAACAGGGGAATTTATATCTCTTATTACTTTGTTTTAGCTATTTTTGAATAAATATTACTAGCTATCATGCATTACATGTTTTAAAAGATTAAATGTGCTTTATAAGGGGTTATGGGGTACTACTTTGATTATAGTGCAAATATGTTTTCTAATTGTTTAACAACAATATTTTTATGGAAATGAAATTGTTTGCATATATTGTAATCATAAGGAATAGAAGTTACACTTAAAGAAGTGTAACTAAGTAAGGTACCTTAGATAGGCTAAGGAACCATTTAAGGGAGATTTAAAAATGTTATACTATCTTAGAGTGTTGAAGTGGTCAATACTCAGGAAAGGTAGACACGAATAAAAGGCATGATCTCAGTAGGAGTTCACCAATGAGAAGGTGTGGACTTTTGATATTCTATGGTACACTATCAGTACTCAATGTTGCCTTATGTATTGTGGGCTCAGTGCACTAAAGTAGTTAGTGTATTAAGTGTTTGACACCTCTCAGTGGGGGAGGGAATCTGACATATGAAGTGTGAGGTTGAGTACCTAGGCTAAGGTAGCCCTCACATGGAGAGTAAGTCGGGCTGGCTCTAGGAGGGAGTTAGTTTTAACTGCTCAGGATTCACGTCGAGGGGGCATAGGCGGTTTGGTAGATTAGATCATGCCTTAGATTATGTTTTGTGCCTGTGGAGGTATAAGTGGGTATAAAGTTTACCTGCGAGTTAAAGAGTGCCAGGGGGCATTCTGTTGGTCATGAAAGGCCATATCGGCCTACATTATGCATTCATGCATTTTAAATGGCTAAGTTATATACTATGTTGAATTTATTATTCATTTATTCGATTATGGCTTACTTGGTAATAATCAATGTAGATTTTTCTGTTAGTGAGACTGTGGTTGTCTCACCCCTTTCTTTTCAATATTTCTAGGTCCAAGCGAAGGAACCAGTGGAGGACAGGGAAGGGAGTAAAGTTAGGGTTGTTTGTGAATTGTAAAGAACTGCAACCCCTTTCTTTTGAACAAATCTATTGTAATGTATTTAGGATTAGGGTGCCAGTAGGATGTGATTATATATATGTGTGTGAGTATGTGTGGATTGTATGGCTTGTGTATGAATTTTTATTTGCTTGTAGACTTGTGGCTAGGAAACTTAGCTATGGTGTGTGGTTTTTGATGGATTTATTTAGTAGACCAAGTTTTCACTATAAGCAAATATTTATTTTGGTATATATATGATTCCACAAGCAAATGCAAAGTGGTTGCATTGTAAATGGTATCCTATGGGCAAACATACACCTTGAATAGAGAGAGTGGGTGCGTAGGCCCCACAGAGATCTCTGAGCCAAGTGAAAATATTTACCATGTGTATTCATATGTGTATATGATATTTGGAATAGTTTTTGGCCACTCTTGTGTGATTTGTGCATTTTGGGGGTTTAGGGTCCATTTTGGGAAATGGCACTCAAGTGGTCAAATTTTGATATAAAGGGTTTTTCTATCATTTAAATGTTCTATCAGGTGTTTTTAGTCCTATTTGACGTGTCCAAAGTGTTTCCACAAGTTTGTGACCATTAAGATGAGATTTGGACATTTTGAAAATTGTTTTTACTACAAAACTGCACTTTTGCATTCGGGTGTTCAAATCTTAATCTAACCGTTAGATTTCTCTAAAATTTGGCTCACAAGTAAAACCTTTTATAAGCTTCGTGCGGGGTTTGGAATCACACGATTGGTTACCGGATGGAGAAACAGCACACTCCAGAATTTAGTCCAGAGGAGCTGTCATGACAGCAAAAGTGCTATCATGACAACAATATTTGTTGATGTTGCAACATGCACGAAATTCAATCCATCCATTGGATATTTCCAAAATTTGGTATGCTAATAGTACTATTTAAAAGTGACATGTGGGCTTTGGAATTGCTTCGATCGGAGGTCAGATGATGAAATGGTACACTCTAGAAGTTAGTCCGGAGGTGACAACAAAAATGACCAAACTTTTAGCATGTCTAATTTTTAATCTGACTGTTAGATCTTTTTTAAATTTAGTACACTTATAGTACCCTTTGAATGTGACATGTGAACTTTAAAATTACTTTGATTGGGGATCGAATGACAAAATGGTGCCTCTCGAAAGTTGGCCTGGGAGGGCTGTCATAACAGCAATTTAATGCTGTCATGACAGCATCTTTTCTCCCGCTTTCACCTAGCTTGCTTCCGTGTGCTATAGGTAAAACCTATAAATTTTTTTTATTTAAAAAAGGTTTTAAATGTTTCCGTTGCAATCGTGTATCTGCTTAGTGATTTAAATGGTTTATTTTCTTAGTTTTAGGATTAATTGCTTAACCATACTTAGTTTATTTGAATTGTGTGATTTTGGATAACACTCGGGGCAAGTGTTACATGTGGGGAAAACATTGTGCACTAGTGCTAGGGAACACATGTTAAAGTTGACTGCAGTATTAAAATTATACCAATTGAAAGTAGAAGGTGGGTGGAGTGATACAAGCTTGACAAACTTGCTTTCATATTTATATGATGAAATGTTACCGAAGGACAATAAACTTTCAAAGCGGTTATATGATACAAAAAAGATGTTGAAATCTGTTAGCTTGAGTTATAAGAAAATATATGCTTCCCCGAACAAGTATATTTTATTTAGGAAAGAACATGAATCATTACCTGAGTGTCATAAATGTTCAGCATCACATTATAGGGAGAATGGGAAGAGCCCAAAGAAGGTGCTATGGTACTTTTCCCTAGTACCTAGATTTAGATAATTGTATGGAAGAGAAGTAGAATTGAGAAATTTGACTTGGCATGAGGATGGGAGAATTAGAGATGCAATGCTAAGGCATCCTGCTTACTCTACACAGTGGAAAAAGGTTGATAGTAAGTATCCTGACTTTGCAAAAGACAGTAGGAACCTACGGCTTAAGTTATCTACTAATGAAATGAATCCATATGGGCTTCAAAGTAATACCTATAGCACATAGCTAGTGATTTTGATAAATTATAACCTACCTCCATGGTTGAACATGAAGCACAAGTATTTGATGTTGAGCTTGCTAATTTGAACGCTGAAATAACCTGGAAATGATATAGACATGTATTTAGCTCCTCTAATTGAAGATTTGAAGATATTATGGAAGACTAGTGTTAAGGTGTATGATGGGTACAGGAAGGAAAGTTTTAATTTGAGAGCCTTGCTGTTTGGTACAATTAATGACTTCCCGACCTATGGTAATTTATCAGGGTATAGTGTCAAAGGAAAACTTGGATGCCCTATTTGTAAAGATAGCACACATTTCATGAGGTTGGAACATGGTATGAAGAATGTCTATTTGGAACATCACACATGGTTACTTGAAGGGCATTATTACTAAAGATTAAGAAAATATCTTAATAGGAAACTAGAAGAAGAGGCGGTACCTCTAATGTTATTTGGTGATGAGCTATTTGAAAAGGTTAAGGATCTAAATATCAAGTTTGGGAAACCTTATGTGAAGCACGTTGGGATAGGTGGGTAGAAGAAGAGGTTAATTTTCTTTGAGCTGTCTTATTAGAGGAAGGTCAATGTGAGTCATTTATTAATTTGATGCACATTGAGAAAAATGTATATGACAGTATTGTGGGTATGTTACTTCACATTGCAGGAAAGACCAAAGATGGCATTAATGTAAGGTTAGACATGGTGGCTATAGGAATGCAGGAAGACTTAGCATTAGAGGAGAGGGGAAGTCATATGTACCTTCGTCTGGCTGCCTATACACTTTCTAAAAGAGAAAAACAAATTTTTTGTGAGTTTTTAGCTGGAGTTAAAGTTTCAAAAAGTTACTCTTCCAATATTAAAAATATTGTGTATGTGAAGGACTTAAAGCTAAAGGGTTTAAAAACACATGACTGCCATGTATTAATGGAGACCTTTATTCTAGTAGGCATACGCTTAATTTTACTAGATAGGGTGTGAGCTATAATGATTAAACTATGCTTCTTCTTCAAGTCAATTTGTAGTAAAGTGATCAACCCTATAAAGTTAAGAAGGTTGCAACGCCGAATTATGAGGACATTATGTGAGCTCGAGATGTATTTTTCTGCTCGTATTCTTTGACATAATGATTCACTTGACTGTTCACTTGATTAGGAAGGTTGAAAAGTGTGGCTTGACTTATTTAAGGTAGATGTACCCTATTAAGTGCAATATAAAGGTTCTAAAAGGATATGTAAAAAATCAAAGTTGACTTAAGGGTTATATTGCTAAAAGGTACATAAGTGAAGAGGCAATTGAATGTTTTCAGGAGTACTTAAAAGATAGGAAAAATGTTGGGCTTCCAGTGAATAGGTATGTGGGAAGGGAAGATGGGGAAGGGATAACTAGAAAGAAATTAATTACTATTTCACAAAACTATTGGAAGCAAGCACACCTTTTTGTATTGCATCACTCGGATGAGATTCTTGAGTATGTTAACAAGCACAATGCTGAACTTAAGAAGGAAAACCCTGGAAGAAATGACACTGCAATTGAAAAAATTCATAATAAGCACTTTGAACATTAGTTGAAGGCGCACATTGCAGCCATGTATAATGCTGACAAAAATTTGGTACCAGAAAGGGTTAAATGCTTGTCTAGGGGCCCAAACATACAAGTCCTTTCTTATACTAGTTATGTAATCAATGGCTTCACATTTTACACTAAAGAGTAGGATGAAATAAGTACAATACAAAATAGTGGTGTGACTGTGATTGGTGAAGCGATGTATGTATCCAGTAGTAAAGACAAAAATTCCATGTATGCAAGAATGTCATACTTCAGAGTTATTGAGCATATTTAGGAGTTAGACTATAGTAAGTTCAAGATTATGGTTTTTTGTTGCCAAGGGATTGATAATGAGAGTGGTCTTCACATAGTCGATAATTCGATGTTCATATAGGTGAATTTAAATATGTTGGGTTACAAGACCGAGCCTTTCATTTTTACATCATAAGCTACGCAAGTGTTTTATGCCATTGATCCTATTTTACTGGGTTGGTCAATTGTGTTATTGTCAAATAAAGAATTTAAAGAGGCCATCAGTTCATTAGATACTACAGTTGAGGATGATCCATTTGAAGGGATAGTACTTGAATGTAATGTCATTGAAGATGGCACTAACTATATTAGAAGTGATCATAAAGATATATCTGGATTTCAAAAAGAGGAAAAATAATAAAAGAGAAGATTAAGAAATTAAACCAAGCTACCAAGTTGAAAAAGGTTGAGAAGGAGACAAGGAAAAAAAAGGACCAAATTCAACATGTGTTAGTTATTTATGTTTCTATCAATTAATTTTATTTGTGACTTAATTTGTATGCTTTAGTTATTTATGCTATTTGGGTTTCTATCAATTAATTTTATTTGTGACTTAGCTTGTAGGCTTTAGTTATTTATGCTATTTATGTTTCTATCAATTAATTTTATTTGTGACTTGTGTGATAGGTAAATGGCTTTGAAAATAGCTCCAAAAAGGCATAGAGTCATTTCTACTACCACTTTCCCCATTGACCCTACTCTTCTTACCACTGCTCCAATTGACACAGCTTTTACTGCCACTATTCCAGTTGACATAATTCCCACAACCACTACTCCAGTTTACACTGGTCCTATTGACATTGAGCATGCAAACTTGTTGAATAATCCTCCCAGTGCCACTTTTAGTCCTAACAATGAGGGTCCTTCTTCTATTCCCAGTGGCATGAATGAGAAAGAGGCAGCTTAAATGTCTAAAACAATCAAGAAAGGTCTAGTGATGATGGAAGTGGTGTCTAGGAGGAGGTTGGCCGAACTTAAGTATTCCCTTGAATGGAATCTCAAGGGTCAACCAATAAAGGAGAACAAGCATAAATTTAGTAGTTACATCGGTGCAATGACTTAATCACAGCTTGGCCTATCAATTAATGATTGGTGTGATGTTGATGAAGTAATGAGGGAGTCAATATAAAAATTGATTGAGGTAAAATTAAAATCTTAGTTAATTGATTGTGTTTTTGAATAGGTGGCATTTCATATAAATTATGCCTTATTTGTGTTATTGAACAAGCGGCATTTCATATTGATGCCTCTTGAAAGAAATATGTCTCTCATTTAGCTGCTAACACACACCATCAGTTTTAGTACTATATGGGAATGAAATATATCATATTGGTTGAAAGAATCAGTGGTAAGGTTCCTAAGCCATTAAGAGCAATTGTTAGACAAGATCGATGGGATGCATTTCTTGCCAACCATCTCAACAATGAGTTCCAATCACTGAGCCAGCGAAACAAGGATTTAAGGGCTAAAAATAATGATATGCCCTACTTAGGATCCTGCGTAGGTTATTCAAATATTGAGCAAGAAGAGGTGTGTTTATATATGTATATATTAAATTTAATAGTTATTATATGAAATAATATGTAAATCTTTTCTATCATTAACTTATTAGTGAATTAATTCATTGCATAGTTCATGAGATTAAGCACGAGAGAGAATTTCATGTCGCATGCCAAGCTTTTCATTCTATCTCAGACAGATAAAAAAGGCATGATCACTTCTCTACATGTTTGGGAACTTGCTGAAACGATTGTAAGTACAATCTTTAAATGATTTAAATATTTTAATTTAATGTTTCCTTACTTAAATAACATATATATCTTTTACAGAATACCCTCTCAGAGGAAGTCTCAAGAGGTGAGCTTCCAGAGAATGAAGATATCTTGGAGAAGGCATTGGGCAATAAGAATCACCCCTATTGTGTTAGGGGTGTCGGTATGGGTATTACTAGGAAACAAATTGTGGGTGAAAAGAAGGCTCTAAAAAGGATGTCGATGTTAAGCTGGAGGCATTAAAATCACCCCTATCAACTAACTTCATTATTATGTATGATGCAGTACTATCCAGATTGTGCTACACCTCGTTTCAATGATACCTAAATTAATAAAGTCCTCGAAGAGTAGAGTGAATATGCATATGAAAAGTCGGTCACATCCAATATGAGGTGATAATATGTAATTAGTCTAGAAATAGATTAGTTTAGTTGTCAATATATAGTTTAAATATATTTTAGGGATTGGTATTTTAGCTGAAATTGATCGATTTATATCATTGGATTTTAAATTCAATACTTTTGATATAATTAAATTGTAAATATTATAGTTTTTAATTGAGTAGAGTACATCTTCTGGGCTGTTCTAGAGTATTATTGAGCATATATGTTTTTGTATTGCAGAAGGGCTACTGGAAAAGCAGCCAATAGCAGCTACCCCTATTAAAAAAAACATGACATTAGAGGACAGTTATACTACGTAACTATCCTATATTTATTATATAGAGGATGTTTATGGGCCGTCCTCTATATAATAAATATAGGATGATTATAATATATAACCATCCTCTAAGGCCTATTTATTTTTAGCTTTGGCCAAAATTTGAATGTTATATAGGATTGTTTTTTAAAAACCATCTTCTATTTATCTCTAATATAGGACCATTTTATAACCGTCTTATATACTTAGCAATAGAGGACGGTCAAATAGAGGATTGTTATCAATCGTCCTCTATTGTGAAAAACAACTGTCCTCTATGGTCAGATCTGTTGTAGTGATTTACCTTCTTTAAGAATAAAAACTCTCATCTCAGTCTCATGTAAATTGGTAATCATATTTTTTTTCCTCAAATATTGAGAGATTGCTTGAGAGCCAAAAAAAATACAGGAAAAGATGTTATTAATCCTGTTTATTATTATTCATTGTTTATCATAACTACTTTTTTCTTGCAGCTTGAAGGATTGGATAAGATGGAATATATAATATGTACATGACACAAGATTGGGGCAGTCAATTCCAACCTTGGTCTTGGACCAATGTGTTTGGGAACATCTGATAGTTTCTCTGGACAAATAGATGCCAACGAAATACTACTCAAAACTTAGAAGTAGATGGGCCCCACCATAGGGCTTGTGCGCATCGATGTGGATGCATCCTCGGTCTAATAGGGCAACATGTGGGTGCAAGGTTTTATCTACAAATTAGGCAGCGTACTAATAACTATTGCTGAGATCAAGGCTATGAGATGGGAAATGGAATTTTGTTTGAACTAGCTCTATATTTTGATGGCAAAGATATATTCAGATTGCTTGGATGTTGTAAACCTTATTTATCGAGGTGGGGATAATGATTGTGACTAGCTAGCTTCCAGTTTTGGCTAGCCACGTCAATTAGGGGGAAAAAATATCTTCTTCCCAAATGAGATCGGTTAATTCTTGAAAAAATTATGAATGGATCCACACAATATATTTACTTAAAAATAAGTTTTATGAAATTCAAAAACTACAATGGAATCCTTTGAAACCTAACTGTAATTTGAGGTTGGTTGTTCTTGGCTTCTACTTAAATTTACAATTTTAGAATTTAAAATTAAAATTTCATAATTCATAAATCATATTTTTATTAAATGCTTATATAACATGGAGTCTCCATAGAACACTTACTTAAGGCTATAATTACATAGTGAAATATGAATTTTACATCCCAATGAAATCAATTATAGGCTTAAATATGCATATTTAACTCTATGAGGGCTCCATATTATAAAATTTACTTTTTATTTTATTATATGTTCCATATTATTTAATTTTTCTTATTAAACTATTTACTTAAGTAGCTTTTGTTACATTTTATAACTGGTATTTAAAAATATGTTAATGAAATTAATAATCAATAATTAAGAAAAACATGTAAGCATAGTTGTATAGCTTTTTTTTCATCTAGTTCTTTTGACCTAATGATTTTTTCCCACAACAATTAGAGCCTATGATTCAGGTGGGTTAGACTCAATTCAAGCTGTGCTTATTTAGATCAAGTTTACAAGTATCATTCACTTTTCAAAAAGCCTATATAGCCAAATTTGGTCCTAATACTTTCGGGCTTCAAGTTTATTCGGGCGAAACTTTTTAAAAATATTTTTTTATTTTTTGAACTAATTTTAATTTTTAAATAATTTTGTGAAGCATAAAATATTATTTTAGCTTTAAAAAATAATAACTTATTAACTTTGTACTTAAGTAGCTCTATTACTATTTTTTTATTATGTGTAATTTATTCATGAATATTTTCTTTATTTGTAAATTAATATCTTAGTTGTTTAAATATTGCTTTTATCATGATTATATATAAATATTTTATATATTTTAATTAAATTATATTATTTTAATTATAATCAAGCTTATCTCAATTCAATCACTGTAGACCACTAACTTAAAATTATTGCTTGATTAATTCAAAGTTTTTAATAACTTTTGGGCATATTGTACTTTTTGTTTTGTAAGAACATGAGAAAAATAGCCATTATTATATTATATAAAATATATCATTTAATTATAAGTAAAATACTATTTTTTTGAAATTATTTTTCTTTAACTTTTTATATTGTTTAACCCATACATATAAGAGGTGTTTACTCTAGCTTATTCTTAATTTTTAACCAAATTTGGCATGAATGATAATCAAATAATTCTTCAAGAATATTGTTTCATTTATTATGTTTATCTAGTAATAGAGTTGATAATTCAAAAATGTCTAAATTTTATTTTTAAAATTATATTTAATTTTATTTTTACTTTTAAATTAATTATCTTATTTTATAAAAAAGTAAAATATATATTTTGCATACACAAATGATATATAGGACTCAACTTTTTTTAAAAAAATTGGGTCTTAAAATATAAAAATCAATATTAAAATATGTTTTAAATATTACTTTGAGATGTTTTATTAATTAAAAATAAAAAAATATGAAAATATAAATATTTATAATTTTTTTAAAAAAACTAAAGTAATGCACTCAAATATATGGTATTTTAATATAAAATGACATAAAACCATAAATAATTAACAATATTTATTATTTTTTTATATGTTTTAAAAATTTTATTTTTAATTCGGGTATTTAGGCCAAATTTGAACCCGATCGGGCTTGGCTTGAATTTTTTTGGGCCTATTTAAGTAGGTCCAAACATTAAAAATTTATTTTTTTGGGTCGACCCTAAGACTTTGGAGCGGGTTTAAGTTAACCTATTAAGTTTGGCCCAAATTATCAGCTCTATTAAGAATGCAGGTGTATATTTAAATTTCTTACATCAATCATTACTGTGTTTTGTTCTAGGGTACTGGGCTTTGGGCGTACAAAAAATAACAAATATCACTGTGCTCTTCACTCCCTGCACGTATGCTTGTGAACTTCGAACTCTATGTGACTGTGTACCCAAGAACTAATTAATGTGGTGATGTTTAGCCTGAGAATCCTCTCGTGAAGCTTGTCTTCAAATGTTGAGACAGATGTTTTCTGTGTTACTTGCAAAATTATTTCATTGAATATTACCCCTTTGATCCTTATTATAATAACCCATCAAAAAAAGATTAAGGAATAGGACTAAACTTAGTTAATGGTTTCAAATTTTGAAAATTATTCAATATTATTCTGAGGTAGTTAATGAGGAATTAATACTTTAAGGAGTTATTGATTATTGCATATCAACACAAATCTATTTAAGGCAGAGGAAAGAACCACGGAGTAAAAATTCGATGTGAATGGTATTATAAAGGTTAAATTATACAAAATTCTCTTGATTTTTAAGATAGTTGTTTATCACTCTCTCACTTTTTTTGATTAAAAAAAAAACCCTCTCTCTTTCAAATGTTTAATTAAAATTGACCTTCCTAACTTTTAAATTTTTGCCAAAACCCCATATCATTAATAACTATGTTATGTAATTAATAAAGTATGTTTGGGACAAAATCGGCGCATTAGGCTTCAAAATCCACTACCCAATACGGAGGAAACCACACTACAACCCAATAAGAGCAAACCCTAGCAGCATTTTAGTGGAAACGCTGCATTTTGATGGAGTGGCATCCCTGTCTTGAGGCCACTTTCCCCACTTTCCTCCTAAACGAAGCACGCCCACAATGCTCAGATTAGAGCAAACGGTTATCGCTCCTTCTGGTAGTAAAATTCAAATTTGAAGGATAGCATTGTTGTCTCTCTCTATAAAAGGCAACGAGCATGTAATTGGCGAGTTGTTAAAACATATATGTTTTTATTATTACAAAACAAAAGAGAAATGAGTTTGTTACTTGTGCAGATCCATGGTGATCTTAAGTGACAAAACCTCAAGAGTATGAAGAACGAGATAAGACTTATTTTAAATAGGTTATTTTATTTTATTTTTTTCTTGAATTCAATGTGAAAATTATTTGAGAGCAATTTCATACTTTCTATGATAAGAATCATTCACATTAGAACATGTTGTAGGCTCACAAGTCTAGAACTTCAGTGTCAAACATTCAGAATGCATTTGTTTTTACATTTTTATGAACTTTTCTTCACTTCACTATAACCCCTGCACATCATAAAATAATTATAAATTATTTGCACTATGATATTTATATATCTTCATAAATTTTTTAAGTGCTATGAATTTTTTCATTAATTCAAGGAATAGATTTTGGGATGTTATAAAATGTATATAAAAATAATATTGATTTTATTTTCAATAAGGGAATTTTTCAAAAATATGTGATGAAAAAAATTGAAATATTCCATATTCATGCTTTGAATATGCATTAAAAAAAGGAAAATTGAAATATTCCATATTAATGAGTAATGAGAATGTATACTTATTAGAAAAATTAAAAGTCTAAATATACAGTTGTTAATTACAAAAAGGTTATTGTCAAAACCTAAATGAATACTTTTTAATGAATGACTAACATGTACAATTAAAAATATCCTATCAATTTTTTCCAACTTGTTAAAACTTGAATAGATTGTTATTAGTTTTGAATGAATCGTTGTAAAAACTTAAATGTATACTTGTTGATGAAGGACTAACACTTGTACAATTAAACCATCTTATCCACATTTCTAACTTGTTAAAACTCGAATGGACTATTATTAATTTAGAATGAGTTATTGTTAAAATTCGAGTAGATAATTGTTGAGAAAAGACTAACACCTATAATTATGCCCATCCTATCTGTTTTCCTAGCTTATTAAACACCAAATAAACTATTATTAATTTCAAATGAATTGTTGTTAAAGCCTAAGTGGATACTTATTAATGAAAAACTGACACATACAATTATGCTCAGCCTATCTGTTTTTCTGGCTTGTTAAAGCTTAAATGGACAATTGTTAATTTCAAATGAGTTGTTGTCAAAACCTAAATGAATACTTGATGTTGATGATTAAAAGTACAGGTCTAGTGAAACAAGTATATAAACAACAAGCCATTCTAAATTAACAACAGTCTATTCAGGCTTTAATAAGTGAGAAAAACAAATAGGATAGGCATAATTATATATGTTAGTCTTTAATCAGTAAGTATCCATTCAAATTTTAACAATAACTCATTCTAAAGTAGCAACAAACCATTCGAGTTTTAACAAGTAAGAAAAATAGATAAGATGAATTTAATTGTATAAGTGTTAGTCCTTCATCAACAAGTATTCATTTAGGTTTTTACAATAATTCATTTGAAATTAACAACGATCTATTTGGGTTTCAATAAGTTAGAAAAAACTGATAAGATAAGCTTAATTGTACGTGTTAGTCCTTTGTCAACAAATATTCATTTACATTTTGATAGTGACCTATTTGGATTAATAACAATACATTCAAACTTTTAACAAATAAAATGCATAAAGTTTTAAAGTTCTCAAGTTATAATTATCTATGTCATATTAACAAGTAACATTAATAAAACAAGAATTAACATCATATCATTATGTTATATCATGGAAGTGGTTAAAAGTTTGGTTTAGTACATTATTTGTTTTGCCATATATAATTAAAGGCCACCAAACTTTTTAGGTGACCATGGGATATAGGATCACACAAACTAATTATTCTTAAATAAGTGTCACTAGTGCTAGAGTTCAGGTGACCTACCACATGGAGCCCCGCTAGTGGTAGGAGCTTTGGTGGCGGTCCGATGGTCTATGCCAGTGATGGTGGGATTTCTTTTTTCTTTTCAAATTTAAGGGTAATTTGATCTTTTGACTTACAAAATTAATATCAATTAAGGACCAAAAAATTGTAGTGCAATTTTAAAGTCTATTGGCCCTTAACTAATATTAATTTTGCTCAATGGTTCTTGGTTGTTATTTTCCCTATGAAAAATCTGTACGAAAAATATCTGTGATATTTTTTGTAAAAAAGTGGAGTATTTGAAATGAATATAAATTTGCTCTTAGAAAATCGCGTGGAAAGATAATCTTTTCATTGCAAAATATAATTTATTTGTAGAAAAGTTTTTCTTTCACTTAAAGAAATAGTGGTCCTCGCAATTTTCATCAATTTTTATTTTTAAGGACAAATGTCTTTCTATTGAAGATAATCTTAATCAAGACATGATCAAATGCTAAATCTGGCACTTCTTCTATGGAGAATTCAAAATTTAATTTTCCAAACTATGGGAGACTAACTAAAAATTAAAAAATTATAAGTGTAATAACCTTAAAATATATAATATACAATAATTTGTCTAGAATATATTTTATTTATGTATAGAATAATTATGACAATATGAAGTGTTGGTAGAGTGAAAGTATGTATGTTAGTCATTCTTAAGGTCTCAGGTTTAAAACCCATGATACAAAAATAGAATTTTATTTTTTCAGCTCCTCAAAAATTACCAAAATACCCCTCTCTCCCCAAATTTATTTTCCTTTCTCCTCTCTTATTGGAGTCGGTTTATAGAGTGTGAGAGAGAGGTAGAGAAATCTGGAACTTTAGTGCAATTCGTGTCTCCGTCCTTCCCTATCGCCATCTCTCTTCTCGTTTTCAGTGGTCATTGGTGAGAGTGGAGGATCATCACAGCTCTGAGACGTCCAGGAGGTTCACCTTCATAGCTCCCATCTCTATTTTTTTTTCTCCGTCTGCTACTCCGTCTGTGTCGTTCACGTTCGAGTTGCTACTATGGTGAGAAGCCAAGTCGCCGGAGCTGCTAGTGGTGCTGTCATGAGCTTGGTTTGTTGCTGCTAATTCGGTTTCTTTCCTTTCTTGCGAGTAGCATTCAGCTTCCCTCTCCCCTGTTCAGCTGTAGGTTTCATTTTTTTCTTCTTCCCTATGCGTGCGCTATCAACGACCTGAGATGTAAAAGAAGACTGTGGAAGCTCCATCAATTTTTCTCCTCCCCATAACGTGTTGTAGCGTCGAGCTTTCTTCCCTATTCGCTGTAGATTTGTTGCCTCTTCTTATTTAAGTGTCGTGACTGCCCAAGGTGAGGAGCCTTCTGTTCATCATCTTCTTCTTGTTAGCCTTGTGTGTGTGTCTGTGTGTTCTGCTGTTGCTGTGTGAAATTACAGAACTTCAGTGTGTGCTTTGCTGCTGCTCATGCTATTTTGGAGAAGAGGAAAATTAAATATTGAGCCGAAATTCGGGTTTAGGGTTGCCAAGTGAAATAAAGGAAATGATGATATAATTTTCTTAAGTTAAGACTTATTTATCCAGTGAAGAGAAGGAACTTAGGAAGTTGATTGTTGATTTATATATATATATATATTAGAGAATTGTGGGAAATGGAATCAAAGAGGAAGAATTTTAGTTGAGCTTGAATAATTAATGAATGAAAGGTGTTTGACATATTGCCCTGTTAGAAGAAGCTTTACTTGATTTTGCATTTTTGAAAATTTCATTGGTCCTTGTGAGAAGTATGTTAGTATAGAAGTTATTGATTTGGGAATTAACTTATAAATTTGTAAAGGAATTTGATAATGAGTTTACATGTAGCTATTTAAATACTTGGAACTTGTATGGGTATTAGTGAATTTTTGGATATTTTAATTGAATGATTGGAATCAATGCACCTAAGGTGTTGGTGCAAAGCCTAAGAGTAAATTTTGCCTCAAGTAAGTAGATTGTTTTGACAAAAACAAATTGGTGGAGACTAGTAATATGCATGATAATACTTGGATCAACCCTAAAGTATGAATTATTTGTCTTGTAATTTTAAATGATAATGGTTGGTTGAGACTGTGTAATAAATTAAAAATTTATTAAAATTAGATTTATTTATATCCTTATAGGGTGTGTGGAAGAACATGACCCTAACAAGAATTAATGCAAAGATATCTTTGGAAATTTGAAACTCAGACATGTAAGTGAATAACATCCCATTTAATTTATCATTAATAGTATATTACTAAAATATTTTATCCTTATGAATTATTCTAGTTGTAAAATTATGGAATAATGATGAAGGATAATTTTGTAATATGTGCATTTATTTTTCCTCAAGAAATATACTTCCAAGTTTTATGAAGGCATCTTTGTTTAATAAACTTTAGAATTTCTTAGTTACTCAATTAATGCAAGTATGTACATTAGTTGTGAAGTATTATTTTGGCAAGTTTTGAGATCTAAAACAATTCATATAAGTTTGGCATTGAGAATAAAAATTTTATTTCAGAAATAATTGTTTTTCTTGCATATTTGAAATGTAATGCCCAAGAGAACTCTAAACAGAACACTGCTGGTAATGACAGTTCCATTAACTTGTAGTACTATAGTTAATAACTAGCTAGTTTGTCTCAGGGGCTTTGTCCTCATGTTTGTTATTTGTGGGCTTCATACCCGCATTTGGTTTTTATGGCTTTGAGCAGTGTTTGGTTAGTATTACCCATGAGGGCTGTGTGTCCATGTCTATTTTATAGCTCAGGCTACATTTGGTTACTTACCCTCGTGTACTGTGTGTCCAAGTTTGTTTTTATGACATAAGTCACGTTTAGTTATTTATTCTCGTGAACTGTGTGTTCACATTTGTTACATATTATGTTAAGTCCTCACAATTCTAAATTTAAATAAATTTGTATATTTGAAATTTAATGGTTTCAGTTAGTAAGTGTGCTAGCTTGATTCACATGTGAATAATGTATTTTTCTTGTAGCATAACAGAATAGTGTTTTTCGTTCACTTTTTTTATTGTTAAAATTAAGATTTATAAATTCAGTGAGTGCATTATATTAAATTATCATCTTTTCAACTATTTTATATATTTATCTAAATTTATTATTTGTACTCATTGAATTTTATTTATGAGATGCCATTCATTGAAAAATTTATTTTGGTCACAAATTCATTAGTTGATGCAGATCCTATTGCTGATTTTTGAAGGGCAATACAGCTATATTGGGTGGAAATTTTGCTTGGTATTGTTACCTTTTGATGTAAATATTTAAGAATCATGTATTTTAACTTAGAAGAAAGATTAGTTGCTTCACATAGGTTATTGTTAGGACTTTATTTTGACTTATATACTATTTGCTAGTACAAAGGAGCTGAGCTCCTAAGTTATTTGATATTTTGACTAAATCAATGTATCATAGAGTTTTTAAGAGATGCTATTTATAGGGAAGGTTCGATTGAAATTTCTAGAAACATGTTAAAAATATTTTATAATAATTAGAAGCAAAACATGTTATGAGTTCACTATAAATCTGATTACAATTTAGAAATAAAATGAACTTATAATTTTGAGGCTTATGGGAATGTATAATGTGGTTCACACCCCATGCCAGTCACCCTCTATTTTCAGGTTGTGACAATAAAATTCTCTGGTTTATTTTTTCTTCATTTTATAAATTATTATATAAGTTTAACAACAATTATGGATAAGTTTGATGATATAGTTTGAGTAAAATACAATAACTCCCTCCCGTTTTGCTAAAATTATAGAGAGCTCACATCTATTTCAAAATCTATACTTAACTCCAATTTTTAACAACATTCTCCATTAAATATTCTAAAATGCTTAATTTTTTATTTATAATTATGTCAAAATTTTTATAATTAATAATTTGTCCTTATAATATAATTATCTACTCTATCCCTACAATTTAAAGAACTTTAAATAATTAAGTATGGAAATATTTAAATATAAAATTTATATTTAAATAAAATATTAATTTAAAAATAACGTGTTAAATTTAATGAAATTTAAAGAAAAATAAACATAAATTATATTTGACTGATGTATCTTTTATTTTGTCAAATCCCTAATTCATTAAGTTTCTCTACATGTGTTTGAAATACTATTTTAGTCAACTTAGTCTGTATACTTGACTAAACTGTTCACTCTTATTCAATTTCAAATCACTCAAATTTTGGAAACTACATAGGTTCAATATATCACACATCACATTATCATTTTCCATGCTCAACAAACTTGGTCCTTCAAAACACTTACTAGCTCGCCCTTTAAGTCCTCAAATGTCAAAAACATTAGGTGAGTTTTTAGATTTTACACATCAGGGTTCAAGTTGATCCATCCACATGCCTCTGGTTCACCAATGTCAAGTTATCTTAAATAATGGGGTTGTCAAATATGGATGATGTTCCATATCATAGAATCTTTTTTATTTGTTTCAATTGTCATTGCTTTGTCCATGTCCAGGGTTGATGTTTAAAGGACTCATCTAGTCATCCTGGATAAATAATAATATGTCTTGGAAAAATATCATTCAAGGACTTTTGAGATGATTTAATATTTAATAATGATTTCTAATAAATAAACATTACTAATTAACAAGTAAAGTTTATGTTTTAACAAATATCCAATCTGTCATTCTTGTCAGATATTAAATCATTGCAAAGGGTCCTTTATTGATAATCTCCCTAATGTTTTTTGCCCCTAAGGACAATTTGTTAATTCGAACTCAAGCAAGATTTCATTTTGGATATCTACTTCACATTCATCCTATCCCACGGCATACATTTGAATACATTTCCCTTTGAAATATAAATTGAAGCATTATCATTTTATGTTGGGGGCGAGGGGTTCAATACACATGATGTCAGCATTGGGTTATTTGGAGGAGTAGTGGGACCCGTGCAATGTTGGACTTGTCCATTTATTACTTTGGGCCTTAGTGCTAAATGGACTGTTGGACTTTGATTTCATGAAATACCTTCTCCTTCGAAATCCAACATTAACGCACACAACCATACAAGTTAGTCCAATTAATAAGAATTTAATATATAATTTAATAGGTTGTAGAATCAAATTCAGTTACTGACATGATGAATTTATTGGTGGGCGATTTATAAATACTTTTCTAAGTACTTTTGCACTTAGAAGTATGCACTATCCCTAATAAGCTCTTAAGACCTAACTCATTATCTTTTCTATATATATAAAAAAGCATTAATGCAAGCAAATAAGACAGCTCTTAAAAAAATTAAGAAAGTTCTCAATCTAGGTATTTGGAAAGAATCTAATTCATAACCTATAAGATCATGAGATCTAATCTCGTTGTTGACATAAAGACTTTATTGGTAGGCATGTCTTGGCCTTACTAAATTTATAGGACCCAACTCACTTAAACTTTTTAAAATATATATATATTTGCTATAAGGGTTGATCCATCCTACAGGTTTTTTTTTTTTTCTTTTACTTCTCTGCATCTTTAACATATATGAGGCGCCAACCATTGTTGGAGTCGCAAGTTATTGGCAAGAAAGAGAGAGTTAATTCCCTTCCAATATGGGCTAGGAAATAAGAGTTTCCAAGACAAATTACGAAGGAGGATTGAAGGGAGTAAATAATGAGACTTCTATAAGGTCAAACTTGGTGTTAAGAGTACGTAGAAACATGGACATTCAAGCACATCAACATGTAGATTTCACAACTATCTATGCTGAGATGAGTTTTGGTGGGATTGAAGAAGTTCAACAAGATTTCATTTCAGTATGCGATGATCGGGGATGGTGGTCTATCGACCTTTGTTCTTACGTTCAGCTTTGGGGTCACTACTCTTTAATATGTGTGTGTTTTCATGATTGTGTTAGTTGCTTATGTGCTGTTTGGGGGGCCATGGCTGCGCAGCAATCATCTTCGGTGCTTATCACCCCTAATGAGCTTTTGACGGTCTAAACTTAGATCTTGAAATTTATATTTTTTATATTTATTAAAATAAAATTATAAAAATAATAGATGTTTATTACTAATTTGAACATCTAGATCTAATTTAAATTATCCAAATTCTATTTGAGACACGATGGGCACTGAATTATTTTCATTTTAATTTATTATGAACGTAACAAAATTTGACATGTTCATATAAAACATATTTCCCCTTAAAGACCAATTGTGACTTGAATTTCCAAAAATTCAAGGGACACTGGACAGATGGTTCTTATCAGTAGCGTTTCCGTTCACATTATGAGATATTAATTTCTTAACTTCATTGTCATTTAAAACAACATAAGCACTTGCTTTGATCTATTGCATGTTTTAAATATGTGAAATATAATATATATATATATATATATAATCTAAATTGTTCAGTTGCAATTTAAATGATTTTATAAAAATTTTACTAATTTTTTATTTTATTTTGATTAAAATTAAAATTATCATTTTTTTGAAAGTATCATTTAAAATTATTAAATTTGATTGAAAATAAATCAAAAACTAGTTAAGAACTTACCAGAATAAATATAGATAATTTTAATTTTAAAAATATGTTAGCTCATTATGATCAATTGGACAACAGTCAATTACAATTAAATAATTTAATATTGAACTAATTCAATGATTGATCTAACAATTTTTTAAAAAAATATTGATAATGATAATAAAATTTCTAGTTTTTCCCTAAATCAAATATAAATGATTTTAAAAAAAAAAAAAGAATTGATAACTGCACGGAAGTGGAAGTTTCCTTTGTTTAAATGAACGAAGCTACAACATTTCATATTCAGATTCCAAATTAACGCACCGGAAACCTCACCGTCATTCCATTGTTATTTTCTGGTCTCTTCAATGGCTTTACAGCTACCTTTGGTCATTGCTTCAATCTTTCTCATCTCTTCATTTTCTGCTTCTTCTGTTCCTGATCATAATAAGAATCTCAATAAGGTTCTTCGTTTTGTCCACCGTTTCTCATGGGGGTGTGTGTGTGTGTGTGTGTGTGTGTGTGTGTGTGCGCGTGTGATAGTCGAATATCAGATATAAGACGCACACAAGTGGCGAAGCAGGAGTTTCATTGATTATTTGGTAGAAAGTGAATTCGTTGTTTTGTTGTTTCGGGTTCTGGAAAAATGCTCAACCAGAAGACACTGTGGAGAGGGCAGTTCTGCAGTTCTTGTCCTATAAAGTTTGAGGGATCAAGATGTGTGAGATCAACAATTTCAAACCCATTTAAGCTTTTGGTATATATATCTCCATCTCTATTAATTTCTCTTCTCTACTCCACAGATTCTCTACTTTTGTAGTTTGTGTCTGTGTATGTCCGTGACACAGTGAGAGAGATCATCAGAAATCACAATATTAATTGGCTTATTACCTTCTTTAATTTCTCCATCTTTTTGGGGACTACATGGATAATATTATGGGATTTGAGATTTTACATGGTAAAAGCTCTATTGACAATCTATATTCCATATATATCAAAAGTATTGTTACTGTTTATTACAGTCATTGACGACTCATCAATGCATGCAGTAACATCATTTTTCTTATTTTACTTTTTTTCAAAATTTTATATATCCTCTTGCGATGCATAGAACAGGTCAACATATGATTTGGAAGATAATAATTAAGCTCTAAAAACTTTTAGGAGATATTATATTGAAGTAATTTTTTAAGATATTAATTTTATTATTATTCTTGAAAATGATTGGTGGTATTAACGTTTGTATAATTAAGAGGTTTGAATTGTAAATTATTCTATTGTAAATTCCTGAATGAATAGCTTAATAATGAAAATTTTGTAATCATTTAGTAGTTGATGATGCATTTTCTTTGGTTGGGATAATATATACTGTACTAATTAACAAGGTTGATTTGGGCAGAATGATTCTCTTCCATTCAACAGATATGCATATTTAACAACACACAACTCATTTGCAATTCAAATAGAAGGAAGGGTAAAATCAAACCAAACCCTAAACACCACAGAGCTTCCAAGAGTGACCTTCTCAAATCAAGAAGATAGTATAACACAGCAGTTACATGTAAGCAAAACAATATTAAGGTCATCACTCGATTTACTTGCTTAATCATTACTCCCTCTGTTAGATTTTATAATATTTTTTTGGTTGTTTTCTTTCACCAAAATATATGTATGTATATATATTGAAAAACAATGATACATTAATTGATGAATCTTTCCCCAAAGTACCCTTCGTAATTTAACGTGAGCTAGGGTTCAGTATTAAATGATGGAAGGCAATTTGGAAAGTTGTGCTACTACTCCTTTTTAAAACAATTAAGGTTTCTTTTTTCTTTTTTTTTTTTTTACTTTAACTACCTGCAATTGTCCTCGCAATTTAGTTATGAACACCTTATTAAACACAACGGAGGGAGTATATTGATGTTTTTTTTTAATGATGTATTTAATTCACATCAATTTAACTAATTTTGAAGAATGGAGTTCGAGCTCTTATGTTGGACGCTTATGACTACAAAGGAGACGTATGGTTGTGCCATTCCTTCTTGGGAAAATGTAATCCCTTTACTGCATTTGTAAGCGCTATGTTATTTACTACCAACTTAATATATGTTACTCTATATTATATTTCATTTTTAATATAATATATAATTTTCTAGCATTCAAGTATAACTATAGGTTAAATAGTTAGACTCGAGTTACAACTTTCTCTTAAGATGAGAGATTTGGGGTGTATATATAACCAGCTAGAACAACTAAGTTGCTTGCACATACAAGTCAATAATGGATAATGTTACGTATACTGATCTTATCGTTTTCTTTTAATAAAAAGATTGGATTGAGTTGGACTGAGACATAAATTTAGAACTCGGGCAACTCAATCCTCTTTGAATAATATTTTAATGACCAATTGATCCTTAAACTATATATAAATTTTTAAGTATTTAGAACCCTAAACTTATTTTTGGTACATTGTTTATATTCAACTTTTACAAATGGTATAATGTTATCTCTATCGTTAATAAAAGTTAATTTTGACCATTACTTAATAAGAAAAAAAATTAAAAAAGAACCAAAAAAATTATCAAAAAATTAAAAAATTACAAAAAAGGACCAAAATTACAAACAAGAACCTAAAAATTATAAAAAATAACCAATAAAATTTGTTTGGTCATTTTCTATAAATTTTGAGGTCCTTTTTGTGATTTCTTTTGTCAACTAATGGTGAAATTAACATTTGTCAATGATAGGGGCCACATTGCAATGTTTTTAAATGTTAAAAGAGAATATTACACTAAAAATAAGTTTAGGTCCCAAATGCTCACAGACTTATAGTTCAGGGGTTAATTTCCATTTATCCCCTTTTTATGTAATCATGTAAAAAATTAATTTTATAATAGGATATAAAAATATTTTTCACAAGAATTAATATTGATTTTTTTTTCAAATTTTGTTGACATCTCTAACAACCGGCACATAATTAATTAATGAATATTTCTGTTTTTTTTATTTTATTTTGTGTGTGATCTTGATGACAGGAACCTGTGATAAATGCTTTGAAGGAAGTAGAAGTGTTTCTTGCAGGGAATCCAACAGAAATTGTGATAATAATATTGGAAGATCATGTAGATTTACAAATGGGTTAACCAAAGTATTCAAGGCTTCAGGTTTGATGAAGTACTGGTTTCCTCTCACAAGCATGCCTCAAGATGGCCGAGATTGGCCTTTAGTCAAGGACATGCTTGCTAAAAACCATAGGCTCACTGTCTTCAACTCTTAGAAACACAAGCAACATAGTGAAGGCATAGCTTACCAATGGAACGTCATGGTTGAAAATCAGTGTGAGCGGCGTCAAATTAAAACTCTCTCCAAATCACATCTCTGACAATGCATAAACTTCCAAATTAATTTGTATAGATCTCATGTCATTAATGATCATTATGTTATTTCACCAACAGGCTCATAATGTCGTTGCCTATATACGCTCTTAAGTTTTTTTTTTTTATATTGCAAATAACATCTTTAGACTTTGAATTATCTGCAAATAATAACTCTCATATAGCTGCTTAGTCATGCGTATAAAAATTTTTTATTATATTTTATTTTATCAGTGAATCAATCGAATTCTTTTTTTGGTGGGGGGTACAATGCATAAATTTAAAAGTTCAAGAAGTTCATTATAAAGTTTATAAAGGTTAAGGATGTTATTTACATTTAAACCCAAAGTTCATCTATGTAATAACTTATGAATTTTAGGTAAATTTTAAAATATATAATAGTTAGTTTTAATTGTATTCGTATTAATTCGAAAAATATTTTACCAAAAAGGATGTTGGTCTCGTAGGAATATAATAATATTAAATTTTAAATTAAATGAATTTTCTTCCAATTAATATTTAATTTAATTATTTTAATTTTATGACAAATGAGGAGTAGTGGCTTGGTTGAATTTATACGGGTTATTTACATGGAAGTCTAGAGTTTGAATCTTACTTAAGTCAAATATGTTAGTTTTATTTTTTACAGGAAAATTATTGGATGCGCACTTACCTTTTGTTATTAAAAATATACATATAATAATAATAAAATCTGATGGGGTCTTTGCTGTAATGTTTCCCATAACCTTTATATTTATTATCTCTTCTTCGTTGCTCTGCTGCCGACTAAAGAGGGAGGGCTCAGAGGGAGAGAGATCGTGATTGTGCTTCATCGCATTTTCCTCCTTCCATCGCCGTTAGTTCGTCCGCTATTTTCCCTCCGTTCACCTTCATCGGCCACAGTGGGTTGGGTCACTAGATTCTCTAATCTTCCTCCTCTGTTCACGTTACTCTTTCCTTTGCTCTCCATCACCGACTGTTCTTTCTTCTCCTCTATCAGAGTTGTGTAGCATGTTCCTCTATTTTGTGTTGTGGGAGCTGGTTCATGGGTGTAAAATGTTCGATCTGTTAGTCTTTCAGCTTTCCCCTGTGACGTCGCTCTTCTTCTTCCTTGTTCAAGTGCCGCTGTCGAGTGTGCAGCTGCAGGAAGCATTGAATCTTTATTTCTTCTTCGTTGCTCTGCTGGGCGTGACACCATAGGAGTGCTAGCCAGAATCAGCATTGAAGATACTTTCTCATCTCCTTGCCGATGTCGGCTGTGGTCCTTTGCATGTGTAGTTGCTCAATGGATCCAGATTTGTCCTCTCCTCTGTTCTTCATTGTGAATTACCTCTTGTTTGTGTTGTTGATGGTCTGAGGTAATAAACTTTGATCCTTTACTTCCCTGTTGCTGAATACTCATGTTGTGGGTTGAAATATTGAAAATTTCTTCCTCCTTTCTCTGCTGCCATGAGTAATGTGGGGATGACGATTTAATATTTTTGGAGTTAAAGATTGATTTATCTATTGAAGGCATGGAGCTTTGGAAGCTTGACTTGATTGGTTTTCTTTGAGTTTGTAAGTTAATTATATGGTTGACAAAGTGGAAATTTAAAAGCTAGATAAGGAGATTCTCTACCCTCTGAAAATTGTGAAAATTTCTCTATATTGATAGAGCTTATTTCTGATAAGTAATCTCACTTGATTGATTTAGTTATTTTAAGAAGAAGAATTCACGGTTGGTTTTCCCGAATTTAAACTTGATTTTGATGAATGTTGAGTTTAAAAAGTATGATAAAGTTAGATATTGGTGTTTGAAAATTATTGAGTGAAGTTTGAGAATTAGGAAGTTTTAGTGAATGGTTTAGAGATGTTGCATACTATATGCTCGACAAAAAGCCTAAGAGGATATTGTATTTTAGTCAAGTGATTAGCTAAGGTTGAAAATTATGAGGACAGTTTTATGTGTAAACTATGTTCATAAAACTCTGAAGTTATTATTATTAAATATTGGTTAAGTTGATTTTTGAAAGGTATCTTGTTTGATTCAAGCACAAGCTATTAAAATTTTTTAATCTTTATATAGGATGTGGGAAGAACTTGGTAAAGGTTGAAAAGGAGTGACTTTTTGAATTTTAGAATTTGACAGGTAAGTAAATAACGTCCCAACTGATATTTCAATAAAATTCTTTATTCAAATATTACATTTTTATGAAAATTCTTTTTACAAGAACAATGTGATTATTATATATATTGTTGATTAAATTACTTTATTTTATGGAATTATTTTATCAGATTTGATAATTTTAGTTAATCAATAAATATCAGTTTGGATTCTAATTGTGGGATTTCATTCTGGAAATTATTGAATTGCTACAGAAACACGATTTATGTGAGTTTGACATTGAAAATGAAAATTTTATCTTGAAAGCGATGATTTTTTTGCATGTTTAAAAATAAATTTAAAAGAAATTTTATACAAAACACTGGTTGCTAACGACAGTTTTGTTAGCCCTTGGCATGCCATGATCAATGACTAGCCAGTTTGATTTTTGTGAGCTTTGTTCTCACGTTTGTTACTTGTGGGTCTCATACCTGCGCTTGTGTTCTTGGCTTCAAGCCACGTTCGTTTAGCATTACTCTCGTGAATTATGTGTTCACATTTGTTTCATGACTTCGACTGTATTGGGTTACTTACCCTCATGGACTGTGTGTCCAAGTTTGTTTCATGGTACAAGCCGTATTTGATTATTTATTCTCGTGGACTATCTGTCCACGTTTATTAATTGTTCTAATATGTCCCTATAATCATAAATTAGAATTATTTGATGATTTTACATCTCATTATTTTTATTTAGTAATTTATTTATAATTATTTATTTTGTTTATTGCTTTCTTAAAATCAAGGGACGATAAATTTTAATTTGATAATTTAGTGGTTCAAAATTTTATTTAAAGTTATATAGAGCCATTTTATTTTGAGGGTACTAAATCTTTATGAAAATCGTTATCTCTTTAACTTACATAATTGTTTCAAACTTTCATTTTATTCATTTAATTGTTTATTGTTGGAATGTTATTCATTAAAAAGTATTTTATTTGGTCTCAAATAACATAGCTGACTTTGTACCCCTACTGATCTCCGATGGGTTCGTGGCTGAATTGACTAGAAGATCAATTTTGAGAATATCTCCCTATTCATGTAAAATTCTAAAACCTATGTCGTACCTTTTGAAAATTTGATTTAGAGTGCTCCACATTAATTATAGTTAGGGTCCTGATTTTTTGTTTGTTAATTATTTCCTACTAAGGAGCAAAGCTCTATATTGCTGGATATATGTTGTAAACTTTCTGTTATAGAGATTTTGGAGGATCGACCCTTAAGGGAGGCGCTGCACAAATTTTTATAAAAAGTTTGATATTTTGATTTATGTGAAAAGTAAACTTTGATAGTTAATTCAGAACTTTTCTTAATTGAAGCTTTAGGGATGTGAATTTGTGCATATATCTCATGTCGGTCATGTCAAATTTTTAGAGCGTGACAATCTAATAACACACTAACTCCATATTCGACAAATATCTCACAATGATCAAATTAAAATCATAAATAATTACCAAATATACCTCATTAGAGTTATCACAATTTCAGGAAGCACATAAACACAAAATTTTCCCTAAAACATTTTTTTATCAAATATCTTATAGGCATCAACGTTAAAATTAAGCTCCTCTTTCAATCTCCTTATAATATACGATGTTAGACTCCCTACAAGTCCAACAAACTTCCTTTTATCATTGCTACAACATTTTATAGATATTCTAGAAATCCATATAAACAATTATTACATTTATTTCCTACCATTCACCAAAATTCTATCTTTTAGGCATTTATTGACCATCTTGTTTGCATCAAGTTCAAACAAATACCAAACCTTTTCTCTATCAATTCCTTTCTAAAATTTATTCCAATAACAATATCTAGAATTAATCAATCTCCTCAAATTCTGCATTTTCAGCAGGAAAAAGTTTAAATCGTAAAGGAAAAAACCCCAAATTCACATTCATCTCCATTAACCATAACCCAAAACAACCATGCCAAAACTTGCTTAACGGAAACGTTTAATTAAGATTTAAATTCCAGATTACTCAAATCTCCTCTCTGCACAAACGAAAATGGCAGTTAAACAAGCAAAGAATAATTCACAACCATAGCTACCCAAAACACATATTCACAGAATCAAGAAGGAGAAAATTTCAAAGAATACCTAATTAATCATGCCCCTGAATGAAATTTCAGAAATACCAATTCAAACACAACTCTTCTCTAATTCTATAACCTAAGTAAATCCTTAATTTCCTCCCTTCTTCTAACCACCAATAATTTAAACAAGGAGAGAAGAACTTCTTCATACTAGAACAGTGATGAAAAAAGCAAGGAGAAGAGTTTTAAGTCTAACATGGAAGAGATAAAGAGATGAGCTCCACCCATCCCATGGCCGACGACGGCAGAGCAATGGAGAGAAGATTTTCGGCGCCGCTGCTGCACTCGAAGGAGGAACGCCCAGAAATATTTGTGGCGTTCACGCAGAAAAGGAACTTAGACGATTACACCCACAACAGAGGAATGAACAGAGAAGGAGACATGGAAGACAGAGCAAAGATGAGATTTTCGGCCCACCTATAACGTCACCAGCAATGGCAGCTGACGAAGGAAGGTGGTGGACAAGGGTTGCAGAACGGAGGGTTTGAAGCTTCTGGACAAAGAACTCTTGCCCACAGACCAAAATGAGAACTAGATCTGGGAAGAGAAGAAGAGAGAAGGAAAGGAAAAAAAAAAAAAAAAAAAATCTGATGATTTAAGTGAAGGACATTCTAGTAATTTTGCAGAGCCTGAAGCAAAAATGAATCCCATCTTTTTGTTATATGTGTTCCAAAATTAATAAAAATATACTTAAAATACCTTAATCTAAATTTTAAATTTTTACTCAAGACTTTGGGCCATTACTGATTAGTCGTATTAAAATAAGAAACAAAATGAGGAACAAAGGACAGTACCGATGGAAATGAATATCTAAGGGTACAAGGTCTTAGTACCGGTCTAGAGGATTTTGTACCGACATAAGATATTCAATATGAATTGACAGGCAGTACCCATATTAGAGAGAAACTAATGGAATAGAGCGCAGTACTGTTATACACAAGATTAGTACCGATATTGATGCATTATACCAGGAGAAGTTTCAGTTCCCAAACAAATATGAATACATGATCAAAACACTGAAATACTTCTGAGTAGTTTAAGGTATGCGATAAAATAAGCCTTAAAAAGATTCTAGGCAAGGTCAATGTAATGATCCGAAAAAATATAATAATAAATACTAATAATAAAATGAAATTAATTAATTAAATTATTAAAAGGTGTTTAAAGTTTATTTTTATTATAATTATTACTTTTAGAGCAAATATATTAAGGGAAAATTGAGGCTTAGTGAACTTATACAAACTACATTATTGATGCGTTCTAAATTTGAATTTTTATGGGGCCAAAAGTAAAATTTTATCTTTTAGCTTTAACTTAAGGTAAAATTATGAAAATGCCTTTTTGTTCAATTAAATAAATAAAAGGGGAAAGAAATGAGGAGCAGAGCACGTTTTTCTCTCATTTGGGATCAGATTCAAGAACTATCGAGAGAGAGAGAGAGAGAGAGAGTCGGAGATCAACTGAACGGGGGTCACCTCGTCATCTCTGTCTTCTTCTTCCTCCTTCGTCGTCTGTAACGTCGCCGGTGGTGTGTGCCTTGCTAACGTCCGTTCAACTTGCGGTAGCTTCTTTCTCCTCTGTTTCTCATCATCGAGCTCTCGTCCTTTCTTCTCCATTCTGTCCGATCAAAGGTGGTAAGCATGTTAAATGCTGGGCTGTTGTTGGAGATCCGACAAAGTTGCTGCTGTTCTAGGGATCGTGAAAGCTACCGATCCCTTCTCCTCCTCATTTACGTGCCATCGTTCGAGTTCTTTTTCTGTTCAGTATGCTGATCTTCTTCCTTATTGCTCTGTTCATCTGTTTGAGACCTTGCTTCTTTACTTTGTCACGTTGAGTGAAGTGAGATGCTTTAATCCTTCTTATGCTTTTGCTGTGGCTGTAATATTCCTTGCCCTTTTGCCGTGAGATTTATGAAGGGGGAGAATTTATTTAATTTATTAATTCATTAAATATTTATTTATTTTTCTTTCTTTTAGTTAAAAATCGATTTAAGGAAATGGAATTTAGGAGGAAGCTGATTATTTATATATTTAAGTTTAAGAAGCTTTGGGAAGATGAAATCAAAGAGGAAGAAGTTGGTTTGAGTTAAGTATGAAGGCACAAAAGGTGCTTGACAAAATGATTGTTAGGAGGAGTTTGCTTAATTTTGTATTTTCTAAAGTTCATCAATCCTTGTGAAAAAACACATTTAGTTTAGGTGTTATTGATTCATGAATTTAACTTGTAGGTTGCAAATTAAAGGAATTTGATTATGAATTCATATGTAACTAGTTAAATTCCTGAGGATAGTATGGTTATGGATAAATTGTTGGATAAAGGCTGGAAGATTAGGAAAATTTTAATTGCATGTTGGAATAATGCATCTAAAGTGTTTGATGCAAAGATTTAGAAAAAATTTCATCTCAAGTAAATAGGTTGGTATGGCTAAAGTATTATAGAGGAAACTAATGACATGAATGATAATGCTTTGACATTGTTAATCGTAAATTAATTGAATTTTATCATAAGAGTTTATATAAGAAGTTATTGATATCTTATCTGAGCTTTAGATTATTGGGAGTAATAAAGTTAGAATTTTATAAAGTATATTATCGCTTTAAAAAGGCATACTTAGATGCTTGAAAAAAAAATGGTTGGGACAAGAGAATTAAAAGTTACACGTTTTATTAAATGGGTTGGAATGTTGCACATTAGATGTTTAGTAAAAAGCCTAAGAAGAAACCTTTATGTGTAATTTTGTTGGTGAAACTTAAAGTTTTATTACTAATTCTGGTTAAGTGAATTCTCACAAAAAGAGACTTATTGGTTCAAAAGTAAAGTGCATTAAGATCTTATCATTATTATAGGGTGGTTGTGAGAAGGGTAGCTTGATTGGAGTTATAAGAAGTGAGTTTTGAACTTTGAAAGCACTACAGGTAAATGGATAGCGTCCCAACTGATTTTGCAATAAAGATTTTCTTTACTACAATAGTACATTTTTATGCAAATGGTTTTAATAACAATGATGTGTTTGTTGAATAGTTTGTTTATTAAACTTTTTTATTTCGTGAAATTACCTTTATCAATTTTGAAATTTTAATTAATTAATAGATACAAGTTTGTACTTTGATCATGAGATTTCATTCTATTAAACAGTGGGTTGATATAGAAAATGATTCATGCGAGTTTGACTTTGAAAATGAAAATTTTATTATTAAAGTGATGATTTTTTCACATGTTTGAAGATCAATTTGAATGGGACTTTATACAGAACACTAGTTGCTAACGACAGTTCCGTTAGCCTTTAGCACGTCATGGTACACCTAGCTTTTTAGGGTGTGGTATAGGAGGTGCTAGCCCCATGCGATGGCCAATGCACGTGGAATGGAGGGATGATTATTTGTGAGCATTGTACTCACATTTGATTTCGTGGCTTTGAGCTGCGTTTGGTTAAGCATTACCCTCGTGGACTGTGTGTCCATGTTTGTTTCCTAGCTTCGACTGCGTTTGGTTACTGATTCTCGTGAACTGTGTGTCCACGTTTGTCTTCGTGGCACAATCCGCGTTTGGTTATTTATCTTCATGGGCTGTGTGTCCATGTTTATTAATTGTTCTGATAAGCCCCTATAATTATGGATCTGGTTATTTGGTGATTTTATATTCCATTGGTTTTATTTAGAAATTTATTTATAAGTATTTATTTCATTTATGTGACTTCTTAAAAATTAAGTGATATTAACATTGCTATGATAGTTCAATGATTTAATATTTTATTCAAAATTTTATAGTCATTTTATTCTGAAGTTTATACATTTTTTTAAAAAATTGTTGTCTCTTTAACTTATATTATTATTTCAAACTTTCTTTTTGTTGATGTTAAATTATTTATTGTTGGGACGTTATCACTAGAAAATTATTTTGGTCTCAGATAGCATAATTGATGCTGTACATCTTACTTACCAATGATGGTTGTTTGCAGAATAGAATGGAGGATGGTTCTATAAATGTTTTATTGATGTCAAATATGAAATTTATGTATTATGTTATGAGATATATGATTAGGTGCTCCACATAACTTACAAATTAGAGTCATTAGTTTGTTATACATCTTGTTTGCTGACTAAAAGGAGCTGAGCTCCTGATTGATATAATGTTTAAGGAAAATTTTTGTGATATAGAATTTGTGAGATCCTATTTGTAGAGGAGGTTCTGCCAAAATTTTTACAAATGTTAAAATAATTATTATAATGATTATTATAAATAGTATTAAAAAGGTCAGTGTAAAGCTGAGTACATTTTAGTCAAATGAAATAAAACTTGAATTTGTGGCTTACAAGATGTGTGATGTTGTTCACATTCTGTGCCGGTCACCTCTTATTTTTGGGCGTGACAGTCAAATACTTAACCTATAGAGAGACAAAACAAATCAAGTCTTAGAAACCAAGAATGTTCATATTGGTATCAGTGCAAACAACATAATTAATAGTTGGTAATAATATTTCAAAGGAAAAAGAGTCAGAGATTAATGCATATAGGTCCAGTTATTCCACAATTGCCTCAATTGCCATTAATTTTCTTCATTAAACAAAATCTTTTTTAATTTGTTATCATCAAAACCAAAGTTCAACTATAATAAATTTTGATTAGTTTAACTTACATGGAATAGAGATGCCGAATCACAACATCCATCTACCCTCTTGTTTGTAATTTCCAAGAAAAGATTTTTCCGTGCTAAATGGTTAACCAAGATCAATCAATACATGAAGATGTGAAAATTTGGAATGATTAGGATGCTTGATCAATGAGAAGAACAAGTAAACCCGCAGCCACCTGATAAAGGCACAATGTTAGAAAGGGGCCAGGAATGGGATAAGCCCAACTCTCTAACTAGTGGCTATTGGACTATTGGACTATGAAGCTGTTTGACTACAATGGGAAAAAATTTGATGGAGCCATGGAACGGGAGTAGCCCAACTTCAATAAAGAAAAGAATGAAGACTAAAATTTAAAACACTAAAATCTAGCGAAGTAGAGCAATGAGATGATAGGTCTCTAGCTGGTTTGACATGCATGGACATGAAAGAAACTGAGGAAGGGGATTTTCCTTTTAAAAAAAGTACAATTGACCCACATTCTAGAGAATGTTGAGGAAAGCCCAATGAGCTGGGGAGTGTTCCATGGTAGTTACTCAAAGTAATAAGGGGGGAAGTTACAAAACATTTGTTTATGGGAGGGGAAGTTATGATGATGGAATTTTTTAAATATTTTTAAATTTAAAATTCAAAATTATGAATTAGTTGAGAAATCATGATAATATATTAGATCATGGGAGAGAATATTTAGGGATTAGGGCAAGTGGTTTCTATCAATTTTAAAATAATAATATTATTGATTTTTATAAAATATTTTTTAAAAAAAATACTAACATGGATAGTCTAGAATTGCAGCATTCTTGAAATTGCATACATGTCAAACTAGGAATGCTGCTTGCTTGTAATTTACTTATATAGAGAGAGAGAGGGGGGGTTCATAATAAGACTTATCATATACAAAGCCAACAATCATGTTTATTTAAAAACATTAATAATTCATAGAAACTATTTAAATTCTAAAATTTTTTTAACAAATAAGTTTAGTTATCATTTTTGGACAGTATAGATTTATTTTGGGCAGTCTAATTACTATTAATTTTTATAAATTGATTATTTAAATGTGATGATCCCAAATAATATTATATTTTTATTAATCTTTATAAATTTTATTTTGATAAATAAAATATAAAAAAGATATATCCTAACTAACAGTTTAAAAAAAAATTTAAAACATTTAAGTTAAAAGTTTTAAATCTCAACTGTTCATAGTAAATATGGATAGTCCATTATAGAAAATTATAAAAATTTTAATATTAAATATGGATTATTCAAATTAAAGTTGGACTATGTAGATTAGTAAGAAAGAAAATTTATTAAAAATTATTTTTATAGATTTTTAAATCATTATAAATAAAACATAATTAAGTGCTTTGCATATAATAAGCTTTATTATGCACCTCTCTCTCTTTAGGCACCCCTCTCTCTCTTTCCACCCATCAGACAAAACGTAGGGTGAGAATTACTAACTTTCCAATCATTGCACGGTTTTCCACCTCAGGAAATCCAACCCAATTTTCATTGCCATGCCACAGGTTTTTTTTTTTTTTTGCCAAACACGATGCTACAAGTCTCAGTACCGTCTCTCGTTTTTTACGAAGATGATTTTTGCTTCATTGTCATTCACCATATTTTTTATGACAAATAAGTTTATGTAAGTTGAATCATGGGACTCATCAAACAAAAACATGCCTTCAATTTAAAAAACATTTATAAAGATACTTATAGATTATTCGTTTATTGTTGTTCTTAATTTTTAACCCAACAAAGAGCTGTAGAGTTTTTCGGATTTTCAAAAACTCATGCCATTGGTCCCTCTTCTGCCTTCTACTCGCTACGTGGCATTTTGATAAATTGATCGATTACTTCATCTATTGCTTGGATTTTATTTATGTTCAGCTCCTAAGGGAGTATTTTGATTTTAACTATAAATTGACGGATCTCTTTCAGTATATAAAATGCAATAAGAAAATAATAGTGTAAATAAAAAATGACAACAACATATGATTGTCAGAGAAAGCGCGTTCCAGGACCGGAAAAGTAAGACTGTCAGAAAATTAAATAAAATGAACAATTCTTCAATAAATTAATAAGGAAGAAGGTCGATTCTGATATCATATGAGCATGGGTTTAAAATTACAAAGATATAACCAAATTATTTATATTTGTGACTTTCTTTATTTTGGTTTTGACCGCAGTCATATATAAATCACTATAATTATGGACTCGAATGACATCCACTATAATTGTACATGGAATACGCGTACACGATATGAACAAGTATAAAAAAAAAATTAATTGGGCCAGTTCTATAGGGCTGAAATTCATTAGTTTATTTTTAATTTTTGTTTTTTAATTCATCAGAAAGAAAATGAAAATTAAGATATTAAGGGAGTTGATAATTAGGACGCGACTTCATGCTGAATTAAAAAAAAATGATTAAGACATGTAATTCTAAATTTTTTATTGCTCACTGGTCTCTTCTTATTAGAAGTAAAATCCTATTGAAATACAGTCAAATATTAAATGTCGTCCCTCTTTCAATTAGGATTCAAACTATGGTTTATTATATACATATATACATAACATTTTACATTATATAATTAAGGTGAATCATTGACTTAGTTGTTATCTTGACTTTAATTTGGTGAACAAATAGGTCATATGTTCAAACTCTCGTTCACCTTGGAGGATTTATTCTCTATCAACTATAGCAGTAACAGGTCCGATGGCTGACAGTGGTTGGTTTTTTTTTTAATAAATAAAGAGCATTTTAATAATTTTTTTATTAAAATATAATTTTAATTTATTGCTTGAGTCCTGCATTGTAATTTTACGGACAAATATTAAATTCAGCCTACTGAATGTTAGTGCCAGAGCTGGGGCTAGCTTTAGGATTTCAGTTGACCATTGGTTTAACCCTAATACCTCTGCAAAACGCGCCAGTTGGTCTACTTTTTTTCACCTTTACAGAATAAACTCAAAGTGGATTTTCGATAAAGATATTTTTATTTGATAAAATATGTTGAGCTTATCTTTTCCCCCTTCTTCTTATGATGACCACAAGATGTAGGAAGAACTTACTTGCAGGAGGGACAGATACATTGATTCAGAGAGACCAACAAATATTCTACCCTGAGAGATTCTTGGACAATCCCATAGATTTTAAGGGACTTGATATGGAGCTAATTCCATTTGGAGCAGCAAGAAGAATTTGCCCAGGTTTACTAATGGGAGCTGTCCAAATAAAATATTTTTCTAATATTTAAATTATTTATAACATGTTAAATGGAATCTCATCCCAGTATTAGTTTAATCTTAGAAAAAATAAAATTGAGATGTTACAATTTCAATAATTTGAAGTATTTAATTGCAAATAAAGATCATGGTCCTTCTACAATATTTCAATATTTTGATGCCTTCAATTATCATTGATGTCTTTACAAGATTTATAACTGTCATTTTCCCTCACATCTAATCCTCTCACCTCTAAAATACTTGCCCCGGTACCACATGAAGAAGTAGACAGCGCTAAGAAGCAATCTAATAATTTACATCAAATTGGATTAATAAATTATAAATTGTCATTAGCATTATCATTACATACAAAGCATGCCACTGTGTGTACATTAATAATCAAGTCATAAAGATCTTGACCCAAAAAAAAAAAAAACAAAGAAGTCAATGTAATTAGATTAAATAGTTGCATAACAAGTCTATTAGTATACGAGGTTGGAGGGGGATGATCAATCACTTGACGAATTAGATTACAAAACACCAAAATGGTATCACTCTCACTTGTTCTCATTATTCTAAGTTTTCCTCTCTTGCTATTGTTCTTCCTTTGTAAACACAAAAAACCACTCACAAACCTAACCTTCCACCAGGTCCTAGAGGCCTTCCCATCATAGGAAATCTCCATCAACTCAATAATTCTTCACTTTTTCTTGACCTATGGAACCTCTCAAAGAAATATGGACCCTTATTTTCTCTTAAACTAGGCCATAGAACTGTCCTCATTGTTTCATCCCCTAAAATGGCCAAAGAAACTCTTAAAGACCATGATGCTGTGTTTTCTAATAGACCCCATATTATTAGCCAACACAAGCTATCCTATAATGCTATGGATATTATTTTCTCTCCTTACGAAGATTATTGGAGAGAAAAAAGAAAAATATGTGCCATCCATATTTTTAGTGCTAAGCATGTCTCCAGTTTTTCATCTATCAGACAAGATGAAGTTCAGCGGATGATTCGAAAGATATCAGAACATGCATATTCATCCAAGTTTACGAATTGAATGAGGTTTTGATGTCTCTTACAAGTACCATAATTTGCAGGGTTGCTTTTGGGAGAAGGTATGAGGAAGAAGGAGTTGAAAGGAGCAGGTTTGATATTATTTTCCTTTGGATAGCCCCTTTATTTTAAGTAGGTTTTTTTATTTTATTTTGAGCATCCTATACTTTGAACATTTGTTAATTTAAGTCTTTATTTTCTCTTCTGAAATTTGGCATGTGACAGATCTTAAGAGATTGGTGGGTCAATATTTATCACTAGGCCAAATTTAATTAAATAAGTATGTAATAAGTGTAATACCATCAATTTATATTAAGTTACATGTGTGTGTGTGTGTGTGATGCTGATGATACCAATCTCCTATGACTTTCTGATTTCATCTATACCCATCCAAACTCGGCGTTTATTCTCTTCCACTCTCCCTTGAGAAGTTTGACCTCAAATTAGTTTTAATTAAGGTGAAAATTGTATACTTTGTTTTCAAAATAATATATATAAAAACTTAATTATAAACTTAATATAACCTATTTTTTAAGATTAGTAATTGTTAATTATGCTTTTCAAGCATAGGAGTTGTTGGTTATGTCTTATGGAATCAATTTATAATACAAAACTAATAATAAGCTGTGTTATATATGGACTATGAACAATAGTTTACCTTAAACTCCATACAAAAGACAGGAAAACGAGTCTAAATTGTCAACAATATATAAATTAATTGATGAAAAAATAAAGGGCAAGACTTAGGTTAGTCTTATATATTTAATATACTCATATCCATTTAAATTAAAATGAATTTTAATGCATCAATAGTATTAATAACAAAAATTTGTTATAAAATAAATAATCAGGAAAACATAATCATCAGTTCTTATAATTTCATCAAGTTTTGCTTTTATTCCCTATAGTTTTTTCAATATTTTCAGTTTTCATAGTTTCAGACAAGTCCAATAAAATTATAGGGATTAATGATTATGTTTTTCTGAAATAATTTATAGAAGTCTATAAAAGATCCACATATCTTGATTTAATTGGCAAGCACCTTAAGTATATATAAGGCTAAATATATACGTTTTCCTCAAAAATAAAATCATGGAGGTTATAAGGTCAAACGAACCTCAACTGCAGGAAATGTTAGCCCACCTTTCTCTCTCTCCGTGGATATAATAATATCATTGAATATTATATTATGCCAAAGTTGTATCTGAAGATTTTTTTTTTTTAAAAAAATTGTATTCAAGGTTCCATGGGATGCTGAATGAGTTGCAAGCTTTGATGGGTACCTTCTTCTTGTCAGATTATGTTCATTTCACAGGGTGCATCGATAGACTCAGAGGATTTAGTGGCCGTCTTGAGAAGAATTTCAAGGAGTTGGATGCATTTTACCAAGAAGTGATCGATGCACACCTTGATCCTCAAAGGCCTAAACCACAAGAAGAAGATGAAGAAGATATAATTAATGTCTTGCTTCATCTCAAGAATCAGCGATGGTTTAACATAGATCTCACTTTTGATAACATCAAAGCTATACTTATGGTAATACCTCATTAACTTTTCATTTTTTTTTCTTATACTTTGACAATAAGGATAATTATTGAATAGAGGTAAGATCAATTGTAAAGGACAGTAATATCGTATAGATCCTACTTGCATCTCTGAACAATTGGATGGAATGAGCTATGAAAGCCCATGATCGTATTTTAAAAAATTGCGGACCCCATTATAATTTTGTGAGAAAATGAGTTCCAAATTACATGGTAAATTGAGTAAATGAAAATTCATAAAATTAGTATACCAATTACAACCTCCCTCTTTTTTTGTTCAGATTTTGCTTCCATACGATTGAATTACGTTATATGTACGGATAATAACTACTAAATAATTTTAAAACATGTTTATGTACGGATAAAATATGTTAAAATTTCCCCCTTCTAATAATAACACAAGATACATGCAGGACTTACTTGCAGGAGGAACAGATTCAGGTTCAGCAGTATTAATTTGGGGTTTGACCCAACTAATGAAGAATCCAAGAGTAATGCAAAAAGTTCAAGAAGAGATCAGAAATATGTACGGCCAAAAAGGTTTCATAGAAGAAAGTGACATTCAGAAGCTCGCTTATCTAAAGGCAGTGGTAAAAGAGACATTAAGATTGCACCCAGCAGCCCATTACTTGTACCAAGAGAAACAACTAAAGATTGTATCATAGAAGGGTTTGAAATTCCAGCCAAGACATCAGTGTATGTGAATGCATGGGCTATTCACAAAGATCCTGAGGCTTGGAAAGACCCGGATATGTTCTGTCCTGAGATATACTTGGACAATCCCATAGATTTTAAGGGACAAGATCTGGAGCTAATTCCATTTGGAACAGGTAGAAGAGTTTGTCCCGGTTTACTTATGGGAGCTGCCACAATAGAGCTTATACTTGCTAATCTTGTTTATTCATTTGACTGGGAAATGCCTCCAGGGACTAAAAGTGAAGATATAGACTTTGAGGTATTAACTGGAATCGTTACTCACAAGAAAAATCCTCTTTGCCTCGTTGCCAAGAACTATTTGCCAATGCTTTGAAATGCTATAGTTGTATAATTATGCCATGTAATAATTTTCAGCCATGACTATGGTTGTCTTGGTTATATGTTTCCCTCATGTTTGTACTGTTAGATTAACGGAGCTGTATGTGTGTGATTTGTATCTTGAAGATATAAGAAATATGTTAATGCTTTACAGTCTTCTCATCAAATAAATTAAAGGGGCTATATGTTAATGCTTTACAGATCAAGAATCTTGATGTCTTTACGTGTAACGGTCACCTGCAATTTAAGGATAAAAATAACACAGACACAGAAATATTTAGCTGAAGTCACAGGGACTCTCATGTATTTGAGGATCAAAACCTTCATATCCCTTCCAACAAATATCACTTAATTGCCCCTGAACCCCCAATGTGGTTTGTGAGTGGAGTTGCCTCGAGCGTAATGCCCTACTCCACTAACTCTGCAGGATGTGCTCCATCTGACACTTGTCACATGTGGTCCAAAAGTTCATTTCTCCTCATCAATTTTGGCCTCTTGCTCCAACTCAGCATCCACATCCCTTGCCGGCTCATCATCATCATCATCATCATAGACGGCATTCATAACATTACATTCTCCCTTAAAATTGACCCTGTCCTCAAGGTCAAAGGATGGATAGTTTTTACAGCATCATCCCACTGAATCAAATATTGTTTTACTTCTCTGTTGCAGATCATCATGATTATTCTAGTGGCCAAAATTGCTTGAAGAGACAAAGTATTGGCCCCAATTCATCAGCAAGCAAAGGTAAAGGGTAGTATTCTTCAGCTGGACTTCCCTCACATTTCTTGAGAAAGGATACATGGAAAACAGGGTGTATACGAGCCACATCTGGCAGCTGAAGCTTGTATGCTATAGAGCCCAATTTTTCCACAACCTTGAATGGCCCAAAATATCTAAGGCCCCATTTTTTATTGTTACGTTGCTGCACATTTTACTGTCTATATGGTTGTCAAAAAACCCTCTATACGTGCCAACTAGTTATAAGAGCAAACTATACAATCACCTACTTAACCTTAGACAAACTTCCACAGTATTTGAATATGTGTCCCAGTATGATGACCTCCTTATTAGGAATAATGTTTCTGAGCCTTCTTAGATAATGTTAACCTCTAGAATTTCATGTTATTTGAACACATTTTTCCTGGATTCTAATATATTTTGGCTCAATTGTATATATTTTGATTGCCTAAATTAAAAAATGTGCATCTTTTTTTTGATTTTCTCACTTCTCTTTAATTCAATATTTTCAAGTTTAATTTATGTTTGGATAAAGAAATCAAGTGCAAGGAGGATAAATTTTATTAATTGAGATAATAGTGCAAATCACTACAAAAAAAAAATAGACTTTTTGCGATGACTTAAGTCCAAAAGTCATCACTAAAAGTTTTTAGCGGCAAAAAGGTCATCACTATAATAATCGTTGCTAATAGTCTTTGGCGTTGACACATATTATTGCCACCAAAAGTATACTTTTAGCGGTGACATGCTTTTTGCTACTAAAAGTATTTTTAGTGGCAACAAATATCACTACTAAAAAGACTTTTAGTGGCGATATTTGTCGTCGCCGAAACTTTTTTAAAAAAAAAATAATTTATTTTATGCCACATCACTTTGCCACATGTGCAACATGTGATGCCACGTCACCTGTTATATATGCGACATATAATGCCACGTTACTTGTCATCTTGTGCCACATCACAAGTCACATATTCAACAAATGATGCCATATCATTCTGCCACCTCATGCCATGTCACACGCCATGTGTGCACCTCCTCAAGTGACCTCATGTGCTACGCCCCTATCTTGTGCCACATCACCTGCCACGTGTGTGCCTCCTCAAGTTGCCTCATATGCCTTCTCAAGCCACCTTATGCGCCATGTCACCACCACGCGCCATGTCACATATTTATTGCAAAGTATGACAGCCAAAGTTTGAACCTTAACCTCTCCCACCTACAAGCCTTAAGCCTATCTTTTTTGTCAGTTGAACTGAAATATACCTACAATTATCATATATAAAATTAAATATATGTTATGTAACTATATAAGTATATAGAAAATAATATATTATTAAAAAGATATACATATATTATATTTTAATTCAATTATTAATATGAAAATGATTTATATGAATATTTAAATTATTTTCGTAAAATATTACTTTTTACCAGTAAATATTATTTTTGTTAGGAAAATGAACTTGAGATAAATAATTTTTCAATATTAAATAATATTCTTAGATACATTGTAACCAATTTTTAAATTTTATTTTTATTTTTTAAATGAAAATTATCAAGTACATAATTTATTTATAAATATGTATTGTATTAATTTATGTTAAATATCTTTTACTTTTTTTCTTCTCCATATTTTTCTCAAAAATTGATAAACTAAATGATTAAACACTAGTACAAAGATGTAAATATAAGACGCCATAAAAAATAACGGTTAAATAAAAACACGTCATATATGAGAGAAGCGGGTGATGGTCATAAAATAAATGATAAGTGTTTAAAAACCCATCATTTATTGTTAGACTTTAAATGATGGGTGTTTAAAACACCTATCATTTATTTCAACCCAATGTTTCATTTTCTAGAAGGAAAAAATAAGAAAAAATTGAACTTTAAATGATGGATATTTTAAATTCCCGTCATTTAAAGTCTGAACAATATATGATGGGTATTTTAAACAAACGTTATATATTGTTGCCCAACATTTCAATTTCTTAAAATAAAAAAATAAAAAATTTTAAACTTTAAATGATGGGTGTTTGAAACATCTATCATTTAAAGTCTGAACAATATGTGACAGGTATTTTAAACAACCATCATTTATTATTGCCCAACATTTCAGTTTCTTAAAATAAAAAAATAAAAGATTTTAAACTCTAAATGACGGGTGTTTGCCTGTCATTTAAAGTGTTCTAAATATATGACAAGTGATTAAAACACCCGTCTTATATGCATGAATAAATGACGGGTATTTTAATACCCGTTATTTATTCCCTTTTTTAATCAGTTTTCAGTCTCATTTTCATTCTTGCCCATTCGTCTTCTCACGCATTCTCTCTTCTCCACTTGAACACGAAATCGATAGAAGTCTCTCAATCTTCCTCCATTGTTGCCGTCGACCACCTTCGTCCTCTCCGACATGAAAGTGCCACCACCTACACCGTCCGTTGGTCCTCTCATTTGCTTCCTCTTTGTGTTTCATCCTCTTTTCTCTAAGGTACGTGGGTATGTGATTTCTATAATTTTTCTTCATTTTCAATTACACATATCTTATATTAGCAATCCCAAGCCAAGAACAAATCATTCTTTACCAAATGTAAAAATATCAATAAAATAGAAATCATAAAAATTAGTTAATTTAATGTTATGATTAGTGAGATAGAAAACATAGATTTAAAATGATGTTTATAGTGTTTTTCTTTTTTCAATGATTTTTGAACGAATTTTAGATATAATTTTATAATAATTAGAGTTAATTTAAAAATACTATTTTGTGAGAATTTTGTTGGTGTTGTGATTGTATATGATTGAAATTAGTTTGTTGAGTGAGATGCTATAATTGAAAAGAGGGTTTTAGCCAGGAAAATACTTTCTTTATGCCGTTATGCTGTCAAATTTTTTTTGGCAGTTGAAGGAATATGTGAATGCTCATACATTGTGACTCATAATTCATTAATTACTCTATATTATATGTAGAGTAGTCAATTTCTTTATTGATAATCTTTCTATCATTCCTTTCCTCTCCATATTCATGACTCACTAATCACATTTCCTTAAATGAATTATCTTTTAGATTAAAACGTTATGGATAAAGAATGAATGTTTACCAATCGATTAAGTAAAGAATATTTAAATGGTATAAAAGAGTTTATGAGGTTTGCTCTTGAGCATGTAAAAAACCTTAGAAGAATAGTGTGCCCTTGTGTAAGATGTGGTCTTTTGAAGCAAATTAGTGCATTTGAGTTAGAAGACCATTTAGTGTGCTATGGAATTGATAAAAATTAGAAGTGTTGGCGTAAGTATGGAGAGACTAGAAAGGATGAATGTACTAGTAATTGAGAGTATAAAGGAAGCTTTGAATTAAATGACTATGACACAGATACTTATAAGGGAGATTATCTTGAAGAAATAGCCAATGCAATTGAAAGGGAACTTGAGGATTGTCCTGAAATGTTAGAGATGTTGAAAAGTGACATAGAAAAGCCTTTGTATGTTGGTTGCACCAAAGTCATAAAGTTGTCAGCAGTGTTCAAATTGTACAATTTGAAAGTGAGCAATGGATGGAGTGATAAGAGCTTTATAGAAAATCTTATACTTATAAAACAACTTCTACCTGCGAACAACGAGCTTCCAAAGACTATGTATCAGATAAAACAAATGCTACGCTCAATTGGCATGAGTTATGAGAAAATACACACCTATCCTAATGATTGCATATTATTTAGAAATGAATATGCACCATTAATGGAGTATTCAAAATGTAATTCCTTATGCTACAGAGAGAATGGGAAAAGTTTAGAGAAGAAATTATGGTACTTTTTCATTGTACCTAGATTTAGACAGCTGTACAGTAGTGCAAAGGATGAAAAAAATATAACATGGCATATGGATGAATGGATCAAAGATGGGAAGCTTTGACGTCCAACTGACTCTTCTTAATAGAAAAAATTGATCTTGATTACCTTAACTTTGGAGCAAAAGATAGAAACATTTGCCTCATATTATCAAAGATAGAAAATTTTATTCCAGTGGCTATACGTTCTATTTTACTTAATATAGTTCGAGCCACAATCACAAAATTGTGTTTCTTCTTCAAGTCTATATGTAGTAAAGTAATTGACCTAACAAAATTGTCAAGATTACAAAGCTGAATTATGTTAATCTTGTGTCAACTTGAAATGTACTTTCTGCCTACATTCTTCAATGTAATGGTACGCCTCACTATTCATCTAGTCAGAGAGATACAAATGTATGGCCTAGTTTTCTTTAAATGGATGTATCCATTTGAGTGTTACGTGAAGATACTAAAAGGATATATGAAAAATCGGAGTCGACCTGAATGTTGTATAGTTGAACGATACATTTGTGAGGAGGCAGTTGAATTTTGTATTGAATACTTATCAAATGTCAATCATATTGGTCTTTCACTTCTTAGCATAATGGTAGAACTGATGGAGAAGGAATTATAGGCAATAAAGTAGTTACAATCTCCAACTTACAATGGGAACAAGCATATTTATTTGTACTACACAACTCTGTAGAGATTGAAAAGTATGTAGAGATGCACATGGCCGAGCTTAAGCGAGATAACCTTAATAGATCAGAGATTTGGTATGTAAACAAGCATAATAAGAGTTTTACAGTTTGGTTGAAACAACACATTCTTAAGAAGTTGACTACCGATCTTAATTCAGTTTTTAAAAAATTAAAATGGTTGGCAAGAGGTCTAAATAAAGAAGTTATTTCCTTCACTGGCTATCTCTTTAATGGATACACATTTTATACCAAGGAGCAAGATGATTGGAGCACAATGCAAAATAGTGGTTTAACTCTTATAGCCCAAGCAATGCATATATCTAGTACTAAAGATAAAAATCCCTTATATGCAAAAATGTCATACTTTGGGGTAATTGAGCACATTTAGGAGTTAGATTACATCAAATTTTAAGTTCTAATTTTTAGTTGTAAGTGGGTTCATCATAAAAATGATCTTAAAGTTGATTACTTGGGGTTCTTAATGGTGGATCTTAATAGAGAAGGTTATAAAGATGAGCCTTTTATTTTGGCTTCACAAGCTCAACAAGTGTTCTTTGTTCCTGATCTGACTAAAGAAACTGGTCTATCATTTTATTAAGCAGCAAAATAAACAAAGATATGAAGGATTCTATAGTTGAAGATGATCCATTTATGGGGATATCATTTAAAAGTTACTTCATTGAGAATGAAACCTTTTATATGGGAAATGATCACAATGAAGGTATTTGAAGTTCAAAGAAAAGAGGTAAAAGCATTCGGGTAAAGATAAAGAACGTACAAGAAAAGAAAAAGAACAATTTAAACCTGTAGGTTACTTGTTTTGTGTGATTTAAATTTTTATTGTTATTTATTATGTGCTATATTTGTTTTATAATGTGTGATTTACATTAAACTTATAAATTACTTATTATATGCTTTATTTTTTTATATTATTATTTATTATGTATTTTGCTTTTCTACTTTTGTAGGTAAATGGTTTCTCAAAGGAGTGTTGGTCTCAGTGGACCTAGCAATGCTAATCCTAGCATTGAGATGAATGACCAACAAATTCAGTAAGAAGCAAATCAAATAATAAAAGAATTGATACTGATGACCGAGGTGAATAGAAGAAGGGCTGCTGGACAGAAATATGAAGTTGAATGGAATTTCAAAGGTCAACCTGTCAAGACTAACATAAATAAATTCATCAGCTATATAGGGGTTGTGGCAAAAACAAATGTGCCGATTACAATTAGACACTGGAACGATGTTAGTCTAGCTATGAAAAATTATATTTGGGAACAAGTGGAGGTAAAATACTTTACTCACATCGTTGTAGTTAATTGAAATTACTTGACCGAAAATCTAATTAATTGTCTCAGTTTACAGTTAGCATTTGTAATTGATGTTAGCCAGATAAAATTTGTCATCCAACAAGTTGGAAAGAAAATGCAAACATTTTGATATTTTGTGGGAGCAAAATACATTAAAAAATCAGGAGGAAACATTAGTGTTGAGGTCCCCTACTGATAAGGCCATTAGTTTCAAAAGAAACAGCGGGATGAATTTGCTGCTCAATGTCTCAAGAGACAATTTCAAGTAAGAACAATGTGATGAATTAATTTTTCATTATTGTCAATATATTTAATTTTATTGATATGATTTTATGTGTTTTGCATAGGAGTTAAGCCACAAAGAAAGAGTTGCATGAGAAAGATCTATACCCTTACAAGAAAAGGTGCATAGGATATGCAGGAATTGAGCAACAAATGAAAAGTTAATATTTATACTATATAATTTTAGCTTATTTCATGGATATATGTACTATACTCACATTCAAATTTATTTAAATTCATAGATTGAGCGAGAGGCTTCAGGAGCAAGCTAAGTTTCACATCACAGACTCTTTATAGAAGGCTAAACTAATAAACAAGGAAATATTGTTGATGAACATGTTCAGGAGCTTGCCGACAAGTGTGTAAGTATATTAACTTAACATTTTTTTTACACTTAATCAACTAATTTAACTTTCTTACTATATATTGCACAGGCCGAGATCGAAAAAAGTGGCACGCTTAATGATGATATCTTAGGCAAGGCATTAGGTAATCTTGAACACCCTAATCGAGTTAAGGGATATGGCTTCAGTGCTTTGAAAAAACAAATATTCAAGTCATAGAAGAAGGTAAGGTCAACAGAGGATGTGGGTGCAAGGGCTATGATTACCACCCTGAAAAAGGAGCTATCTAGGCAATGGGATATGATTGAAGCTTTGCTAAAGGACAAGGAGAGGTAGGCGATAGAGTTTCATATTAGTCCTAGCGGGAAAGGTAGTTACAATGTCATGCAGCCTGTTAAAAATCTCCTTATGGTAAAATATTATCAATTTATTTCACTTATGTTTCACTATTTCTATTTTCCATAACTTTATAATATAAGGTGAGAGCCTATGTGATTTGTTGGAAAATAGCCCGAATCGTCATGTGGCTACTATCGGGTGGGTGTTTAATTTTTCAGGAGACATGCTACATAATATGCCACTCCTTGTGTCCTATGTACTTGTTACTATTGATGTGCTGAATGATTTGAACTATTTGCTACCTATTCGTACCGAGGACGTAGGGATTGTTGGAGAGGCAATGGGCAATTTTGTTGGATGGCAAGCTAGTCAAGTTAGGATGTCAAGTCCAAAAAAAAACTAGCAAAAATGCACAGTCTAAAAAAAAGATGATACCCCGATCTAGGCTTTCCTCTAAAAAGGCAGTCTCCTATAAAGTTGTGCCTTAACAAGAGCCTTAATTACCAAGCTAATACAAAAATTTACTCCAAGCATATGCAACGATTCATAGGTCTAATCCTCCAATCCTGCAAATCCCGTTCGAGGTTGGTATATATGGTGAAGACTGATATGATATGCTTTCGCCTGATGTTGTTGATGAAGTCCCTCAACATGATATGCCCAATTTCACTATTCAACCTCATTCATAATACCATACTGTCAAGGGTAACGTAATTCTCACTTATCTTAATAATTTTTTTATTTTTAATTTAATGGATTAATTATAATTTTGCAACACTTGTTAATACTATTAGGGACCATTGGAAGTTGATCACCCCCAAATAATTTGGCAACACTTTAAAGATATATTATCTCAATTCTTTTGGAGAGGAAATAAGGACGAGATAAATTTTATTAGAGTTGATTAATAAGTGCATAAAGTATTTCACATATTTATTTAATTATTTAAATTCCACAGTAACATATTTTATTATTTCATTAGGGCGATTGTGTTATACCGTACTAACACAAAATAATCAATTCCAAGGTCCTTTATAAATTTTGATGCGACCTACACTTAGAATATACTTAAGGTAATTGGAATCATTTATTAAATTGAATTTGATGCATTAATACATATTCACCAATTCTTTAATTTTTAGTGTCCAAGACAAAATAAAACTAGCTTGGATTATGGCTATTGCATCATGAGATTCATGAAGGACATCATTATCTATAAGGAGATCATTTATATATTGCAGTACTATGATGATTCTTATGTTGAGAATTCAGGAATACAGAAATAAATGAGGTAATTGAAGAATAGTATCAATACATTTTTTAAATATAGACCTCATATAAAGAAGATCAATAGAACTACCTTAAAAAGTAGCTAGGAAGTTTATATTTTTAATAATAGTTTATTTTTAGAAATAGTTTACTTTATCTAATTACATTTGTTTATTGATTAATTTTGAAATTGAATACAATAAATTTCATTGATATTCAAATCTGGGATAATTGGCTGCTACTATTTTGATTTCTTTTTGAAGGGGGTGGGGGTATAAAAACAGCTTCTGTGTTAAAAAAAACCATATAATAAATGACGGTTATATAAATAACTGTCATTTATACTACAATAAATGACGGGTAAATAAATTACCTGTTATTTATCTAGACTTTAAATGACGGGTAACTTATTTACCCGTCATTTAAAGTATTCTTTAAATGATGGGTAAGTATTTTACCTACCATTTATTCTGAATTTAAATGATGGGTAGCTTATTTACCCGTCATTTATATTCTCATCTAGCTTGAGCTTCTGTAAAAATTTTATTTTAAATGATGATTTTATAATCATCATTTATTAGTGGATTTTAAATGTCAGTCACATAAATGACGCGTATTAACCATCATTTATGGACTAAAAGAACTGTCATTTATTTCTTTTTTTTGTAATAGTAAAATTTTTATCTTCTCTTGAAATAGCTAAATATTTCCCCCTCGTTTATTAAAAATATATTTTATCCATAATTTTTCAATATCTTAAAAAATTATTTTAATAACAAATTAATTTTAACCACATAAATTTTGTTAATAGTCATTTTGAATAACTTTGAAAAAGATTACTAATAACTTGTACAATATATGATAATTACAAGAGTCTCATATATGATCAATCTAGTTGACATCTAATCATCCTCAACCTCATAACAAGGTGGATTTGAATAGTTATTCATATTTTCTTAGTAATAATTAGTTACAAAAATGTTATTAGTTACTTCTTTTTTATAACAATGGAAACCTAAATATACTAGGAGGAATTACATAGAATCCTTATCCAAAAACCATTAGAGCTCAGTAGAACAAGTAGACACCATATGTACATCAAGCCAAGTATCAAGTGCACAATAGTCTACAATATCATTTATATATTGTGACTTTTGTACAACTTTAACATCTCAATACCATTTATGTATTTGCATGTAAGAAATAATTTATGTATAACTTAACCTAGTTATAATTGAAAATAATAACCCATCAAAATTTTAATTTATCATATTAAAATACTAGCTTAATAACATAATTCTTAAAAAATATGAGCTATTTATGTCCAAAAAAAGATTATGAATAATACAAAATTAGAAACAATTTAATAATTAAACTTAGCACATCTTGACTATTATTTTTTTTTGTTTCACGATCCTATATATCATTTATTTCTAATGCTATACATAAAATGATAAATTTAATTTGATAAATATATTTTGAATGATTTTATTTAATTTCAAATTATTTTTAATTTTTAAATTATTTTTCTATAAAAATAATTTTGGCAGTGACAAAAGTGGATTATATAAATTATTTTTTATAAAAATTCTTTTGAAAAGTAGATTATATAAATTATTTTTTATAAAAATATTTTTTGTGGCAACAATTATCGTCCTTAAAAGTGGACTTTCAGAGGCAACAAATCAAAATGACCGCCAAAAGTTCACTTTTGGCAGCAACTTTTAATTCTTGCCATCGAAAGTATATTTTTGGTGGCCACTTTTGGCGGTGACATTTTTAGTCGCCGCTAAAAGTTGCCGCCAAAAGTTATTTTTTTTGTAGTGAAAACTACCAAAGTCATGACATTAATTTGTTCACAACTTTTGATACAACAACAAAATGAAGCATTTTATTTAAATGATAAAGCTAGGGTTTTAGAGTATATATGACACATTCTCAAATGTATCCTACATTCTAGACTTCTTGGGAGTATTTGGGAGCTTTCGGTGTGCAAGAGCATAGATTTCATATCTTAGTTCTTCATCTCCAATCTCCTTCATTTCCTCTTGTTCAATGTTTATACTAATATATTTGTATTTTATCATGGGTTTTATGAATATTTCTAGCTAAACCCTTGATTATAGAATTATTTTGAACCCTTTATAAGGATTAAATACTTATTTTCCCTTTGTATTTGTGATTAATGATGTGATTATGTTGATTACACTCTATACTTAATGCTTCTAGTTGATTGGCCATCAATTAGATTATTAGGTTCATTTGATTGATACTTGAGAGAGTTAGGTTAAGTGTAGAACTTGAGTTAAATTATGCAAAAACTCAAAGTTTACAAGTTGAATAGATAGTATCACGCCCTAAAAAGGGGTGACTAACACAAGACATGGACCATATTACACATCCCTTAACCTTTAAATAAAAAAAAATATTTCATTTCTAAAACATAATTAGATCTATATTGAAATTTTTTTAATGCCTTTGATAATATTTACTTATAATAAAAGCTTTAATATGTTTGGTAGAAATTTCAACAGAACCTCCCCTTTAAATAGGACCTCTCAAAAAATTCTACAATACAATGTTTTACATAAAATACTAGATGAATCAGGTGCTCAACTCCTTCCAGCCAATAGATAGAATATATATAAAAAAAAATCCTAACTATAGTCTATATGGAGCACCTAATAAATTTTCATAATATGACAAATAATTTTAATCATTACATCAAAAGGGGTATTAATAAAATAACTATCTACCTAGTTCAATAGTAAGCCCTCAATGATTAGTAGGAGGTTTAGCATCAACAAAAGAATCTGGGACCCAAAAACAATTTTCCAGTGAATAATGCCCTAATTTACAATTGAAGGAAATAAGGTAAAGTACATCAATGAATCAATTTACAAATTTAATGAAATATTCAATTAAAAATAATATGAGCGCATGCCTCACATTTATCAACCCTTCCATAAAAGTGTAAACTATAATTGTATGAATTGAATGAATGAAGTTTTAGCTAAGGCTTCTCGCATTGCTTTTTCTTATTTAATTGTACTAAGTGCTTTTGTTCTTCTAATCATATCGCCTAATATTTTATTCTATAAAATAGTGCTGGTTGCTGCATTTGTATTCCTCTTTTAAGTAATGATATTTTCTTCTTTTATTAATAAAAATGGGCAGGTTTAGATTGGTTTTCTTTTTAGCTAAAATTGATTCTTGTCAAGGAATTGAATTTGAGAAGCATAATAAATTTAAATGATGATGATTGAAAAATTTTTGGGATAGACAGTTAAAGAGTAGGAGAGTGGTTGTATGGTTTAATTTGAATGCACACAAGGTATTTGTAAATTGTTTGATAGAAAAATGTTAGTTAGGATAGCAAATAAATATGATAAATGTATTATTGTTAACTAAATTATTATAGAAGATAATTATTTCCTATAATGAAAGGTTGGAAATAAAGGTAGAAAATTTTGGAAAAAGCTATTTGGTTAATAATTATATGTCCAAGCTTGTTCTTATGTTAGATTTTTGATACATAAAAGTGTTAGATGAAATGTTTGAGTGAAGAAAGTTTATGAAATTAAATACACTTGAATAGTAATAGTGATTAAATCATTGAAGTTGTTTATTTTCTATAGGTAGACTTGGAAACTTTGAATATTATATATATATATATATATATATGTTTATTGAAGATTTATCATTAAATTCAATATGGCTTATTATTTGTGAAAGGTTGATGTTGAGATTCTCCTTAATTTTCAATTCTCTAAATTTGTTTGGATTGAAGATTTTAGATTTATAAAGTATTTTTTCTGACAATAATTGTCACGTTTCAAAAATAGAGGGTGATCGGCATGTGTGTGAACCACATCACATATTCCCGTAAGTCTTAAAATCATAAGTTCACTTTATTTTAAATTATAATCTTATTTATATTGAAATCATAACAATTTTAATACTAATTATTATAACAAGGTTTCAACATCTTTGTAAAAATTTTGGCAGAACCTCCCCTATAAATATAATCTCCTGAAAACTTTACAATACATTGATTCTGTCAAAATATCAAATAAATTAGGAGTTCAGCTCTTTCTAACAGCAAATAGTATATAAATCAAAATAAAATCCTAATAATAACCTATTTGGTGCAACTAATTTTTTTTTAATTAAGATACATGAGACTTAAATATTTACATTAAAAGAAAACAATACCAAACAAAATTTCCACCCACTATGGTTATATTGCCCTTCAGAGGTCAGCAGTAGGATCAGCATCAACTAATGAATTTGAAATCAAAATAAATTTTTCAGTAAATAACATCCTCACAAATAAAATTTAATAGAGTAAAAATAATAAGCTTAAATAATCATGTACAATAATTGGAAAGGTGATAATTCATTATAAAAAAAATCTAAATTTTTAATCATAAAGTAAAAGTAAATTAGACACACTTTATTTTATCATGCTTAAAAGAAACAAATTTTCCATACATAAATCAAAATAAAACACTTGCTAATCGAAACCATTGAAATTTTGACTACACATATTAATCAAAATTTAAAATTTTGAGGACTCGACAGAACAAGTAACAAATGTGGACACACAGTCCGCAAAGGTAAATAACTGAACGCGATGTATGCCATAAAAAGAAATGTGGACACACAGTCTATGAGGATAAGTAACCAAATGTAACCTGAGCTATGAAACAAACATGGACATATAATCCGCAAAGGTAATGCTAACTAAACACAAACCAAAGCCATGAAATCGTACGCAGGTATAATACCCACGAATAACAAACGTGAAGACAAAGCTCACGAGACAAACCAGCTATTTATTAGCCATACTGCTATGGGCTAACAAAACTGCCATTAGCAGCAGCATTCTGTTTATAGCCTTATGAGGAATCACATTCTAAACATGCGAGAAAAATAATTATTTTCTAAAATAAAATTTTCATTCTCAATACCAAACTCACATAAATTATTTCAAATCTCAAAACTTTTTAAAATAATATTTCATAGCTAACGTACAAGCTTGCATTAATCGAGTAACCAAGACATTTTAGAGTTTCATAAACAAAGATGCCTTTATTAATCTTGGAAGTATATTTCTTGAGGAAAATAAATCCACGTATTATAATTTAATTATCCTTCATCATTATTTCATAATTTTCAAAACCCAAATAATTCATAAAAGTAAAATATTTCAATAAAAGACAATTAATGATAAATTAAATAGGATACCATTCACTTACTTGTTGAAATTTTAAATTTTTAAAATATTCTTTCTTTAATTTTTGTTTGAGTCTTGTTCTTCTACACACCTATAGAGACATAAATAAATAAAATTTTAATGGATTTTTAATTTTTAACACAATTCTAAATCAACCACCATCATCTAAAATTTTTAAAACTAACATTCATGCTTTAGAGTTGGCCCAAGTATTATCATTCACATAATTGATCTTCTCCAACTTGTTTTACCTTGCCACTCTATTTACTTGAGACAAAATTTTCTTCTATAATTTTCACCAAACACTTTAAGTGTATTATTTTTAATCATTCAATTAAAATATCCAACATTTTACCATTATCCATATAAATTCCAAGAATTTAAATAGTTACATACAAATTCACAATTAAATTCCTTTGAAGTCTACAAGTTCATTCATAATTTAATAACTTCTATACTAACATACCTTTCCTACTAGCATTTTATCGAACACTTTATGGACATAATTTACCAAGTTAAGCTTGATCATTCTTCCTAAATTTCAACTTCCCTAGACCTTACAATATCAATAATCCAATTATTTTCAATTGAAAACTCCAATCCACAACATCATCTCCTTCCTTTTGCAACCACAAATTTCAATTTGAATCAAGATTCTTCTTCCTATTCATCCATATTCAGTCACAGACAGCAACAGGGGAGCCAATTTTGCAACTTTAATCATCAGTTCACATATACACAGAGCAAGAGATGATAAAACGTGAAGCTTCCTCACCTTAGATCACCACGACCAAAAGCAAAGAGGAAGAAGATGAAACAGACAGCTGAACAGGGGGGAGGGAAGCTGAACACTACTGGCAAGAAAGGACAGAAACCGAATCAGCAGCAATAAACCAAGCTCACGACAGCACCACCAGCAGCTCCGGCGACTTGGTTTCTCACCCCAGCAGCAACTCGAAGAAGATGACACAGATCGAACAGAAGACGGAGAAAAAGAACAGAAACATGGAGGACGTAAAGGAACCTAAGCAAATCAGAATAGCACAAGCCTCCACCCTCACTGGGGATCACTGGAACAAGAAGGAAGAGACGAAGTACAGAGGGACGGAGAGCAAGATCGTACCAAAGTTCCAGATTTCTCTCCCTCCCTCCCTGCCTCCCTCCCTGTGTGTGTGTGTGTGTAAAACTGACTGAAAAAAGGGAGAGGAGAAGAAAAATAAATCTGATAAGGGAGGGGTGTTTTTGTAATTTTAGAGGAGCTGAACAAAAAAAATAAAACCCCACCTTTTTTGCATCAGGGGATTCGAAGTTAGGACCTTAAGAATGACTAACATTGTAATAACTCTAAAATTTAAGTTAAATTAAAATTTATAGTTTAACAATTTAAGTGTATTTTATTAATTTTTGGAGTAGATATAACAAAAGGAATTGGTAGCTCAATTGTAATGTAACACCCCAACAAATTTTGAGTAAAATTAAAATAAATGATAAAGTGTTTTGTAATGATCAGAAAATTCAAGAATTTTAAAGAATGCAATAAATTTTATTTAAACATCAAAAGAAAAGTTGGTGTGAATTTACAAAATTTAAGATAAAATAATTAATTAATTTTTCTTCTTAGTATTTTTTACTTAAATTTTAATAACCCCAAAATTTTAGTAGAATTAAAATTTATGATAAAAAATTTTAATTGTGTTTTATTTAAAGTTTTAGAGTAAATGATATAAGAGGAATTTGTGGTCTAGCTAAAGGGAATCTTCTGCGCAACCCATTACAAGGTTTGGGTTCAAATCCTTTTTTTTTTTTTAACTAAAGAAATTTTAATTTTCTGCAGTAATGAAATTACTGAAATGTCTTAAGAAAAAAATTAAAAAAAAAAAAAAAACAGCACAACGCGCGCACATATCAAATGATATGTTTCTTCCCCATTTTCATTTTGGCAAGGGGGAGAGAGATATGCCTTGTTCTCCATCGTTGTTTCTTCATCTTTCTTGCCCGACGCCGATGCAAGCAACCGTGACCACATCCATCCATGAATTCTTCTTCCTCGTTTCAGCGTCGCTCAATCTCTCTCTCCTCCCCTGTTTGCGTTGTGCTGTACTGGTATGAATGAGGGAGCTTTGATTCCCTCTTTCCATTTCTTCTCCATTTTTTCTCAATTCATGGTTTCTCCTGCTCATTGCGTCAGTGTGTTTTCGTATGTGTTTACCACTGTTTCTTCCCTTTGTTTGCATCTCTGCAGCCGCTTGACATAAAAGGAAAAAAAAAAAAAATAGGGGAGTGGGGTTTTGATTAGCTGAATCGTTGAGGGGAAAAGAGCTTCTACTATGAGGTATTTTGCTTGCATTTTTGGTTGTGTCTTGCTGAAAGGTTGAACCATATAATTTGATTTTTCCCTTTCTCTTTCAAATCTAAATCATGACTATAAATTAGAGGATTTAATTTCAAGAATGAATTTAATAATTAATAAACCATGTGAAGATTAGTTGTTCTATGTATGTGGCTTGAGTAGAGGATTGAGAAAGTAAGAAGTTCATTATATTAGCTTATTTTGTTTCACACATAAGGTGTTTGTCAAAATGTTTGAGTGAAAAATTTTATTAAAATGAGTGGGTAAACCTGACTAAGTTAATCATGATTAATTTTAGTGTTCGGGTTATTTGTTTTATTATTAATAATACATGGATAAAAAATGAGTGTGTTTGTGTGTGTATCATACATCTATTGGTGAGATGTGCCTTAAAACTTTGTGAGAGTAATTGGTTAAGAACAAAGATGGATGTAGGTGATAATTTGTTAGTGGTATGAATATGATAAAGTTTTAAAGTGTTTCTTGTATAGTTAAAGCATAAATTTTAAATGATTGGGTGATTTATTATATTTATTTGTATGAAGGAATTTATTAAATGAGTGAATTTAATTGGTGTCTTTTATAGTATGCATGTCCAAAATTTTGATAGAAGTTCTTGCAATTTGTCGGACTTTATAAAATGTGTCAGTTACCTACTAAAACTTATCATGGTTCTTGATGAAGAATTTACTTCAATTAGGACATAACTTGTAATGCACTTAAAAGTGCAGTTGTTGGCTTATTCTTTTGTTTAGTCAAGTTGGCTTAGCTTTTTCCAAGAACAAAACATTAATAAGTGGATGTTGTCTGTTGTATGTTGTATGTATTGAATTTGTTCCATAAAAAGAATGAGTTTTTAAAGGGTTCATAAAATGTATAAAAGGAATGACAATGATGTTAATTTGGATATGAGAGATTTAAGGAGCGAACAATAATGCAAAAATGACTCATTATGAGTAACTAATGTATCTAACAATATTTGAGGTAAGTGAATAGTGTCTCAAATGATTTATTAATAAATTTCTTCCTTCAAAAGAATGCATAAGCATATTTATGATTATTTATATTGTTATAATTTTAGTGATGTGTTTTAATTCCAATATGCCAATTACAATTTGGAATGTTTTCATTATACTATTTAGTTTTGAAAGAAGAGAAAGGAGTATTCTTTGAATGTGCACCCTTATTTATTGGATATATTGATAATGATTAATTTTATAACTTGAGGAAGGATTGATTATTTTAATTCATGCATGGGAAAAATATTGATAAATCTATTTATGGAAGTTCATGTTGAAAAGAAATATTTTTTTAATATATCTATATATATATGGACCCATGCATGCTTGTTTAAACTGTGGGACTGAATCAGAATACTAGTTGCTAATAGCAGTTCTGTTAGCCATTAGCATGCCATGATACACCTAGCTAGCAGGGTGCTTTTAGGAGGTGCTAGACCCATGCAAAGGCCAATGCATGCAGAACAACTTAGAGGAATGGTTGTTCATGAGCATTGAACTCACGTTTGTTATTCGTAAACTTCATGCCTGTGCTTGTTTCATGATTTTTAGCTGTACTGGACTAGTTACTTACCCTTATGGATTGTGTTTCCATACTTGTTTGTTATTTATCCTCATGGACTGTATGTCCAAGCTTATTTTCTGTTTTGATAAAATCCTATTGAGAATATTTTAAAACTTTTTTTTTTTTAAAAAAAATTAATATTATCAAACAAGTTTTTTTTTCATGTACAAAATTTCTTTACAGTGAGAAATGCATTCTCTAGCTATTTGGTATGAGTTTGGTAATTAGAAAATAGAATTTGATTATTGTGTTATTATCATAAGATGATGTTATTATATTAAGTGTCCAAATGAAATTATATGATTTGAATTATGCATTTCCGCTATTCTATTTACTGTTTTAGTTAAATTCATGTTTACCTATTTATAATTCTTTTCTTTATTTCCTTTAATTTTAATTTGAGATGTTATTCACTGAAAAAGATATTGTTAGCCTTAGACGTTATAGCTAAACCTGTATCTCAAGGTGTTCATCAAGGTGTTTTATTGTTGAAATACAATGGAAAAATTATTCCAAGCAAATCTCATTTGATGTAAATTTGAGCTCGGTAATTATTTCTTGGTTCAGACCTAGGTGCTCCACGTATACTATAGGTAGGATTCTCATCTATCTTCTAAGATTGTATGTTTGTTGGTAAAGAGCGAACATCTTTTTATTCAATTACTGCTATTCTTTGTTATAAAAACTTTAGAAAGTCTTATTTATAGGGAGGTTCTATTAAAATTTTTATACTAAGTTTATTGTTTTGTTTGTATAAAATGTGTGTGTGTGTGTCCAAGGTTTAAGGGATATTAGTTTTATAAACATATTCCTCACCAGTCATGTTTTTTTTTTTTCGCATGACAAACACACACACTTCCACTCTACCAACACTTTATCTTGTCATGATTATTTCAAACATAATTAAAATACATTCTAAACAAATTATATATATATATATATATTAAGGTTATTACAATAACTATCTATAATTTTATTATTTTTAGGGATAATATTATTTATTATTTTTAGGGAGAGAGGTGGTATTTTCAAACGTAGGAAGTGCAATCTCTCTTATTTAATCATCTAAAAATTAATATATATTTATTAGTAAATAAATTATTTATAATTTATTAAATTAAAATAAGATGTAAACTATAATATTTTTAATAATTAAATTCAGAGATGTGGCGTTTCTATTGTTTGGAGTCTGATTATTAATTAAGTTAATATTTTTATTTTAGTAATTATTATTAATTAATAAATATAATAATATTTATTATTATATAGGGAGAGGGGTGGCATTTCTAGACACAGGAAATGCCACACCTATCTTATTTAGTCATCTAAAAATTAATATGTTATTTTTTATTATTGCTTACAATTAGTTAAAATCTATAAAAAAATTTAATTTTTATAAAATTTTTTTATTAATTAAATAAAATATTTATAATTTATTAAATTACTATTTTATAGAGTATAATATTTTTTCTTAATAATTGTTTCAAAATAATATATATATATATATATATATTATTTTTAGGGAGAGAGTCGGTGTTTCCAAACACTGGAAATGCCACCTCTCTTATTTAATCATCCAAAAATAAAAATATTATTTAATACTATATAAATTATTTAAAATTTGGTGTCATCACTGTAATTATTAATTAAGTTAATATTTTTATATTAGTAATTATTAATTATTAATATATATATATATATATATGTCATTTTAAATAAAGAGGTGAATTTTTGGACTCTCAAAATGCCACCTCTCTTTTTTTTATTGTAACATTGACATAATAAATATTAATTACTTAAAAATTTTATTATTTATTGATATATATTATTTATGTTAATTAAAATCATATAGATGGCATTTGCAATATGTGGAAATGTCACCCCTTTGTTATAAAAGAGTTATGACCTTTAGAAGTTGACTCATACTCTCTTGAAGGTTTATTTATTTCTTTTCTTGTTTGTTAGTTTGGGTGGTAAGGTTCTACTACCGGCATTAACTTAATTATGATTATTCATATGCTTGACACTACCGGTGTTAGTGTCTTACTACTAGTATTGTCACTATGCATAGTAGTTCTCACTTCCCCTAGCAATCAGACTTTCCTATTTTCTGGATTACTACTCGTGTTGACCCAACACTACTGGTATTAAGCCCTCTCTATGAGTATTCATTACTTACTTCCAGTATTAACCCCTGTTTTCGAGCTATCACTCCCTCTTCTTAACAAATGGTTGTGGATTTGCATTAGTGGGAGAGTTTGTTAGATGACTAACTATGCAAAAGATTCAAAAACTTGAGCCTTGAACCCACTATCACTTGATCACGAGTCTTCAATCATGTGTGTTCGTTTTCTCACCAGTTAAAAGACGTACTTTTTGCATTTGGAAGCAATGGAATGTATGTTGCTGTTGAAACAAACACGGGCCAATAACTTGATCATTTGTGGCCATTCAATCAAATGGTGAAGACTTGCGATGCCAGGGAAAATTGGCATTGGAGCTACACCAAAACGCAAACGAGACTCGTGCGTTTTAGGTTGGTATGCATGATTTTGAACGCCATCCCAAACACGCTATTAATTAAGAAAAGTTGAAAAGTTTTGGCTTCAATACAAAGGATCTGTATATTAATAAGTTAAAGAGACGTGGGTAAAAAAAGGCTCAAATTGAATCTCTGTTGAGAAATGATTAATGATTCTCTAATCTAATGTTTGTGTGGTTATTTTTGCATGGGCTGTTATTGTGTGTTTTGGGTTAGTGTTAGTTTCTTAGCTCTTTTTATCATTTGTTTGGTTTTGTTATTTTCCCTTGTTTTATTTTTTGGTGGAATATATAAGTACTAGTGGCCCACGTGATGTACTTTGATGGCTTGATGAATGGAAGTGTATTATTCAGTAATATTCGGGTTGTCAACTTGGTACTGGAGCCAGGTCTATTTTGTGACTCGTTTTCGTTATCCATTTCTTGAAACCCAATACCTTTCTTGCCCTATTTTCATCTCCTTCCCTGAGTTCTTGATCACAACGTCCTTTTCTTTCCCTAGTTCTTGCCATAATCTCCTTCCTTGTCTTCTCCGTTGATCTACCATCGTATTGTTCATCATTTTCTCCACCATGACTGAGACTACTCACATTCGATCCTTGGCTTCCGCTCCTGATCTCACACACCCACTTTATCTGTCACGTCCCAAAACAATATGTGATGACCCTAAATAAAAAAAAAAAAAAATCTCCCAATTAATATTTTATTTAAATTATTGATTTTGTAACAAGTAAAGAGTGATAATCTAAGTGAAACTTATATTAATAACCCTCTTGAAGGTTTAGAGTTTGAATTTTATCAAGTAAAATTTGGTTTTATTTGTTTTAAATTATAGAAAAATTTTGTGCCCTTTCTTATAATTTTTCTTGTGCCCTCCCTGGTAAATTTTCTTGTGCCTTTCTGGTAATTTCCTCATTTTTTTCTTTTCCCCAGATTTTTATAGGGAAAATGACAATCAAGTCCCAAAAGATCAATTTTATACCAGTTAAGTCCCAAGTAATTTTAAAAGGCCAATAAAGTCCCATGCTGTTTTTCACAAATCAGAGTTCTAATAAAAAAGATAAAAATGCCCCTATAATTATTGACTCAAGGAAGCTTTATTCTCTACTGAGTTTGTTTGGCTGGTGCGTTTAGACATGTTTTTTTTTCAAATCCCTGCATCTGAATAAAAAAGTTGACTCCATTAAGGTCCGATTTCTTGCAAAACGGCTCTCGTAAGGAAGAAGATGGAACGCTTTTTTGCAATTGAACATAAAAGATTTTTTTTTATTTCACATCTCTAAAAATTTGGCATGAAAATTCGACATTTTGCAACTGAAAGTGTAAGAATTTATCATCGAGTATCCATATTTTAAGATGGAACGTTCTCACTGTCTCACTGATGCAAAAATCACTTATGGCAAAAGTAACTTGTTTCTAAGTGATATATTATTACATTTTAATTTGGTAAGTTTGCAAGTTTAAGAATTAAATATTTCTTCGATCCAAAATTTCATGTACAAGTTGCAAATTATTCTTAATGAAGTTGCAAAATTTGGTGTCTCAGTTGCAAAATACTGGAACGTTGTTCTAAAAGAATAACTCTTGTAAGAATCTAATAGTTCTTCGATTCAAAATTTTGAATACCAGTTGCAAATTGTTCCTAAGAAAGTTGCAAAACTTGGTGTCTCAGTTGCAAATTACTGGAGCATTGTCTTAAAAGAATAACTCTTGTAAGAATTTAATAGTTACTTGATCCAAAATATCGAGTACCAGCTGCAAATGCTTCCTAAGGAAGTTGCAAAATTTGGTGTCTCAGTTGTAAATTACTGGAATGTTGTCCTGAAAAATTTAACTTTTCTACGAATTTAATAGTTTTTCAATCCAAAATTTCAAGTACCAGTTGCAAATTATTCCTAAGAAAGTTACAAAATTGGGTGTTTCAGTTGCAAATTAATGGAATATTGTCCTAAAAGAATAACTTGTAAGAATTTAATAGTTCTTCAATCCAACATATCGACTACCAGATGCAAATTGTTCCTAAGAAAGTTGCAAAATTTGATATCTCAGTTGCAAAATACTGGAACATTGTCCTAAAAGATTTAACTTTTTTATGAATTTAATAGTTTTTCAATCCAAAATTTTGAGTACTAGTTGCAAACTATTCCTAAAGAACTTGCAAAATTTGGTGTCTTAGTTGCAAAATACTGAAATGTTATCCTAAAAGAATAACTCTTGTAAGAATTTAATAGTTCTTCGATCCAAAATTTCATGTATAAGTTATAAATTATTCCCAAAGAAGTTCCAAAATTTAGTGTCTCAGTTGCAAATTACTGAAGCCATGTCGTAAAAGATTTAACTCTTGTAGGAATTTAATAGTTCTTTGATCCAAAATTTTGAGTACCAGTTACAAAATTTTCCTAACGAAGTTGCAAAATTTGGTGTCTCAATTGCAAATTACTGGAGCTTTGTCCTAAAATAATAACTTTTTTAAGAAATTCAGTAGCTACCCCACCCAAAATTACTTGAGAAGAAAACGAGCATTTAACAATTACTTGAGAAGAAGGGTGTTTCAGTCTTTTCCCATGACACCAAAATACCACTTAAGGACTCTGGGACTTCATTGGCCTTTTAGAATTACTTGGGACTTAACTAATATAAAATTAGTCTTTTGGGACTTGATTGTCATTTTCCCATTTTTATATCACTTGTGCCCAGAAACAGAGCATTCGACTATCTCATATTTTCCCTTTTTCTCTTCTCTTTCCTGTCCAGTTTCCTTAGGTTTTCACCGTCAGCTACCCTTGTTCTTTCCATTGATTTCCTCTCTGTCCCTTCGATTTCTTCTCTTTGTTGTCGCTATTTCATAGCTGGAAGTGTTGGGTTGTTGTATTTTCTCTCTTGTGTTAGCTGTTCTTTGCCTCTTCTCTGTTTTGTGGTCGATCGAAGGTGGAGGTACGTCTGTGCTTTCAGCTTTCATCTTTCCTTCAGGTGCTGGAAGTGCGTGTGTATATATGTAAGTTTTGTTCCTTTCCCTTTCTATTGATCTGTTTCTATTTGGCAAAGTAGCTGAATCTCTCCCTCTCTCCTGCTTCGTTGCGTGGCTGACACAAGTGTATGTGTATGTGCGTGATCAGTCTTTCTTCCTTCTTCATCTGTTTTCATTGTTGAAAGTTACGTGTATGTGTGTTTGGTAGCTTGATTCCTTATGTTTGTTGACTGAAATTTCTGGCCTCCCTCCCGTTTGTTCATGTAGAAGACCGAAGTTTTTCTCCGTTGCTTCTTCAACGCAGGATATGAGCTGATTCATAGTTGTTGCGATTGAGTTTTGTTATGGTGAGTTCTATAACAGCACCGAGTCATCCTTCCCTGCTTTGGCCAAATTATGGCATTTTGCTATTACGATATATATATTTGTTGAGTTTGAGTTGTAATTTCGCTTGAGACTCTTTATGATTTTAGTTAGTGATAAGCTGAATGTTGGTTTTAGAATTAACATTGGAAGTTGATTAATTAGTTGGATGATTGTTGGGAGCTGAACTTGAATACACCCAAGATGTTTGTGGAAATGCCTTAAAGAAGAAATTGGTAGAAATAATATTGCTAAATTAGAATCTTAAGGTAGATTATGTTAAAGTAAGTGATGATTGTGGTATTTTATTGAGTTTTAACAAGGTACAAAAGAGGTGAAAATATTTTCTCTTATTTGAGTTAGGTTGTTAATAAGTTAGTTAATTGATAATAAGTTTATGAATTGTATATTTTAGGTTATGATGTTTGAAAATCAAATTTAAATGTTCACCAAATATTAAAAAATTATTTGATAAATGACTTTAAAATTATAATTTTTGTTAGGAAGTTAAGAGCATCACTAGAGATAAAGTGAAAAGTAAGCAAAGCAAATTTTAGAATTTTGAAAAAACTTTCAGGTGAATAGGTAGTGTTCTGAATGAATTTTTAATAAAGTATTTATAAAATTCCTTTATTTAAATTTTACTATTATTCCTTTATAAATTGTACAAATGTTCTTGTAATTCTATTTTCTAGCAATTGTTTTATTATTGATAGTATGTTGATTTTAGTGATTTATATTGCTGATAAGTAATAATTGAAATGGGTATATGATAAATGGTATTGTTTCTCAGAAGTAGTTTAATTACTTAATTGTATGTCAATATAAAATTTTTTTTATGCAACGATTTGCGTTTGGAGAAAACGATAATAAATTTGAACAATGAAAATTTATAGTCAAACAATGTTTAAAAATGATAATTTTGAAACTATTTTCATGCTCCATACACGCTTGGTTTTAATTAAAGGGGACTGAGTTCAGAATGCTGGTTGCTAACGGCAGTTCCATTAGCCCTTGGAGTACCAAAGTACACCTAGCTAGCAGGATATTTGTAGGAGGTGCTAGTCTCATGCGTGGGCCAACGCACGTGAAATATAGGAATGGATATTCGTGAGCATTGTACTCATGCTTATTTCGTGGCTTCTAGCTAAACTTGATTGGTTATTTATCCTCATGGACTGTGCGTCCACGCTTGTTTGTTATTTATCCTCGTGGATTGTGTGTCTACTCTTATTATTCATTCTGATAAACCTCTCCTAAATTTAAGTTAAAATTTATTATTCCTATGTTAATTCTTTAAAATGCGTTCTACTTAGTTGTACCATTAATTGAAATTTTTATATTTATGTGCATTACAAATTTTGATAAATTGATATTGTTCTAATGAAATTGTTTAAATTTCACGATTGTATTATGGAAAAACTTATTCTTGTTTAAATACAAATTTAAAAAAAATCACTTACTAATGCAGGAGTGCATAATTCAAATAAAAATAATTTTATTTAAACACTTGGCCCAAAAACATCCTCACAATAATAATGCAATAATCAAATTTCACTTTTTAACTATCAAACTTGTATCAAATAGAATTGCTCATCATAAATAAATCAATTCATAAAAACTAGCTAGTTTAATAGAATTATTTTAAAAGCAATAATTTCAAAATAATAATAATAATAGTTTAGCAAGACTTTATTAGAATGGACAAAAAGCATGGACATACAATCTACGAGAGTAAATAACAAACAAGTGTGAATACATAATTCATGAGAATAAGTAACAAGTCAAGTGTAGCTGGAAACCATGAAACAAGGGAGGCAGGAGTCATGAAACGATCGTGAATACAATCCTCATGAATATCCATCCCTCCATCCCACATGCGTTGGCCTGCGCACAACAATAATATCTCCTACAAACACCTTGCTAGCTAAGTATACCATGGCACGCCAAGGGCTAACAGAACTGCCGTTAACAATCAAAATTTTGATTTGGTCCCACACTTTAAATCAAGCATATATGACTCATAATAATAAATTATTTCTTAAACCATAAAATAAAACATTGCCAATATATCAAATAATGGTAAACACCCAATCATAAAATAATTCTAACTCTTTTTATAAAACTTTTGATTGATAATTGATTGATGACGAGATTTAAAATATAACGATATAAATAGTCATGAATGGACTTAAACATTATCGTGAAGAAAATAATTTTACTAATAAGTCATTTGTGATGCTATTCACTTATTTGGTGTGCTCCTATATATTACAACTTACTTTAAATAGGCCGCTTTCTTAAAGTTTTCACTCTAAAATTTCCTAATATCCAAAAAAACACTATTAACATTTTCACCCACAACTCTGTAAAAGCATACAAATACTTCTTTTTTTTTTACTTTTTGTATGAGATCTTACAATAATCATCATTTAGAAAGTAGAAAGGAATTCCTTAACATTAATCTTTTGTATATAAGATGACATCATGAGTCTAATACACCATTTGCCCTAACACATGTATATATAAAATATCCATTCTTTCCAAGTGCTACCACAGAACTAAATAACTCCATCACTGCACCTAATTACTACAAATTATCATTAATTAATCAAATCTCGATTATCTATATTTGCAAAATTATTAGGAAAGAAAAATATTGGTTCATTTCTTTCACATAGTACAATCACAATAGAAAAAAAATTTTATTTTATTTTATTATTGTTTTTATCAATTTAATCTTGGAAAGATCATAGCATGAGCTTTAATACAAGAACACAAACCATATTATCTTAGCATCTTCCTCAAGCAAACCAAACATAAAGGATTTCATTCTCCCCTTATATACATACTTCTAGACTTCAACAATTAGTCCGTTTATCCTCCCACACTACCTCTACATATATATCTCCAAACAACATTTATGTTTGGATATAAATATAAAGTTTGAACAACCATAATCCTATTAATTTTCTCTTTCAAACATTTTATCAAATATTTTGGGCAGCACCCATACTTAATTAAAATACCAAGCTTCTTTTCCTTTAATTTTTCTTTCAAATTTTTTTTTTAATCAATATTTAAACTATTCAGACTTTCCCATCTCATTCCTTACACAAGCCATTTAAGCTCAAGAAAATTAAATTTAATCCCTTCCTCCAACAGTAATCCAACACATTTATATTATCTACCAACAACATAATCTTAAACTTTAGTTTCAGCTTTATTGAATCCCAGCTACACGTTAGTCACGCATAACAACAAACCAAAAATAAACATTCACATCTTCAGCCATTAATCTCTTGTGCACAAATAAATAGATTAAACGAGGGGAAAGAGGAGGTGAGATCTACTCATCAGCAGAGCAATGAAGAAGAAAGAAAAATTCGATGCTTCCCACGGCTACACACACTCAACGGCGGCACTTGAACCAGGAAGAAGAAGAGCGACGTCACAGGGGAAAATGGAAGGGCGAATAGATCGAACATTTTGCACCCATAAACCAACTCCCACAACACAAAATCGAAGGATATGCTACACCACTCTAACAGAGGAGAAGACAGAACGGTCGGTTATGCAAAGCAGAGGGAAGAGCGGCGTGAACAGAGGAGGAAGAACAAAGAATCCAGCAACCCAACTCCACTGTAGCCGACAAACTTGGACGGATAGAAGAGCGGCGACGGCGATGGGAGGAGGAAAGTGTGACTGGAAAGAGGAGAAAAGTAGCGAAGAACAATCGCGAATTTCCTCCTCTGTGCTCTGCGTAATTGGCCGAATGGAAGAAGAGAAGAAAATATAATATAAAGGTTAAGGAGAAAATTACGGAAAAAGACCCCACAGATTTTATTACTACCACTATTACACCACATTCAGTAATTTTCTCCATATTAAAAAAAAATTAACCTTTTAACTTAAATGTGACTTGAACTTCAGACCTTCATATAAATAATTAATATAAATTTTATTAGATCACTATTCCTCATTTGTTAAAATTAAAATAATTAAATTAAATATTAATTGGGAGAGAATTTATTTAATTTAAAATTTAAGGTTATTAGTCATCACATACATATATCTATATATAAATATATATTTTTTGGTTTGTGTGCTTTGTTTCTTTCTTTCTTTGTTTTTTTTTTGGTTTTGGTTTCGTTTTTTTTTCTCTATTGGGCATTTTAGTAATTTTTCTAATGTTGAATCATAAAATAAAATTCCTCCATTATCACCGCAAGGATTTAAACACAAAACCTTTTGATAGGTTGCAAGTAAAGTTTTTCTTAAACCACCAATTCCTCTTTATAAATTTATTTTGAAATTAATATAAATACTCTTGAAATATTTTATCATAAATTTTTCTTTTTATTAAAATTTCTGGGGTTATTACATTATCTTCATCCATCTAATACCCAGGCCACCACTCTTGTCCCTCAACCACTCACCAAAACCACCAACTATGTCATTGGGAGTTGTGCAATGCAAATGGCCTTACGAGCTAAGAACAAAATCAATACGGTTAACGGATCTTGCAAGCGAGACGCGCTGAAAGAAAAACTCTAAGACTAGTGGGATCGATGCAACATCGTCGTACTCTCTTGGTTGACCAATTTCATCTCCAAAGAAATCTCAATGAGCATTTGATTTAGGAGGACTTACACGAGTGAGTCAATAGAATAAATGGGACAAAGGTATATAGTCTCCATTTTCTCATATGCTCACTCAATCAAGGCAATATGTCTATATCAAGCTATTTCACAAAACTCAAAGAACTATGGGAGTAATATGCAATGGTAGTCCTTTTACCTACCTGCAAATGCAATTCATCAGTTGAATATGCAAAGAATGTTCAATAATAGAAATTGTTTCAATTCCTGATAGGACTTAATAACTCATACCAACTTGTGAGTAGTCAAATACTTCTCATGAATCCATTACCATATGTAAATCAAGCATCTCAATGATTTCACAAGAAGAGGCACAAAGATTTATCTCTACATCATCCTTCCACTAATCTGAAGTTTCTACCATGGTAGCAAGAGGACGTGGAAGGTTCAATCGAGGAAGATCTGGAGGTAATCCAACTGAGGAGTGCTCATATTGCCACAAGAGAGAACACATGAGAGAAAACTACTTCCAACATGTTGGATTCCCACCTTACTTATCACACCCCTATACTAAGGGTATAACTGGCATGAAATATGAGGAGAATTCATATTCCATAATCCTTAATAACTAGAAATTACACTAAAATATTGAGATATATATATATATATATGTTATATATAATAAAGTTCGTAAAGTTTTAAATGTCTTGTAAAAATTTTGACAGAGTCTTTCCCATAATTCAGACCTCCCAAAATTTTTACAACACAGCAGAACCTGTCAACTAGACTAGCAAGGAGATTAGTTCCATCTCAACAATTTACATTATAATGAAATAAGACTAGGACCTAACTATGATTTACGTGAAGTACTAAGTTATAATTACAAAACATAATACTTAGTTTTACTAAATAATAGTTGCAATATGCTTCCTCTTTTTCAAAAAAGTAAACAAAAAGCCCTTAACGATCTACTAGGGGCGCAAGGTTAGCAACAATATCTAAGACTAAAGAAATTTTTAGTGAGTAGCATTCCAGATAAAATTGTACATAAAAAATTATGAAGACAGAAATAATAAATTTAGTCTAAAACAATATCATCAAATACTGAAGCATATACTTGAACTGAAAATAAAGAACAATTCTTTTCAATAATACAATTTTGAAATTAAACAATACTAATAAAATGATATAGATTTGTCAAGATTTGTATAGCTCATAGAATGTAATCGTAAGTACTAGTACAATTAGGTAGAATCCTTTCAAAGAACTAGTACAAAAATAATTAATTTTAATTTAAATCTAGAAAGGCTTTATCAGAATGAATAACAAGCGTGAATATACAATCTACGAGGGTAAATAATCAATCAAGCGTGGGCACACAGTCTATGAGAATAAGTAACCAATCAAGTGTTGCTAGAAGTCACAAAACAAGCATGGCAAAAGTCATGAATCAAGCAAAGGTATGAAACCCACGAAAACAAACGTGAGTAAAATACTCACAAATACCATCCCTCCGATCCACATGCATTGGCCTTCGCATGGGATTAGCACATTCTATAAGCACCCTGCTAACTAGGTGAATCATGATGCGCCAAAGGCTAACGGAACTACCGTTAGCATCCAGTGTTCTAAAGTTAGTATCTTTTAGTAAAATTAAGTATGTATGAAGCAAGAAAACAATTTCAAACAAACAATTTCAAACTTTTTTTTCTCAACTTTCAGACATTGTTCAACTATTATTTTTCATCATTACTTGTCAATCAATATAAACTATAAGTAAAATCAACACATTTCCATTAATAAAACAATTATTAGAAAAATAGGATAAATAAGAACATTGGTACAATTTATGAAGGATTAATAGTAAACTTTTAAATAAGGAGATTTTATAAACACTTTGCTAAAAATTTATTCAGAATGCTACTCACTCAATTGATTTTTCAGAAATTTTATAGTCAGACTACATCAATTCCTTGCTTACTTCAATGGTGCTTCAAATTAATCTAACATGTACACCAGTACATTTTACATCACTACTATTTCACTTAGTAATATAAACAAGCGAAATTAACGCTCAAACTCGTCAATTATTTATTAAATTTCTCAATAACTCCTTAAGTTTCCACCAAACTCTTCAGCAACTTCTACCAAATAATCAATAACACTAGACAATATTTACTCACAGCCATTAACATAATTCTTATTTCAAGTTTAACAAAATTTTAATTATTATATAATCTAATAATTTCTCTTTATGTGCTACATAATTTTAATGAGTAATTTAATTTTACTACTTGCATGTAGAAAAATTTAACAATCTTATATCTACAAATAAATTTTTTAAGCATATTTTCCAGCTCTAAGAAAATATTTATTATCAATTAAACTATGAGGCAAACACCCAGGCAAAAGTCCAACAACCCCCAACATTTAATTTCTTCGTTAATTTTTAAGTCGGCATTAGTAAAATAGCGCACATATTATCTAAACGACACCTAAATTTCTCATTCAAGCTTTTCCACGAACATGTTGAAGGCACTCTCCATGGGTTAAGTCACAAGACCATAGCTATAACCCAACATCTCCTTCACAAACCATAACAGCACCATCAAAAAGAGCAACGAAAATCGGCCAGTCAAAGGAAAAAAATGAATCAAACTTTCATACACACACGCATGCACTGCCAGTCGTTGAAGAGAAAGAGAGCTTACATGTTGAGCACGAGCACACGCACGGATGTCAACCTGGAACAGAGACAGCCATAAGGAATGACAAGCTAATGAATTCCAGCAACTCCATGCTCTCTCAGTGACAGAAACACACGATGGTACCTGACACACACACCTCACGGACAGAATAAAGAAAAGAGTTTTGATCGCTCTTCCAGCCACCGCACAGCAAAACAAAACAGAACAGAGACTCAGCTCAGCTCCAGATAGAAAACGGACGAACAATGGAAACGCACCAGTGAATTAAGAGGCATGCCGACGTTGAGTAATAGAACAAGTCGGAGGTGATGAGGAAGGGTTTGACGGTGGAGGGAGCTCAAAGTCGGTGAAGAAACAAATGCGACTGCTCTGTTTTTCTTTCTTCCACGCGAAGATATATTATCAGATCAAAGGAGTTTTTCGAAAATTGCACTGAAAGCCCAAAGAAAATTACAAGAAAGACCCAATAAAATTACAAAAGGACCCAAAATTTTTTCATAATTTAATATGAAATAAAAAAATCAAATCAAACTAAAAAAAAAACTTATTTAAATAATATATCCCTTGGGAGAAACTTGTTTTATTTAAATTAAATTTAGGGTCATTACAATACCTTCAAGAAGGAAGAGGACATGGCAGTTAATTTAGACAAGCTAACCATGCTGAAGGTCTTGCTTCTCTCAATTCATCATAGCAGCATGATTCCTCATTTGAATAACAAATCCTTTCAACAAAAGAATACTAAAGAATTATTGAGGATCTGAAGAAGGAGATTAAAGCATTATCAGTCACTGGTGCATAAGTCGGAGCAATCACTACAAAAGATGAAAGGGAATCCTCAAGTTTAAATTCTCTTGCTTTGTCTTCTATAAATAAAAATCATGCTCACTGGCTTTTAGACTTAGGGGCCACTTGTCACGTGGTCATAGCTTGTCATATCTTGATCATTATGAAGAATATGTTGGTCCTCCACTCAAAATTAAAATTCCTAATTCTGAAAAGTTATTAGTCACACATGTTGGGTCTGTTAAACTTTTTGATGATATTGTTTTATATAATATTCTATATGACCTAGGGATATGCTATGATTTGATTTCTATATCTTGCCTCTCAGATGAATAAAAGTGTGTTGTTGCTTTTTTGTGGCAAAACGAAGTGATTGGTAGAATAATATTAGGATTATATGTTGTTGATGAAGACTCTTATTCTTCTAATGTTTTAGCTAGCAATGTCACTCATGATAGTAATGTTTAGCATTTAAGACAAGGCCATCCTTCAAATTCTATACTCAAACATGTTACTCCATTACAGATCAAATTATCTCTATTGATGTTTCTAATTATCACTACTATAAAAATGTAAATATAAGATACCATAAAAAATGATGATTAAATAAAAACACGTTATATATGAAAAAGGTGGATGATGGTCAGAAAATAAATGACGGGTGTTTAAATACCCGTCATTTATTGTCAGACATTAAATGATGGATTTTTAAAAAACCAATCATTTATTTCAACCCAACATTTCATTTTCTGTAAGGAAAAAAATATAAAAAAATAGACTTTAAATGATGGGTTTAGGAGAGCTAAACAATGAAGAACAAACTCTTCTTGATTTCTCATTGGCGTGATTGCCAACACTTGTTTCAAGAAGAGAGATGAGCATCTCATCACTTACAAAAGTGGAGCCTCAAGGTCACAGATTGATTTTCTTTTGGTTAGGAACACAAATAGAAGACTTTGTAAAAATTGTAAGGTGATCCCTGGAGATGCTGTTACGACACAACATAGGGTCCTAGTCCTTGATGTGTGTATTATGAGTAAAATCCAAAAACGTCGACAAGTAGTAACACCAAGGATTAGGTGGTGGCAATTAAAAGGTGAGAAGCAAGATATTTTCAAGCGAAATCTTTTGGATAAAGGAATTTGGGAATCTCAGGGAAGTGCTAACATCATATGGGAGGATATGGCTAAAAAGATACGGGAGGTTGCAAAAGTAGTTTTGGGAGAATCGAAAGGTTCTGGTCCGAGAGATAAGGAGTCTTGGTGGTGGAATAATAGTGTACAGGACAAAATCAAGTATAAGAAAAACTATTTTAAAGCCATACATTTGTGTAACAATGAGGAAAATTGGGAGAGGTACCGTATGGCTAAGAAGGAAACTAAGAGAGCTGTGGGTGAAGCTCGTTCTAAAGCTTTTGAAGAATTTTATAAGAACCTTGAGACGAAGGAAGGAGAGCAAAATATTTATAAGATTGCCAAGAGTAGGGAAAGAAAATCAAGAGATCTAGAATAGGTAAGGTGTATTAAGGATGAAGAGGGAAGAATTTTAGTTACAGATGATGAAATTAAAAATAGATGGGAGACTTACTTTTCTAAACTTTTCAATGATGGAGAGGATTCATCTAGTAACTTGGAGGATTTAGTAACTGGTAAAGGAGAACAAAATTTGTCATTCTATCGAATAATACGTGATAAGGAGGTAAAGGAAGCTCTTAAGAAAATGGCAAATGGTAGAGCCAACGAACCTGATTGTATATCTATCGAAGCGTGGAAATGTTTAGGTGAAGAAGGGGTGAGATGGTTAACTAAGTTATTTAATGTGATTTTACGGTCCAAGAAAATGCCTAATGAGTGAGGAGAAGTACATTAATTCCTATTTATAAAAATAAAGGAGATATTCAGAATTGTACTAACTATAGAGGGATTAAACTCATGAGCCACACAATAAAATTGTGGGAGAAAGTAATTGAGCAGAGGTTGAGATTGGAGACAAGTATTTCTGAGAATCAGTTTGGTTTTATGCCAGGTAGATCAACTACAAAGGCGATTTATCTACTAAGGGGATTAATGGAAAAGTATCGTTGTAAAGATAAAGATCTACACATGGTTTTTATTGATTTGGAAAAAGCTTATGATCGTATACTAATAGAAGTGCTTTGGAAAGCGTTGGAGAAAAAAGGAGTACGGATTGCTTATATTAAAGCCATACGAGATATGTATGAGGGGGTAAAAACTAGTATAAGAACACCTAGTGGTCAAACAAAGGATTTTCCTATAAAGATTGGACTACATCAGGGATCATCTCTGAGTCCTTATTTGTTCAACTTGATTTTAAATGTTTTGACGGAACATATTCAAGAGGAAATCCCGAAATGTATGCTCTTCGCGGATGATATAGTTCTTATAGCAGAGACAAGAGAAGAGGTTAATTGTAAACTTGAGTTATGGAGGAGGATATTGGAGTCGAAAGGTTTTCGTCTAAGTAGAAGTAAGACGGAATATTTATATTGTAAATTTGGTAAAGGAATATTCAACAATAATTTGGAAGTGAAATTGGGAGATCAAATTATACCTCAAGTGGAAAAGTTTAGATATTTGGAAGCCATTATTCAAAATGATGGTGAAATCAGTGGAGATATTTCACATAGAATTCAAGCTGGGTGGTTTAATTGGAGAAAAGCTAAAGGAGTTATTTGTGACCGTAAGGTGCCTAATAAACTTAAAGGAAAGTTTTATCGCACTGCTATCAGACCGGCAATGTTATATATTAGTGAATGCTGGGCTCTAACGGGACAGCAAGAGCATAAAGTTGGAGTAGCAGAGATGAGAATGTTACGATGGATGTGTGGACATACACGTAAAGATAAAATTCGAAATGAGCACGTACGTGAAAAAGTGAGGGTGGCACCTATTGAGGAAAAAATGGTAGAAAATCGGTTGAGATGGTTTGGGCATGTACAAAGAAGACCAAGGGAGGCACCAGTGAGAAGAGTGGAACATATAACTTTGAGTCCGATTAAGAGAGGTAGAGGAAGGCCTAAGAGAACACTCTTGGAAGTTGTTGAACGCGATCTCTTAATTAATAATATTCTTAAAAGTTTGATAAATGATAGAGCATAATGGCGTCTTGCAATCCATGTAGCTGACCCCACCTAGTGAGATAAAGGCTTGTTGTTGTTGTTGTAGACTTTAAATGATGGGTATTTTAAATACCCGTCATTTAAAGTCTAGACAATATATGACGGGTATTTAAACAACCGTCATATATTGTTGCCCAACCTTTTAGTTTCTTAAAATAAAAAATAAAAAAAATTAAACTTTAAATAATGGATGTTTGAAACACCCATCATTTAAAGTCTGAATAATATATGACGGGTATTTTAAACACCTGTCATATATTGTTGCCTAATGTTTTAGTTTCTTAAAAGAAAAAAAAATTTTAAACTCTAAATGACGGGTGTTTCAAACACCCGTTATTTAAAGTTTTCGAGATATATGACCGATGTTTAAAACACCTATCATATATACATGAATAAATTATGGGTATTTTTTTTAAGTTTTTAAGATATATGACCGATGTTAAAAACACCCGTCATATATACATGAATAAATGATGGGTATTAAAATACCCGTTATTTATTCTTTTTTTTATTCAGTTTTCAGTCTCATTTTTTATTCCCGCCCGTTCGTCTTCTTATGTATTCTCTCTTCTCCACTTGCACATGAAATTGGTAGAAATCTCTTAATAATCTTCCATTGTTGCTGTCGACCACCTTCATCCTCTCCGACGTGAAAGTGCTACCACCTACGTCGTCCGTTGCCCCTCTCATTTGCTTCCTCTTTGTCTTTCATCCTCTCTTCTCCAAGGTACGTGAGTGTGTGATTTCTATAGTTTTTCTTCATTTTCTACTAATATCCTTAGATTTCTAGATTATGAGATTGATTTATTTAATGTTATAGATTGTTTTATTAGTTGATTTTTATTGTTTAATTTTCTCCTCATTTATTGCCCATTTTGATATTGTGGGGTGTCAAAAATTATTAATGTTTGATGTTTTATTGACTTAAAAATGGTAGTAGATGATATACTTAGCCTTAGGATGATTATTAAGATAAAAATTAGTGATCAAAATAGAATATTTATGATGATTGTATTTTTCTACAAATTTTGACTAATTATTTCAATAATTTTTAATTTAAATTTCATGCCTTGTTTAATCAGAGTAGTTTTATTGTTCAAAACTACATATTAAAATGTACTAATGTACCAATTTTTATTACAATTAGAGTTCATTTTAGTGATCGAAACTGATGCGTAGTTTTTCTAAAAATCATTTCTATTTTATTGATATTTTTATATTTGGTAAAGAATGATTTGTTCTTGGCTTGGGACTACTAATATAGGATATGTGTAACCTTAGAATGATCAATGAGACAGACAACACTGATTCAAAATGATGTTTATAGTATTTTTCTTTTTTCTATGATTTTTGAACGAATTTTAGATAGAATTTTATAATAATTAGAGTTAATTTAAAAATGATATTTTGTGGGAATTTTTGTTAGTGTTGTGATTGTATATGGTTGAAATTAGTTTGTTGAGTGAGATGCCAGGATTGTAAAGAGGATTTTAACTCGAGAAATACTTTCTTTATGTCGTTATGCTGTCGAATTTTTTTCGGCGGTTGAAGGAGTATGTGAATGCTCATGTATTGTGACTCACGATTCATTAATTACTCTATGTTATATGTAGAGTAGTTAATTTCTTTATTAATAATCTTTCTATCATTCCTTTCCTTTCCACATTCATGAGTCACTAATCACATTTCTTTGAATAAAGTGTCTTTTAGATTAAAAAGTTATGGATAAAGAATAGATGTTTGCCAATTGATTAAATAAAGAGTATTTGAATGGTGTGAAAGAGTTTATGAGATTTTTTCTTGAGCATGTAAAATACCCTAGAAGAATAGTGTGCTATTGTGTAAGATGTGGTTTTTTGAAGCAAATTAGTACATCTAAGTTGGAAGACCATTTAATGTGCTATGGAATTGATGAAAATTATAAGTGTTGACATAAGCATGAAGAGACTACAGAGGATGAGTGTACTAGTAATTGGGAGTATAAAGGAAGCTTTGAATCAGATAATTATGATACAGATACTTATAAGGGTGATTATCTTGAAGAGATGGCCAATGCAATTGAAAGAAAACTTGAGGATTGTTGAGAAAAGTGGATGAGTGCACAGGATGAGTGTACATTGTTGATGAATGTGTTCAGGAGCTTGCCTACAAGTGTGTAAGTATATTAACTTAACACTTTTTTTTATATCCAATCAACTAATTTAACTTTCTTATTATATATTGCATAGGCCAAGATCGAGAAAAGTGGCACGCCTGATGATGATGTCTTGGGCAAGGCATTGGATAATCCTGAACACCTTGGTCAAGTTAGGGGATATGGCTTCAGTATTTCAAAAAAACAAATATTCGGGTCACAGAAGAAGGCAAGGTCAACAGAGAATGTGGGTGCAAGGGATGAGATTGCCACCTTGAAATAGGAGCTATCTAGGCAATGGGACATGATTGAAGCTTTGCTAAAGGACAAGGAGAGGCGGGAGGCAAGTTTCATATTAGTCCTAGCGAGAAAGGTAGTTACAGTGTCATGCAGCCTCTTAAAAATCTCCTTGAGGTAAAATATTATTAATTTGTTTCACTTATGTTTTACTATTTCTATTTTTCATAACTTTAATATAGTATATTACTTATTAATATACGGTGAGAACCTATGTGAGTTGTTGGCAAATAGCCCAAAGCGTCATGTGGTTGCTATTGATCAAGTGTTTAATTTACCAGGAGACATGCTATATAATATGCCACTTCTTGCATCCTATGTACGTGTTACTATTGGTGTGTCGAAGGATTTGAACTATCCACTACCTATTTCCACTGAAGACGTAGGGATTGTTGGAGAGGCGATGGGTAGTTTTGTTGGATGACAAGCTAGTCAAATTAAGATGCCAAGTCCAAAAAAAACTAGCAAAGATGCATAGTAAAAAAAAAGATGATACCCCGATCTAGGCTCTCTTTTAAAAAGGAAATCTCTCATAAAGTTGTACCTGAACAAGAGCCTTAATTGCCAAGCCAACACAAAAATTTACTCCAGGCATACATAACGATTCATAGGTCTAATCCTCTAGTCCTATAAATCCCGTTCGAGGCTGGTATATATGGCAAAGACCAATATGATATGCTTTCACTTAATATTGTTGATGAAGTGCTTCAACATGATATGATCAGTCTTATTGTTATTAGCTTCTACATATAGTAATTTTTTTCTATATATGGATAGTTGCTTTAAAGCAAAACATACTAATTTACCTTTCTCATCTAGTGAAGTAAAATATGTATCTTCTTTTGATTTACTCCATGTTGATGCTTGGGGACCAAACAAAGAACTAGCCTATCAAGGGTATAGATTCTTTTTAATTATTGTAGATGATTTCTCTTATGTTACTTGGATTTACTTGTTGCATAACAAACATGAAGTATCTTAGCATTTGAAAAATTTCTTTAACTTAGTAAGGAATCAATTTGATGCTAAAATTAAAAAATTTGTAGTGATAATGGTACAAAATTTCTCAATCATGATCTCTCAACTTATTTTCTAGAAAATAGTGTTCCAGATGAAATTACTTGTGTAACATCCTGAATTTTAATCCCCTAATTAATTAAGTTTAATTAGGATAATTAAGTAAATTGTAATGGTGTATGGTCAGGGAGGTTTAATGATCATATTAGTTTGTGTTTCCACCCTAATTATGGGTCTAACATCAAGTCAGGCCACTCAAGTATCGAAAGGAGAAGAAAATAAAAATTTAATGTTGCTGTGCTATACGCCGCAGCATGGAGTGTTTCTGTCAGAGCACACAGACACAATTGATACAAGATAGGACCTCTTTGGGCCATGCACCACGGCACATTGTGCGCTCGCGATGGTGCACAGCCCTTTTCTACAGAAATAAGTCATGAGATTGAGATGAAGAATAGGGAGAAAGAATGAGAGAAAGAGAACAAGTGTCACGTCCTAAAAATTGAGGGTGACCGACAAGGGATGTAAACCACATCACGCATCCCTCAAGCCTTAAATCAAGAGATTTTTCAATTATTAAAATATAATTATATTTATATTAATTTATAACATGCACGGCCATTTTCATCTTAATAAAAGTTTCAATATTTTTGAAGAAATATGGCAAACCTCCCCTACAAATAGAATCTTTCAAAAACTCTACAATACAATGTTTTATACAAAAAGATCATTTTAATCAAGAGCTCAGCTCCTTCCAGCTAACAGACAAGATATGCAACAAAATAAATAACTTAGCTATAGACTATGTGGAGCACCTAAATATAAATTTACAAAAATAAAATTTCACAACTCAAATTTTACATTAAAAAAAAAACTTCAACCTTAGGTCCTTTAATTCTGGTCTACAATAAATCCCCTCAATATTCATTAGCAGAAGGTTCAGCATCGACTACACTATCTGGACTAAAATCATTTTCAGTGAATAATGTCCCAATAACAAATAATTAAACATAAATAAAAAGAAAGTTAAAAATAATTTTATTATTTAAAAAGACAACGATCTTCATAAAAATTCAAATAAATTCAAAATAAAAGATTCTATATAATTTTAAATAAAATCTTAAACCATTAAGTTATTATATCAGATATTATTATTACTTAATTTGAAGGAAGAAAATAAACGAAATAAGTAATTAAAAACATATTATTAATTAAAACTAATGGGATATAAAATCATTAAATAATCAAATTCATATTTATAAAGATTTATCAGAACAATTAACAGACGTGGATACATAGTTTACAAGGGTAAGTAACCAGACGTGGTTGAAGCCATGAAACAGACGTGGATACATAGTCCATGAGGATAAGTAACTAGACGTGGTCAAAGCCTTGAAACAGATGCAAGTACAAGACCCATGAATATGAAATGTGAGAATAGAGCTCAAAAAAATCAAACTAGCTAGTCATTAATCGTGGCGCGCCAAGGGCTAACGAAATTGCTGTTAGCAACCAGTGTTCTGTATACAGTCCCTTCTTAAATCCACTTTCAGACATGCAAAAAAATCATCACTTTCAAAAATATAATTTCTCTTCTAAATACCAAACTCACATGAAATATATAAAAACATTGATTTATCTGAATATGAAAATTCATAACTAATATCCCATAAATTGTTCACCAATTTTTATAGTTGACTTTATCAATTAAAGGATTACTAAAATTTATAAAAGCATTTTCGTCATTCTAAAAAAAAATATAAGTCAGGACTCCAAAAGCAAAGCAATTTAATTAACAAAAGTAGCTAAAGCAAAAAATATATAAATACCTGAAAATTATTAAAAATAATATTTTGATAAAAAAAATTTTTAACATATAAATTGATTAGGACGTTATTTACTTACCTGAAATGTTCCGAAGATTCAAAGTTCACCTCTTATAACTTCAATCGAATGTTTTCTCTTTTAAACACCCTATAAAATATATTAAGATCTCAGTTGACACTGAATAAGTTCAGGAGTTCTCTCCCAACATTTTCACCCCGAACTATAATAGATTTGAAATTTTTGAACCAAGACTTTACACATAAAATTGCTCAATAGCCATTGCTAATTACTCCATTAAATTAAGCTTTTTATTAGGACACCAAGTGTACATTATTTCCAAACCACACAATAAAACCTTTTAACATTCAACTAGCTACACACATATCTCCACCAGGCTTCATTGTTAAATTCTTTTATAATATTCAAGTTAGGTTGAAGAATCATTAACATCCAAGTTATATATATTTCTTATGTGAGTTAGTTAAATCACAAAATACATATTCAGATAAAATTTCTTCTAACAAGCATTTTATTAAACACTTTATAAGCATCAAATCATAGACTAAGACCAACTTTTCCCTCATCAATTCTAACTCCCAAAATTTACAATGAAGATATTTAAATCCATCAAACTCCAAAATATATATATATATATATATATGCCTTAATAGAAAATTAATCTCAATCACAAATGAGTCCCAATTCTTATCTATGCATTTCACATGGTTAAGGAAAAATAAAAGTCCACAACTTAGCCAAAACACACGCACAGGACAGCAAAAAGAAAGAGAACTTAAAGTTCTATACCTCATATTACCAGCCAGAGACAGAGAAGGGAAGGAGAATTCGAAATTCATGCTGAACAGGGGAAAGGGGACTTTCAGTTATTGCAGCAACAGAGGAAGAAAATAAAGGGACCAACAGCAACCTCTTTCAGTACAACAATTTTTCAGCTAGATTCCAGCTGAATCACGTTGACAGTAGCAAAAAGAGGAAGAAGAAGGTGTAGCTCAGCAACCGTGAAGCAGGAGGAGGAGGAGAGGAGAAAATCTGAAGCACTCCCACCAGCACGCTGACGATGAGTAAAAAGAGAGGAAGTTAGACGGGAAGCAGAGTAGGGAGAGCTGAAATTCGAGGTCCACACGCACACGGACGATGTCGCAGCAAGGGAGGGGAAAACGATTGGCGACGCACCTAGGAGAACTCGCGACTCAAGCTTTTAGCAGCGGCGGACGAAACTCTGGACTCACCAGCACCGGCGACAGCTGAAAACTAAGAAGGAAGTACAGGGGAGAAGCATCTCGATCTGTCTCTATTGGCGGTGAAGAATTAGAGTGTTTGTGTCGGTGAAGGAAAGGAAGGAAATGGATTGGACGAGTGCTCTGTTGTCACGTTAAGTGACATAAGTTCTGTACAAAAAGATAATTGGAAAGCCTACAAGAAGAAATTATAAAAAAAAAATACAAATTTTTTTCATAATTTAAAATAAAATAAAACTATATTTTTTTAATAAAATTTAAATTCTGGTCCTTAAATATTTAAGATAAGTTTTTTTAAATTATTATTCTTCACTTATTATAAAATTAATTTAAATAAAATATTAATTAAGAGAAAAATTAATTTATATTATCATTAAAAAAATTTTGATCGTTACATTCTCTTTTCCTTAACAAATTCAATCCTCCGAATTGAATGAATGTTTATCTTATTTTTTTTTAAGTTGAAATATTTGACATACATCTTACTTTCAACTTCCCACGTAATCTCTTCTTGGAAATGGTTATGCCACAGCCTTCACTGACTCATATATATATATATATATATATTTTTTTTTTTTTTTTTTCCAGTTGTTACTTCTTTATTTCTAACTGGAAGGGTCACAATGACTTCCTCATGAGGTAAATTTGGGCCTATTTGAATTCCTTGTTTAGGCAAGGCAAAGTGAAATTATCCAATATAGTTTGTGAATCATTTCATAAAACGAAGAATTCTATCATTTGAACACTGGTTCTCAATATAGTACTTGAAAATTAATTTCCACAAAACTAAATTGGATGCTTGCATGCAAATAAAGATAGAGCGAGCATACTCAAGGTTTTCGATTTTGGGATCAACACATAGTGATAAGAGTTGAAAAGATATTGAAGGGTACTTGAGAAGGGATACGACCTGGAGTTGTTTTGCTTCTTGTTGGGTTTTACAGAACATCAACCAAGTTGAGATTTGGAAGAAGATTTGAATGTGAAGAAGAAGCGTGTGGCAACTTTGTCATTTTATAAACTCAGATGCAGAACACAACCTATTCCTAAAACATGGTACAACTATTTTGGATAAAGTTATTTGATCTTCTTCTTCTTCTTCTTCTTCTCTTCTTCTTCTTCTTCTTCTTTTTTTGACTTGGAGAATAGCTAGAACATCTTTAAACTAGACCTTTTTCACAAAGAAAATAAATCTTGGGTTAGGATCATGCTGATAGGAACAACTCAGCCAGTCTTCCAATAACATTGCACGTTGGCTTAAAGTTAAGCTATCAATAAAGACTACAAGATATTGAGAACTAAAAGACAGCAAGCATTCCTCAAACTCTGAACTTTTGAGTTTTGACCAATGTCAAGTTACATGGCATGACAAAAGTCAAGTTCAAAACGAGATGACAATAAACATTGCTTGTACTCAGAATCCTATTGTTAATTTGAGGCATCAATAATAATTAACCATATTATACCATAGGATAGTGGGCATAATTTTAACCCAACACTTGAATACTAGTTTGAGCCAAAAGAAAGTAAGACCAAATCATAGAAATTACTATCACTACAAAAAAAATTGACTTTCAGCGACGACAAATGTCATCGCTGAAAGTCAAAAAGTCGCCATTGAAAGTTTTCAGTGGTGACAAAAAGTCGCTGCGAAAGCTCTTGTCGCTGATTCAATCTATGGTGACAACAAAAGTCGCCATTGAAAGTTGAGAATCTGCAAAAGTCAAAAAGTCATCGCTGAAAGTTTTTAATGGCGACAAAAAGTTGTCATAATGTCACTGCGAGAGCTCCTGTCACTGATTCAATCTGTGGCTACTTTTTTGAAAGTTAAGAATCGGCGGCGACAAATGTTGCCACAGAAAAGAAAATTTGTTGCAGCCAAACGATAGTTGCCACTGAAAGTTAAAAATCGATAGTGACATTTTGTCGCCACAAAAACCACACATCAGCAGCAACTATTTTTCTCGCCGCTGAATGTTAAGTATCAGTGGCGACATTTGTCACCGCGAAAGCTACCAAAAAAGTTGCCGCTAAAAAGTAATGTTGGTTCATTTACACACATAGCACCACATCACAGTCCACATGGCGCCCCACCTCATGCCACGTGGTGCCATGTCACCCTTCACGTGGTGCCCCACCTTGCACCACGTGGCACCATGTCATCCTTCACGTGTCGCCCCCCACCTTACGCCACGTGGCACCATGTCACTCTCCATGTGTCGCTCTTATCACATACCACGTGTCATCATGTCACCAATTTATATTTGCATTTTGAAAGTTGTCTACTCTAAGGTTTGAACCCGTGACCTCCTCCTTTTATATCAAACCATTTTGCTACTGAGGTGAAATGAACTTATAGTCTATTATTGCATAATTAAATACACACACACACACACACATATTATAAACTATACAAACACACACATATATTACATATTAAATATTATAAAATATCATTACTATCCTTAAATACTTCAATTTAATTCTTTTGATTTATAAAATTACAAATTATATTATTTATTTTGTTTAAAGTAAACTATAAATATAATTGATGCAATATCATTTGTATTGTTTATTTTAATTTTTTTTACTTCTTGAGGTTGTTATATTATTTATTTTAATATTCATATTTATAATTATAATATAAAAAATATCTAAGAATAAATAGTAAAAATATTGATGATTATACATTAGTTTATAATTATTTATGTTTCTAAACTAGCATCAAACTTTAAAGTTACTGGTGTTAAATGTTGAATTTAAATTGAAAAATTAGATTAGATGAAATATCATTCTATGAATTTAAATTGAAAAATTAGATTAGATGAAATATCATTCTATGAATGAATAAATTTAAGTATTACATGTTTAATTATTATAAACAAGTAGTGTTATTGACTTCTACATTGATATGATGACTTATGCTTTCTCTCTCTTCTCTTCTATCTTGAATATTTAAGATTTTTTACATATTAGTTATAATTTTAAATTTAATTTGTTTTAGTTATTAATTAATCAAAAATATATATTAAAAATTTCATGCTTATTTTGGCCATTAAATATCTTAACTGTCTTTTAAATAAAATTATCTAAATAAATTTCAGTTTATCTAACAGACTTCTAAAAAAAACATATCAAAACATAAGTTATATTACATTTACTGACTTTTTTTCTAATCTTAGTTTGCTAACCTCGATTAATCTTAACCTTGGTTATAAATTTTTTAATACAAACACACACATAAAATAATATGGTTTGTTTAATTCTTTACTTTAACTCATTAGCATTAAATAATACCTTAACCTTATCTTAAAGTTATAATTCAACCATAGAATATATTAAATGAAAACTCATTATATTATTTTATATATTCATTATAAAATTACAATAATACAACAAAATTAATGTCTTAAAATATTAAATATTAGATAAATAAAAATAAAAAATTATGATGATAATACAAAATCAAACTTTCAGCGACGACATTCAAAATTGCAGCTAAAACTCTCATTTTCAGCAACGACACTAAAAAGTCATCGTTGATTCTCAACTTTCAGTGGCGACATACAAGTCGCTGCTGAAAATAACAACATAATTTAAAAAAAATTCTAAAAATGTTGACAATCAGCGGCGACACTAAAAAGTTGCCATTGATTCTCAACTTTTAGCGGCGACTTATATGTCGTCACTGAAACTTACAACATAATTTTTAAAAAAATTATAAAAATGTTAATAATCAGCAGCGACACTAAAAAGTCACTGCTGATTTTCAACTTTCAGCGGCAACTTGTATGTCGCCGCTGAAAGTTACAACATAATTTTTAAAAAAAATTATAAAAATGTTGACAATTAGCGGCGACACTAAAAAGTCACCGTTGATTCTCAACTTTCAGCGGTGACTTATATGTTGCCGCTGAAACTTACAATATAATTTTTTAAAAAATTATAAAAATGTTGACAATCAGCGGCAAGACTCAAAAGTCGCTGTTGATTCTTAACTTTCAATGATGACTTGTATGTCACTGCTGAAACTTACAACATAATATTTTAAAAAAAATTATAAAAATGTTATCAATTAGCGGCAATATTAAAAAGTCGCCGCTGATTCTCAACTTTTAGCGGCAACTTGTATGTCACTGCTGAAATTTACGATATAATATTTTAAAAAAATTATAAAAATGTTGACAATCAGTGGCAATACTAAAAAGTTGTAGCTGATTCTCAACTTTCAGTAGCGAGTCGTATGTCACCGCTGAAACTTACAACATAATTTTAAAAAAATTATAAAAATGTTGACAATTAGTGGCAACACTAAAAAGTCACCGTTGATTCTCAACTTACAGCGGCGACTTGTATGTCGTCGCTAAAACTTACAACATAATTTTAAAAAATTATGAAAATGTTGACAATCAGTGGCGACACTAAAAAGTCACCACTGATTCTTAACTTTCAGCAGCGACATACAAGTCGCTACTGAAACTTACAACATAATTTTTTAAAAAAATTATAAAAATGTTGACTATCAGCAGCGACACTAAAAAGTCACTGCTGATTCTCAACTTTCAGCAGCAATTTGTATGTCATCGCTGAAACTTACAACATAATATTTTAAAAAAAATTATAAAAATGTTAACAATTAGCGGCAATATTAAAAAGTCGCCGCTGATTCTCAACTTTTAGTGGCAACTTGTATGTCACCGCTGAAATTTACGATATAATATTTAAAAAAAATTATAAAAATATTGACAATTAGTGGCAATACTAAAAAGTTGTAGCTGGTTCTCAACTTTCAGCAGCGACTTGTATGTCACCGCTGAAACTTATAACATAATTTTTTAAAAAAAATTATAAAAATGTTGACAATCAGTGGCAACACTAAAAAGTCACCGCTGATTCTCAACTTACAGCGGCGACTTGTATGTCGTCGCTAAAACTTACAACATAATTTAAAAAAATTATGAAAATGTTGACAATCAGTGGCGACACTAAAAAGTCACCACTGATTCTTAACTTTCAGCAGCGACATACAAGTCACCGCTGAAACTTACAACATAATTTTTGTAATAACCTTAAAATTTTTTTTAAAAAAAGAAGAAGATAAATTAAATGATTTTTTTTATTGTTTTAAATATATAATAAATAGGGAGTAATGATTTAGTGGGAACTATGGTAATTTGTTACTTGGAGGTAGGAGGTTCGAATCTTACCTATATTAGAGAAAATTTCATTTTTGTTGGCATCGAATGAAGTTACCAAAATGCCCTTACCTCTTGTGTAATTTTAGAAAATATTTATAGGGTTTCTTGTAATTTTCCCTAATAAACATTATCTCTTTAAATTTCTTTCCCTGGTCGGTCAAGAACAGAGCACGAGGGGAGAGAGGGAGAGAAATTCTGGGTCTAGAAATTTCGAGCTTCTCTGTCTTCTCCATCGGTCTTCCTCATCCTTCCTTCTCCAATGTTCTTCCCGTGTCACCGGCGATCGTGGATGCTCAGCACTGCCTTGCAAAAATGCCCAGGTTCTCCATGATTCTTCTTATCTCTGTTTTGTTTTCCTTGCTGTATCTATGTGTCGGTGTGCGTAAAAGGCTGAGTTTCTGGAGGCTGTGGACGGTTGGAAACGTCCTTCTTGTTCTTTTGCTGTCAGTGTGTCTCTGTAGGTGCTGCCATTAGCGAGTCTTTCTTCATGCTCTCTGCCTCTGTTCCTTTTCTTTTTCGTACTGCTGTTCTATCTTGCTGTGCACATCTGGATTGTTGGCTGATGGAAGAAATCAGGTCGCTGGAGTGGGTGTACTGATCGCCAATCTGAATCAGCGCTGAGTTCCTTTTTCTTCTCGTGAGTGATGCTCTGTTTTCCTTCTTTTTGGTTCAGACAAATATCTTATCTTCTCTCCCTATTCGGTTGACAGCCCCTTGGTTTCTTCCTCCTTTATTTTGTTCGTTTGTGGTTGGGAAGTGAAGGAAGAGCTGATATGGTGCTGTGGAAGGATTAATTCGTGGGTTGAGGCAGAAATATTGCTATATTCTTCTTCCCCTGTTCAGTTGTGGATTCAGTTTTCTTCCTCCCTCTGTGTGTGTGCACTGTCGGTTAACTAAGGTGAGAACTCTTCAGCTTTCTTCCTTGATGAACTTGCGTGAGAGGAAGTGTGAGTTGATATTGAAATTACAGAATTTTTTTAGAGTATTCTACTGCTGTTGCTCGTTGACACTACTGTCGAACAGCACCAAAATTAATAAAAACTAGATTTTGCAGTAAAGTGCAACCTAGGTCGTCTCCCTAAGAGTCAATAGAGTAACTATTTAAATTATGATTATGAAAAGGTAAATAATGGGGGGGTTTTTTTTATGATGAAATTAAAAACTAAATTATAAATAAATAAATAGAGGAAATTCAATTAAGAAAATTACCGACAACAAGCAGCGCAATCAATCACAACCCAATCACCTAAATTTAACCTTCCTCGTCTACAAAATAAATTAATTTTATTCAACTTTATTATTCTGGTTTCATTATAATATTTCTCAAATTATCATTCAAGAATTAAACAAGAAGTTAAGTTATAGATTAATTGAAATCTCCTTTAACCCACAACCTAACAATTGTTTTATAGCCACACCAAAAACAAAGCATGGATAATCACCCAAGCCAAGCCAAATTACTCTTACAATGCTATATCAATCGATTATAGCAATTAAAACCTCAGATAAAATTTATAACTCAAAAATTATGCAATAAAGCTACTCTAATCAGTAATAGTAATTAAAGCATAAAATTTAGAGGTAGAGAGAAGAAGAGAAAATTGGAATAAAGCTAAAATAAAATCTTTCCTGAATATTAAAGACTCTGATTAAAATTTAGGATCATGGTTTGTGATTGATCACACCAAAAAAAATTAGCTCTCCATAGAATTAAAAATCAAACAACATGAAATGAAAAATTGAGAAGCCATCACCCAAGAAATTGGAAGAAGGAAAGACGAATGGCGATCGCTGCTCTGTTTCCCTTCTTTCCTTTTTTTTTCCCAGATCGTGCTTCCTCTCCGTCCCCCATCTATTCATATATATATATATATGAAAAGTGGACCCTAATTAAAAATTACACTAAATAATCCAAAATAAATTCAAATAAAATTTTAAAGATTTGATTCTTGATTTGATCTCCAAGCATGCCCATATTCTTCTTATCCAAAATATTCTTCATCAATATCTTTCAAATTGAATCTAGAAAATCTGCACAAATAAAATAAAATTAAATAGCACCTGTGCAAAAATATTAAAGATATTATTTATATTTTAAAATCAAAGATTTAGTTAGTTAAAATTCCAAAACTGAATATTAGCTAATAAAATCAAATAATATCTAATTAAACTCAATTAGCCTTAAATAAATAATTAAAAGTCTAAATTAAAAGAATAAAAATATATAAAATTATCATTTATCAATTCCCCCACACTTAGACTTTTGCACTCCTGGGCAAAACTTAAATCTCAAATTTCAAGAAAAGAACTGTGGAAGCAACAAAGAATAAGAAATAATTATAGCTCTTCAACATTTTAACACTTTAATCAATATCTCTTATATTGAGAATAACAAGTATCATGGCAATTTCATTTGGTAAGAATAAATTAAGCAATAGCCCCTCACAAAGGTCAAGTGTTTAACTCTCAACTCTCAAATGTATATAGGTAAGTGTTTCACTCAAGTTCCCCTATTAAAACCTCACTACCATAGGCTTGTTTATCATCTAGGTCTCCACTATTTATGTCATATGCAATGTAAGAATCAATAGGACTTTAGTTTAGGTTGTAATGGGGCTTAGGTAAAGGTATGATATAGGAAAATGAAGGTTAATAAACTTTAGGATAATGAAAAGTATATTTGAAACGAAATATATAGAATGAAAGAAACAAAATAAATTGATTTGGGTTTATTTTTCTCTCTTTATTTTGTTTTCCTTTCCTTTGCTTCATGCATTTTTTTTTTTTTTTTGTTGCGTTATGACTTTTATGCTCTTTCTTTTCTTTTCTTTTCTTTTCTTCCTTTCTTTCTTTGCTTTTTTTTTTCTCTCGTTTTTTTTTTCAAAATAACCCAAATCTCTCTTCAAGCATATTCTTTCATTCCAACAAATATTATAATACACTTTTCATCACCTAAAGTGGGGTGAGAAGAATGAAAGGAAAATATTTTTATAGGTTATGTTTTCAATTGGCTAAAATTTTAAAGAAAAGGTTTAGGCTCAAAGGGGCTAACAAGGGATAAATTGCATGGGATGGCTATTTGGCTAAGTAGGCTAAAAAAGAATGCCTAAATCATCTTCATGCAAAGCATATGCAATTATAGTCTCAACTAAGAATCAAGACAAGTTCTAGAGTGGGAGTAGTGATAGCAGAATACACACAAAAAGAGAATAATATTAGGCTCAAATCTTTACAAGCTAAAGGCTATCACATTAATTCATTGAAACCAAACTCATGCCACTTAACTTAAATTCTAAACATAAGATCAATTACTTATCATGCTCAAATGCATTCAAACTAAAATTGTCTTAAATTTGCAACTTCGCACAAATTATTTTTTTTATTTTTTTATTTTGAAAACAAGAACACAAAAATAAAAAAAATGAAAACAAGAAAAAAAATTAGAAACAGCAAAAAAACCTCCCCCCACACTTAAAATCTACAATGTCCTCAATGTAGAACATAGTTCGAAAGATGTATAGGAAAATGTAAATTAAAAGTGAAGAGAAATGATACAACCTGATCGATTAAGTGTTATCTTGGAGGGAAGACTCCTCCACAATGTGTGTCTCAAATCCATCATAAAATGCTTTAACCGATGCCCGTTAACTTTAAACTTTGCTCCAGTAGATTCTGCCATAATCTCTACTCCACCATAAGAAAACACTTTAGTAACTATAAAAGGACCTTCCCATCTAGAACGAAGTTTTCCTGGCATAAGTTTCAATCTGGCATTATAGAGTAACACTTTTTGTCCCACCTTGAACTCTTTTCTAACTATCAGCTTATCATGTATTAACTTGGTCTTTTCCTTGTAGATTCTTGAATTTTCATATGCTTCCAAGCGAAATTCTTCAAGCTCTTGCAATTGATATTTTCTTTGGGCTCCTGCTTTAGTTAAATCCATATTGCACTGCTTTACTGCCCAATAAGCTTTATGCTCAATCTCCACAGGTAAGTGACAAGCTTTCCCAAAAACAAGCCGATAAGGAGACATTCCGATTGGAGTCTTGTAGGCAGTTCTGTATGCCCACAATGCATCATCAAGTCTCTTACTCCAGTCTTTCCTATTAGGTTGCACTGTTTTTTCAAGAATCTGCTTTATCTCTCGATTCGAGACTTCAGCTTGCCCATTAGTTTGGGGGTGATAAGGGGTAGCCATCTTATGCACGACCCCATACTTACCCAATAAACTCTGCATGCTCCGATTACGAAAATGGGTGCCTTGGTCACTGATAATGGCCTTTGGAATACCAAACCTGCAAAAGATATGTGATCTAACAAAATCTACAACAGCAATAGAGTCATCAGTTCTGGTGGCTTTAGCTTCCACCCACTTAGAAACATAATCCACAGCTAGTAAAATGTAAGCAAATCCAAATGAAACAGGAAAAGGTCCCATGAAATCAATACCCCATACATCAAATATTTCACAGAAAAGTAAAGGTTGTTGAGGCATCTCATTTCTACGGGAGATATTTCCTGTATGCTGACATCTAGCACAATGTTTACAAAATGTATATGCATCACGAAATAGAGTAGGCCAGTACAATCCAGAATCAAGAACCTTTCTAGCAGTGCGTTGTGGACCAAAGTGTCCTCCACAAGCAAGTGTGTGACAAAAATGCAATATGGATTCAAACTCAATGTCAGGAATACATCTCCTAATAATCTGGTCACTACATATGCGCCAAAGGTATGGATCATCCCATATGTAATATCTAGCTTCCCTCTTGAACTTATCTAATTGATGTTTCTTTAAATGCACAGGCAATGCAGAGGCAGCTAAGTAATTAACTAAGTCAGCATACCAAGGAGTAACATCATGCATAGCATATAAGCATTCATCAGGAAAATTATCATCAATAGGAATAGAAGGAACCATAGGAGATTCAATGCGACTCAAATGGTCTGCGACAAAATTCTCAGCTCCACTCTTATCCTTTATCTCTAAGTTAAACTCCTGTAGCAAGAGCATCCATCTGACTAATCGTGGCTTTGCATTTGGCTTCCTTAAGAGATACTTTAATGCTGCATGATCAGAAAACACAACAACTTTTGCATTCAAAAGATATGATCTAAACTTATCTAATGCAAAAACAATAGCTAAAAGCTCCTTTTCAGTGGTAGTATAATTGGCTTGGGCTGCATCTAAAGTTCTGGAAGCATAAGCTATGACATGTGATTTCTTATCAACTTTTTGTGAAAGTACTGCGCCAAGAGCATAATTAGAAGCATCACATAATAATTCAAAAGGTAAATCCCAATTTGGCGGTTGAATGATTGGTGGAGTGGTCAATCTCTTCTTTAACTCATCAAATGCTTGCTCACAAGCTTTATCAAATTTGAAATCCACATCTTTCTGCAGCAATCTTGAGAGTGGTAAGGCTATCTTGCTAAAATCCTGTATAAACCTCCTGTAAAATCCTGCATGTCCAAGGAAAGAACGGACCTCTCTAACACTAGTAGGATAAGGTAAAGAAGTAATCACATCTACCTTAGCCTTATCAACTTCTATCCCCCTCTCAGAAACAACATGACCCAATACAATACCTTGTCTAACCATGAAATGACACTTTTCAAAGTTTAATACAAGATTTTTCTCAATACATCGCTCAAGTACTTTATCTAAATTTACTAGACACTCATCAAATGAATCTCCATATACAGTAAAATCATCCATAAAAACCTCTATGCAATAGTCTAGCAAATCTGCAAAAATACTCATCATGCATCTCTGGAATGTGGCTGGGGCATTGCATAATCCAAATGGCATCCTCCTATAAGCAAATGTGCCAAATGGACATGTGAATGTTGTCTTCTCTTGGTCCTCTGGAGCTATGCAAATCTGAAAATAACCTGAAAAACCATCTAGAAAACAGTAGTGAGATTTGCCTGCTAATTTCTCTAGCATTTGATCAATAAAAGGTAAAGGGAAGTGATCCTTCCTGGTTGCATTATTTAGCTTCCTGTAGTCGATGCACATCCTCCAGCTATTTTGCACTCTCATAGGAATCAACTCGTTCTTTTCATTCTTTACAACTGTGATCCCGCTCTTCTTTGGCACTACCTGTACTGGACTCACCCACTGGCTATCAGAAATAGGGTAAATGATACCTGCAGAAAGAAGTTTTGTTACCTCCTTTTTGACCACATCAATGATAAGTGGGTTAAGCCTCCTTTGAGGTTGCCTACATGGCTTTGCACCGTCTTCCATTAAGATCCTATGCATGCATATATCTGGACTGATGCCTGGAATGTCAGCTAGTGTCCATCCTATAGCTTTCTTGTGCTTTCTCAGTACCTCTAACAATTTTACCTCTTGGCAAGGATCAGAATCCTTTGCTATAATAATCGGTAATTTCTTACCTTCATCTAAGAATGCATATTTCAAATGTTCTGGTAGATCTTTCAATTCAAGTATAGGTGGCTGCTGAATAGAGGGAACTAGCTTATCGATAGTTAGCTCATCAACTCCACAAACCTGCATTCCATCAAAAGAAGCAGCAGTATCTTGTTCTAGAATACTAGAATTATCATTATTAATAGAATTACATGACATAGAGTTGATAGCAAAGTCTATAGTTCTTTCAGAGTCAGAAGCAATCATATCAGAGTCACTAGAAGTTTCAATGCCAATATCATGCATGGATTTGAATAACTCAACAATATCATCAGAACCAGAACAGTCAGAAGAATCTTCATAAATAATAGAGTCAGAACAATGTGTATTGCTATCTAAATCAACAATCTCAAGAGAACTAGAAACCATCTCATTGTAAAGCTCATCATATGTATCATCAATTAACATATCAAGCATGCTCACATTAATAACAGAATGATCCTCTATAGGATGTTTCATAGCCTCTAAAAGATTAAATTGAACAACACGTCCTGCAAATTCCATGGAAAGAGTACTATCTTTAACATTAATGATAGTATTAGCTGTCTTAAGAAATGGCCTACCCAAAATCAGTGGTGGTGGCCCATGACTATCATTTTTACCCATATCCAAAATATAAAAATCAGCAGGAAAGACTAAATCTTTTACCTTAACTAGAATGTCTTCAAGCATACCACTAGGATAGGCAAGTCTCCTGTCTGCTAATTGGACAATAATCCCGGCTGGCTTCATCTCACAACCCTGCAAAGAAGAAAATAGAGACTTGGGCATAACATTTATCGCTGCACCAAGATCAATCAAAGCGTTAGAAAATTCTAAATTTCCTATAGTACAGGGTATAGTGAAACTCCCTGGATCTTTGCATTTTAAGGGCATAGGGGGTTGGCACTGCATTCCTTCATGAAATAAAGCTGATACACTTCTTCCTAGATTGACCTTCTCGTTAGCTTTGAATCTTCTCTTGTTCGTGCATAGGTCTTTCAAGAACTTTGCATATTTAGGAATTTGCTTTACTGCCTCCAAAAGGGGAATATTGACTTCAACCTTCTTGAAAACATCAAGCACTTCTTTCTCCAATTCAGCTTCCTTTAACTTCTTGCTTTGAGTCTCCCTATTTGGAAATGGAAGGATCTTCCTTGGTTCCTTTTCTTCATTAGCCTCCTCAAGTGTGACTTGTGTTGCTGCAGCCGACTTATTCTTGATAGATGTTGTGGAGGGCTCTGGAAGCTCCTTTCCACTTCTAAGAGTGATAGCACTAACATTACTACAATTAGGATTTACAACTGTTTGAGAAGGCAACTTTCCAGAACCTTGACTCTTCAATTCATTAACGGAGGTGGACAACTGCCCAATTTGATTCTCCAATTTTTGGATTACTGTCTCAGTGCGTTGTTGAAATTGAATGTTATTAGTTGCCATTTGCTTCATTAACTCTTCTAGACTTGGTCCATCATTTTTAGACCCTGAAATAGGAGTAGATTGCCTCATTGGTTGCATAGGCTGTGAATTTTGACCTGTAGCATTATATTGTTTTGTTGGCTTCCTCCATATCTGAAATTAGGGTGATCTCTCCACCCTGGATTATAAGTGTTAGAGAAAGGATCATATTTTTGGCCCTGTTGCATAGATCTAGTTGGAAAAATCCCAGCACAATTCTCAACTCTATCATCCAACTGTGGGCATTGATCAGTAGTGTGTGTGGCTAAAAAACAGATGCCACATAGAGGCCCAACTAAGGCAGAAGATGTGGTAGCTTGCTGAGGATTATAAAATTGAGGTTGTGCACACGTCTGTGAGGGATACGCCTGTGGAAAAGTTGGCACTGCTGGTGAATTCATTAATTTTTGTTGTGTTAAGGCAATGTGCCGAACCATGCTAGAGAGCTCCTCCATCTTGTTCTCAAATTTAGGATCATATTGTGGTGTTGGAATCTCATTCACCCCCTTAACTGCTTGGTTAGCTCGTGTCCCAAATTGTTGAGAATTTTGTGCCATCTTAGAAATGAGATTCATGGCATCAGTTGGAGTAAGTTCTACCAAAGCACCACCAGCTGCGGCATCAACAAACCACCTATCTGTTGGTAAGAGACCTTCATAAAAATGTTGAACCAGCTGCTGATCAGGTATTTGATGGTGAGGGCAGCTGGCACATAATTTCTTAAATCTCTCCCAATATTCATGAAATGTCTCCCCAGTCATCTGACGAATCCCACAAATATCCTTTTTAATTGCAGCTGTGCGAGAGGCAGGGAAGAATTTTTCTAAGAATAACTGTGTCATTTGATCCCAAGATGTAATGGCACCTGGTTGCAAGTAATACAACCAATCTTTTGCCACTCCATCCAATGAAAAAGGAAAAGCCCTCAATTTGATTTGCTCTTCTGAAACTCCTTGAGGCTTCATGGTGGAGCACACAATATGAAATTCCTTCAAGTGCCTATTCGGGTCCTCTCCTGTAAGACCATGAAATTTAGGTAGCAAATGTACTAAACCAGATTTCAATTCAAAACTAGCATTTGCATCTAAATTAGGATATTGAATGCATAAATTTTGATAGTGTGCATTAGGAGCAGCCAATTCTTTAATTGTTCTATTACCATTATTATTTTCAGCCATATTTTCCAACTTAACTGTAGAGTCTAAGTCAGATTTAGAATCACTAATAATGCTATCAATCAATTCAGACAAAATTTCAGAGATCACACTATCCCTAATTTTACGGTGCTTTTGATTTTTACGGTTAGTACGACAAGTTCTCTCAATCTCAGAGTTCAAATCAATTAATTTATCTTGTAAAGATCTTGTCATGCACTAATAAACTGGAAAAACAATGAAAAACACCTAAAACAAGTAAAGACAAAATAATAATAAATCTTGAAAAAAATAAAAATACTAGAGAAAAAAAATAAAAAAATAAAAATAATGAGAGAAAAAAAAAACTAATAACCAAACTCAAAAAGTTAACACCTTTGACTCCCCGGCAACGGCGCCAAAATTTTGACACTACTGTCGAATAGCACCAAAATTAATAAAAACTAGATTTTGCAGTAAAGTGCAACCTAGGTCGTCTCCCTAAGAGTCAATAGAGTAACTATTTAAATTATGATTATGAAAAGGAATAATGGGGGGGTTTTTTTATGATGAAATTAAAAACTAAATTATAAATAAATAATAGAGGAAATTCAATTAAGAAAATTACCGACAACAAGCAGCGCAATCAATCACAACCCAATCACCTAAATTTAACCTTCCTCGTCTACAAAATAAATTAATTTTATTCAACTTTATTATTCTGGTTTCATTATAATATTTCTCAAATTATCATTCAAGAATTAAACAAGAAGTTAAGTTATAGATTAATTGAAATCTCCTTTAACCCACAACCTAACAATTGTTTTATAGCCACACCAAAAAAACAAAGCATGGATAATCACCCAAGCCAAGCCAAATTACTCTTACAATGCTAATCAATCGATTATAGCAATTAAAACCTCAGATAAAATTTATATAACTCAAAAATTATGCAATAAAGCTACTCTAATCAGTAATAGTAATTAAAGCATAAAATTTAGAGGTAGAGAGAAGAAGAGAAAATTGGAATAAAGCTAAAATAAAATCTTTCCTGAATATTAAAGACTCTGATTAAAATTTAGGATCATGGTTTGTGATTGATCACACCAAAAAAAATTAGCTCTCCATAGAATTAAAAATCAAACAACATGAAATGAAAAATTGAGAAGCCATCACCCAAGAAATTGGAAGAAGGAAAGACGAATGGCGATCGCTGCTCTGTTTCCCTTTCTTTTTTTTTTCCCAGATCGTGCTTCCTCTCCGTCCCCCATCTATTCATATATATATATATATAGAAAAGTGGACCCTAATTAAAAATTACACTAAATAATCCAAAATAAATTCAAATAAAATTTTAAAGATTTGATTCTTGATTTGATCTCCAAGCATGCCCATATTCTTCTTATCCAAAATATTCTCATCAATATCTTTCAAATTGAATCTAGAAAATCTGCACAAATAAAATAAAATTAAATAGCACCTGTGCAAAAATATTAAGATATTATTAT
>NW_026555344.1:29958528-30071463 GCF_029017545.1 Prosopis cineraria
ATGGGGTTTTTTTATGATGAAATTAAAAACTAAATTATAAATAAATAAATAGAGGAAATTCAATTAAGAAAATTACCGACAACAAGCAGCGCAATCAATCACAACCCAATCACCTAAATTTAACCTTCCTCGTCTACAAAATAAATTAATTTTATTCAACTTTATTATTCTGGTTTCATTATAATATTTCTCAAATTATCATTCAAGAATTAAACAAGAAGTTAAGTTATAGATTAATTGAAATCTCCTTTAACCCACAACCTAACAATTGTTTTATAGCCACACCAAAAACAAAGCATGGATAATCACCCAAGCCAAGCCAAATTACTCTTACAATGCTATATCAATCGATTATAGCAATTAAAACCTCAGATAAAATTTATAACTCAAAAATTATGCAATAAAGCTACTCTAATCAGTAATAGTAATTAAAGCATAAAATTTAGAGGTAGAGAGAAGAAGAGAAAATTGGAATAAAGCTAAAATAAAATCTTTCCTGATATTAAAGACTCTGATTAAAATTTAGGATCATGGTTTGTGATTGATCACACCAAAAAAAAATTAGCTCTCCATAGAATTAAAAATCAAACAACATGAAATGAAAAATTGAGAAGCCATCACCCAAGAAATTGGAAGAAGGAAAGACGAATGGCGATCGCTGCTCTGTTTCCCTTCTTTCCTTTTTTTTTCCCAGATCGTGCTTCCTCTCCGTCCCCCATCTATTCATATATATATATATATATGAAAAGTGGACCCTAATTAAAAATTACACTAAATAATCCAAAATAAATTCAAATAAAATTTTAAAGATTTGATTCTTGATTTGATCTCCAAGCATGCCCATATTCTTCTTATCCAAAATATTCTTCATCAATATCTTTCAAATTGAATCTAGAAAATCTGCACAAATAAAATAAAATTAAATAGCACCTGTGCAAAAAATATTAAAGATATTATTTATATTTTAAAATCAAAGATTTAGTTAGTTAAAATTCCAAAACTGAATATTAGCTAATAAAATCAAATAATATCTAATTAAACTCAATTAGCCTTAAATAAATAATTAAAAGTCTAAATTAAAAGAATAAAAAATATATAAAATTATCATTTATCAATTCCCCCACACTTAGACTTTTGCACTCCTGGGCAAAACTTAAATCTCAAATTTAAGAAAAGAACTGTGGAAGCAACAAAGAATAAGAAATAATTATAGCTCTTCAACATTTTAACACTTTAATCAATATCTCTTATATTGAGAATAACAAGTATCATGGCAATTTCATTTGGTAAGAATAAATAAGCAATAGCCACTCACAAAGGTCAAGTGTTTAACTCTCAACTCTCAAATGTATATAGGTAAGTGTTTCACTCAAGTTCCCCTATTAAAACTCACTACCATAGGCTTGTTTATCATCTAGGTCTCCACTATTTATGTCATATGCAATGTAAGAATCAATAGGACTTTAGTTTAGGTTGTAATGGGGCTTAGGTAAAGGTATGATATAGGAAAATGAAGGTTAATAAACTTTAGGATAATGAAAAGTATATTTGAAACGAAATATATAGAATGAAAGAAACAAAATAAATTGATTTGGGTTTATTTTTCTCTCTTTATTTTGTTTTCCTTTCCTTTGCTTCATGCACCTTTTTTTTTTTTTTTGTTGTGTTATGACTTTTATGCTCTTTCTTTTCTTTTCTTTTCTTTTCTTCCTTTCTTTCTTTGCTTTTTTTTTCTCTCGTTTTTTTTTTCAAAATAACCCAAATCTCTCTTCAAGCATATTCTTTCATTCCAACAAATATTATAATACACTTTTCATCACCTAAAGTGGGGTGAGAAGAATGAAAGGAAAATATTTTTATAGGTTATGTTTTCAATTGGCTAAAATTTTAAAGAAAAGGTTTAGGCTCAAAGGGGCTAACAAGGGATAAATTGCATGGGATGGCTATTTGGCTAAGTAGGCTAAAAAAAGAATGCCTAAATCATCTTCATGCAAAGCATATGCAATTATAGTCTCAACTAAGAATCAAGACAAGTTCTAGAGTGGGAGTAGTGATAGCAGAATACACACAAAAAGAGAATAATATTAGGCTCAAATCTTTACAAGCTAAAGGCTATCACATTAATTCATTGAAACCAAACTCATGCCACTTAACTTAAATTCTAAACATAAGATCAATTACTTATCATGCTCAAATGCATTCAAACTAAAATTGTCTTAAATTTGCAACTTCGCACAAATTATTTTTTTTATTTTTTTTATTTTGAAAACAAGAACACAAAAATAAAAAAAAATGAAAACAAGAAAAAAAAAAAACAGCAAAAAAACCTCCCCCCACACTTAAAATCTACAATGTCCTCAATGTAGAACATAGTTCGAAAGATGTATAGGAAAATGTAAATTAAAAGTGAAGAGAAATGATACAACCTGATCGATTAAGTTATCTTGGAGGGAAGACTCCTCCACAATGTGTGTCTCAAATCCATCATAAAAATGCTTTAACCGATGCCCGTTAACTTTAAACTTTGCTCCAGTAGATTCTGCCATAATCTCTACTCCACCATAAGAAAACACTTTAGTAACTATAAAAGGACCTTCCCATCTAGAACGAAGTTTTCCTGGCATAAGTTTCAATCTGGCATTATAGAGTAACACTTTTTGTCCCACCTTGAACTCTTTTCTAACTATCAGCTTATCATGTATTAACTTGGTCTTTTCCTTGTAGATTCTTGAATTTTCATATGCTTCCAAGCGAAATTCTTCAAGCTCTTGCAATTGATATTTTCTTTGGGCTCCTGCTTTAGTTAAATCCATATTGCACTGCTTTACTGCCCAATAAGCTTTATGCTCAATCTCCACAGGTAAGTGACAAGCTTTCCCAAAAACAAGCCGATAAGGAGACATTCCGATTGGAGTCTTGTAGGCAGTTCTGTATGCCCACAATGCATCATCAAGTCTCTTACTCCAGTCTTTCCTATTAGGTTGCACTGTTTTTTCAAGAATCTGCTTTATCTCTCGATTCGAGACTTCAGCTTGCCCATTAGTTTGGGGGTGATAAGGGGTAGCCATCTTATGCACGACCCCATACTTACCCAATAAACTCTGCATGCTCCGATTACGAAAATGGGTCCCTTGGTCACTGATAATGGCCTTTGGAATACCAAACCTGCAAAAGATATGTGATCTAACAAAATCTACAACAGCAATAGAGTCATCAGTTCTGGTGGCTTTAGCTTCCACCCACTTAGAAACATAATCCACAGCTAGTAAAATGTAAGCAAATCCAAATGAAACAGGAAAAGGTCCCATGAAATCAATACCCCATACATCAAATATTTCACAGAAAAGTAAAGGTTGTTGAGGCATCTCATTTCTACGGGAGATATTTCCTGTATGCTGACATCTAGCACAATGTTTACAAAATGTATATGCATCACGAAATAGAGTAGGCCAGTACAATCCAGAATCAAGAACCTTTCTAGCAGTGCGTTGTGGACCAAAGTGTCCTCCACAAGCAAGTGTGTGACAAAAATGCAATATGGATTCAAACTCAATGTCAGGAATACATCTCCTAATAATCTGGTCACTACATATGCGCCAAAGGTATGGATCATCCCATATGTAATATCTAGCTTCCCTCTTGAACTTATCTAATTGATGTTTCTTTAAATGCACAGGCAATGCAGAGGCAGCTAAGTAATTAACTAAGTCAGCATACCAAGGAGTAACATCATGCATAGCATATAAGCATTCATCAGGAAAATTATCATCAATAGGAATAGAAGGAACCATAGGAGATTCAATGCGACTCAAATGGTCTGCGACAAATTCTCAGCTCCACTCTTATCCTTTATCTCTAAGTTAAACTCCTGTAGCAAGAGCATCCATCTGACTAATCGTGGCTTTGCATTTGGCTTCCTTAAGAGATACTTTAATGCTGCATGATCAGAAAACACAACAACTTTTGCATTCAAAAGATATGATCTAAACTTATCTAATGCAAAAACAATAGCTAAAAGCTCCTTTTCAGTGGTAGTATAATTGGCTTGGGCTGCATCTAAAGTTCTGGAAGCATAAGCTATGACATGTGATTTCTTATCAACTTTTTGTGAAAGTACTGCGCCAAGAGCATAATTAGAAGCATCACATAATAATTCAAAAGGTAAATCCCAATTTGGCGGTTGAATGATTGGTGGAGTGGTCAATCTCTTCTTTAACTCATCAAATGCTTGCTCACAAGCTTTATCAAATTTGAAATCCACATCTTTCTGCAGCAATCTTGAGAGTGGTAAGGCTATCTTGCTAAAATCCTGTATAAACCTCCTGTAAAATCCTGCATGTCCAAGGAAAGAACGGACCTCTCTAACACTAGTAGGATAAGGTAAAGAAGTAATCACATCTACCTTAGCCTTATCAACTTCTATCCCCCTCTCAGAAACAACATGACCCAATACAATACCTTGTCTAACCATGAAATGACACTTTTCAAAGTTTAATACAAGATTTTTCTCAATACATCGCTCAAGTACTTTATCTAAATTTACTAGACACTCATCAAATGAATCTCCATATACAGTAAAATCATCCATAAAAACCTCTATGCAATAGTCTAGCAAATCTGCAAAAATACTCATCATGCATCTCTGGAATGTGGCTGGGGCATTGCATAATCCAAATGGCATCCTCCTATAAGCAAATGTGCCAAATGGACATGTGAATGTTGTCTTCTCTTGGTCCTCTGGAGCTATGCAAATCTGAAAATAACCTGAAAAACCATCTAGAAAACAGTAGTGAGATTTGCCTGCTAATTTCTCTAGCATTTGATCAATAAAAGGTAAAGGGAAGTGATCCTTCCTGGTTGCATTATTTAGCTTCCTGTAGTCGATGCACATCCTCCAGCTATTTTGCACTCTCATAGGAATCAACTCGTTCTTTTCATTCTTTACAACTGTGATCCCGCTCTTCTTTGGCACTACCTGTACTGGACTCACCCACTGGCTATCAGAAATAGGGTAAATGATACCTGCAGAAAGAAGTTTTGTTACCTCCTTTTTGACCACATCAATGATAAGTGGGTTAAGCCTCCTTTGAGGTTGCCTACATGGCTTTGCACCGTCTTCCATTAAGATCCTATGCATGCATATATCTGGACTGATGCCTGGAATGTCAGCTAGTGTCCATCCTATAGCTTTCTTGTGCTTTCTCAGTACCTCTAACAATTTTACCTCTTGGCAAGGATCAGAATCCTTTGCTATAATAATCGGTAATTTCTTACCTTCATCTAAGAATGCATATTTCAAATGTTCTGGTAGATCTTTCAATTCAAGTATAGGTGGCTGCTGAATAGAGGGAACTAGCTTATCGATAGTTAGCTCATCAACTCCACAAACCTGCATTCCATCAAAAGAAGCAGCAGTATCTTGTTCTAGAATACTAGAATTATCATTATTAATAGAATTACATGACATAGAGTTGATAGCAAAGTCTATAGTTCTTTCAGAGTCAGAAGCAATCATATCAGAGTCACTAGAAGTTTCAATGCCAATATCATGCATGGATTTGAATAACTCAACAATATCATCAGAACCAGAACAGTCAGAAGAATCTTCATAAATAATAGAGTCAGAACAATGTGTATTGCTATCTAAATCAACAATCTCAAGAGAACTAGAAACCATCTCATTGTAAAGCTCATCATATGTATCATCAATTAACATATCAAGCATGCTCACATTAATAACAGAATGATCCTCTATAGGATGTTTCATAGCCTCTAAAAGATTAAATTGAACAACACGTCCTGCAAATTCCATGGAAAGAGTACTATCTTTAACATTAATGATAGTATTAGCTGTCTTAAGAAATGGCCTACCCAAAATCAGTGGTGGTGGCCCATGACTATCATTTTTACCCATATCCAAAATATAAAAATCAGCAGGAAAGACTAAATCTTTTACCTTAACTAGAATGTCTTCAAGCATACCACTAGGATAGGCAAGTCTCCTGTCTGCTAATTGGACAATAATCCCGGCTGGCTTCATCTCACAACCCTGCAAAGAAGAAAATAGAGACTTGGGCATAACATTTATCGCTGCACCAAGATCAATCAAAGCGTTAGAAAATTCTAAATTTCCTATAGTACAGGGTATAGTGAAACTCCCTGGATCTTTGCATTTTAAGGGCATAGGGGGTTGGCACTGCATTCCTTCATGAAATAAAGCTGATACACTTCTTCCTAGATTGACCTTCTCGTTAGCTTTGAATCTTCTCTTGTTCGTGCATAGGTCTTTCAAGAACTTTGCATATTTAGGAATTTGCTTTACTGCCTCCAAAAGGGGAATATTGACTTCAACCTTCTTGAAAACATCAAGCACTTCTTTCTCCAATTCAGCTTCCTTTAACTTCTTGCTTTGAGTCTCCCTATTTGGAAATGGAAGGATCTTCCTTGGTTCCTTTTCTTCATTAGCCTCCTCAAGTGTGACTTGTGTTGCTGCAGCCGACTTATTCTTGATAGATGTTGTGGAGGGCTCTGGAAGCTCCTTTCCACTTCTAAGAGTGATAGCACTAACATTACTACAATTAGGATTTACAACTGTTTGAGAAGGCAACTTTCCAGAACCTTGACTCTTCAATTCATTAACGGAGGTGGACAACTGCCCAATTTGATTCTCCAATTTTTGGATTACTGTCTCAGTGCGTTGTTGAAATTGAATGTTATTAGTTGCCATTTGCTTCATTAACTCTTCTAGACTTGGTCCATCATTTTTAGACCCTGAAATAGGAGTAGATTGCCTCATTGGTTGCATAGGCTGTGAATTTTGACCTGTAGCATTATATTGTTGTTGTTGGCTTCCTCCATATCTGAAATTAGGGTGATCTCTCCACCCTGGATTATAAGTGTTAGAGAAAGGATCATATTTTTGGCCCTGTTGCATAGATCTAGTTGGAAAAATCCCAGCACAATTCTCAACTCTATCATCCAACTGTGGGCATTGATCAGTAGTGTGTGTGGCTAAAAAACAGATGCCACATAGAGGCCCAACTAAGGCAGAAGATGTGGTAGCTTGCTGAGGATTATAAAATTGAGGTTGTGCACACGTCTGTGAGGGATACGCCTGTGGAAAAGTTGGCACTGCTGGTGAATTCATTAATTTTTGTTGTGTTAAGGCAATGTGCCGAACCATGCTAGAGAGCTCCTCCATCTTGTTCTCAAATTTAGGATCATATTGTGGTGTTGGAATCTCATTCACCCCCTTAACTGCTTGGTTAGCTCGTGTCCCAAATTGTTGAGAATTTTGTGCCATCTTAGAAATGAGATTCATGGCATCAGTTGGAGTAAGTTCTACCAAAGCACCACCAGCTGCGGCATCAACAAACCACCTATCTGTTGGTAAGAGACCTTCATAAAAATGTTGAACCAGCTGCTGATCAGGTATTTGATGGTGAGGGCAGCTGGCACATAATTTCTTAAATCTCTCCCAATATTCATGAAATGTCTCCCCAGTCATCTGACGAATCCCACAAATATCCTTTTTAATTGCAGCTGTGCGAGAGGCAGGGAAGAATTTTTCTAAGAATAACTGTGTCATTTGATCCCAAGATGTAATGGCACCTGGTTGCAAGTAATACAACCAATCTTTTGCCACTCCATCCAATGAAAAAGGAAAAGCCCTCAATTTGATTTGCTCTTCTGAAACTCCTTGAGGCTTCATGGTGGAGCACACAATATGAAATTCCTTCAAGTGCCTATTCGGGTCCTCTCCTGTAAGACCATGAAATTTAGGTAGCAAATGTACTAAACCAGATTTCAATTCAAAACTAGCATTTGCATCTAAATTAGGATATTGAATGCATAAATTTTGATAGTGTGCATTAGGAGCAGCCAATTCTTTAATTGTTCTATTACCATTATTATTTTCAGCCATATTTTCCAACTTAACTGTAGAGTCTAAGTCAGATTTAGAATCACTAATAATGCTATCAATCAATTCAGACAAAATTTCAGAGATCACACTATCCCTAATTTTACGGTGCTTTTGATTTTTACGGTTAGTACGACAAGTTCTCTCAATCTCAGAGTTCAAATCAATTAATTTATCTTGTAAAGATCTTGTCATGCACTAATAAACTGGAAAAACAATGAAAAACACCTAAAACAAGTAAAGACAAAAAATAATAATAAATCTTGAAAAAAATAAAAAATACTAGAGAAAAAAAAAAAAAAAATAAAAATAATGAGAAAAAAAAAAACTAATAACCAAACTCAAAAAGTTAACACCTTTGACTCCCCGGCAACGGCGCCAAAATTTTGACACTACTGTCGAACAGCACCAAAATTAATAAAAACTAGATTTTGCAGTAAAGTGCAACCTAGGTCGTCTCCCTAAGAGTCAATAGAGTAACTATTTAAATTATGATTATGAAAAGGTAAATAATGGGGGGGTTTTTTTTATGATGAAATTAAAAACTAAATTATAAATAAATAAATAGAGGAAATTCAATTAAGAAAATTACCGACAACAAGCAGCGCAATCAATCACAACCCAATCACCTAAATTTAACCTTCCTCGTCTACAAAATAAATTAATTTTATTCAACTTTATTATTCTGGTTTCATTATAATATTTCTCAAATTATCATTCAAGAATTAAACAAGAAGTTAAGTTATAGATTAATTGAAATCTCCTTTAACCCACAACCTAACAATTGTTTTATAGCCACACCAAAAACAAAGCATGGATAATCACCCAAGCCAAGCCAAATTACTCTTACAATGCTATATCAATCGATTATAGCAATTAAAACCTCAGATAAAATTTATAACTCAAAAATTATGCAATAAAGCTACTCTAATCAGTAATAGTAATTAAAGCATAAAATTTAGAGGTAGAGAGAAGAAGAGAAAATTGGAATAAAGCTAAAATAAAATCTTTCCTGAATATTAAAGACTCTGATTAAAATTTAGGATCATGGTTTGTGATTGATCACACCAAAAAAAAATTAGCTCTCCATAGAATTAAAAATCAAACAACATGAAATGAAAAATTGAGAAGCCATCACCCAAGAAATTGGAAGAAGGAAAGACGAATGGCGATCGCTGCTCTGTTTCCCTTCTTTCCTTTTTTTTTCCCAGATCGTGCTTCCTCTCCGTCCCCCATCTATTCATATATATATATATATATGAAAAGTGGACCCTAATTAAAAATTACACTAAATAATCCAAAATAAATTCAAATAAAATTTTAAAGATTTGATTCTTGATTTGATCTCCAAGCATGCCCATATTCTTCTTATCCAAAATATTCTTCATCAATATCTTTCAAATTGAATCTAGAAAATCTGCACAAATAAAATAAAATTAAATAGCACCTGTGCAAAAATATTAAAGATATTATTTATATTTTAAAATCAAAGATTTAGTTAGTTAAAATTCAAAACTGAATATTAGCTAATAAAATCAAATAATATCTAATTAAACTCAATTAGCCTTAAATAAATAATTAAAAGTCTAAATTAAAAGAATAAAAATATATAAAATTATCATTTATCACTCGTGCTGTTGTGGGAGTTAGAAAGTGATTTCCAAGGCTTCATTATATATATATATATATATACACATATATATATATATGGGTTCTGGATTCTAATCTAAATTAAATTTTGTTAGATTGGTTGATATTGAGAATTTGACTAGAATGAGAATTAATAAGAAATTAATTTGGAATTATAAATTAAGATTTGATGTTTACAAGTTGTTAGATGAAATGTCTGTTAGGTGGAGTCTACTTGAATATGTATTTTTTTGAATGTTTACTAAAAAAAATTTTTTTAGCATACTTGGTATAGGTTATTGATGTATTAACTTGAGATTTGAGGAAGAATTGATTAGCTAAGCTCTTGAGAGTCTAATGGTTGATACTTACAAACCTTAGTGTTGTTGAATTATTTAATCTTGATATGCATGAAAGATGTTCGATGACTTGAGAGAGTAAATGTGGGGGTGTATGTGTATTTAGATATGTTTATACGCAACCTGATTAATGTTTGGTTACATAATTTAAAGAATAGTTGGGAAAACAAATTAAGATATAAGCAATTTGTTGGATGGGAAGTAGGCATGTAAAGTATTAAAAGGATGGAAGAAATTAAGATTTGGTTGATTAAATTATAATGATTTGAAGTCAATTCACTATAGTGTTTTCAATATTAGAAAATAACTTATTTAACTAAAGTAAGTCCATTAAATCTTTCTTTATATTGAATAGGATGCTAAGAGAAAGGAGGAGTTGATTGAAGTTCTAAGAAATGAATTTTGATGCTCGGGCATATTATAAGTAAGTGGATAGCGTCCCAACTGCTTTATCATAAAATTAGTTTCTGAAATATTATATTTATGCAAATCATTTTAATGACAATTATGTTAAGTATTGAATATTTTGTCATTTAAATTCTTATTTTGGGAAATTATAAAGAAGTTTTGAAAGATAATTGAGTTATGGTATGCGTATGTTTTTTTTTATAATGAATACTTTTAAAAAAATTGATGAGATTATTTTTTTATCAACCCTGGTTATTCTGAGTTATGCAATAAATGCCAAATATGGACTTCAGATATGAAATTTTATCGTGGCATGTTTTAATGCTCAAAAGTATTCATGCGAGTTTGATTTTGAGAATGAGAACTGTATCTTGAAAATGATGATTTTCTTGCATGTTTGAAAATGATTTTAAAAAGGGACTTTATACGGAACACTGGTTGCTAACGGCAGTTCCATTAGCCCTTGGCGCGCCATGGTACACCTAGCTAGCAGGGTGTTTATAGGAGGTGCTAGCCCCATGCGATGGCCAACGCACGTGGAACGGAGGGATGGTTATTCGTGAGCATTGTACTCACGTTTGATTTCGTGGCTTTGAGCCGCGTTTGGTTAGTATTACCCTCGTGGACTGGGTGTCCACGTTTGTTTCGTGGCTTCGGTTGCGTTTGGTAATTTACCCTCGTGGATTGTGTGTCCACGTTTGTCTTCGTGGCACAAGCCGCGTTTGGATTATTTACCTTCGTGGACTTTGTGTCCACGTTTGATAATTGTTCTGATAAGTCCCTATGGTTATGAATCTGATTATTGGTGATTTGATATCCCATTGGTTTTTATTGAGTAATTTATTTACAAGTATTTATTTCCGTTATGAGACTTCTTAAAATCAAGTGAAATTAACATTTGATATGATAGTTCAATAATTTGAGATTTTATTTAAAATTTACAGAGCCATTTTATTGTGAAGTTTATTAAATTTTTATAAATATTTTGTCTGTTTAACTTACACAACTATTTCAAACTTTTCATTTTATTCATGTGAAATTATTTATTGTTGGGACGTTATTCACTGAAAAATTATTTGGTCTTAGATAGCATAATTGACGCTGTACGTCTTACTTACCAATGACGGATGTTTTCGGAGTGGAGGCTTGCTTTGTAAACATGGCTTATTGATGTAAATATGAAATTTATGTATTATATTATGAGATATATGATTAGGTGCTCCACATAACTTATAATTAAAATCCTTAGTTTATTATACATTTTGTCTGTTGGCTTGAAGGAGCCGAGTTCTTGATAGATATAATGTTTGAGGAAAATTTTTATGATACAGAATTTTTAGTAGATCTTATTTACAAAGATGGTTCTGTTAAAATTTTTACGAGATGTTGAAATAATTAGTAGTAATAGTATTAAAATGTTAGTGAATAATTGAGTACTTTTTTTGTAATTAAATGAAATAAACCTTGAATTTGTGGCTTACGGGATGTATGTGTGGTTCGCATCCTGTGCCGGTCACTTCCTATTTTGGGGTGTGACAATTTTTTAAAAAAATTATAAAAATGTTGACTATCAGCAGTGACACTAAAAAGTCACTGCTGATTCTCAACTTTCAGCGGCAACTTGTATGTCATCGCTGAAACTTACAACATAATATTTTAAAAAAAATTATAAAAATGTTAACAATTAGCGGCATTATTAAAAAGTCGCCGCTGATTCTCAACTTTTAGTGGCAACTTGTATGTCACCGCTGAAATTTACAATATAATATTTTAAAAAAATTATAAAAATGTTGACAATCAGTGGCAATACTAAAAAGTTGTAGCTGGTTCTCAACTTTCAACAGCGACTTGTATGTCACCGCTGAAACTTATAACATAATTTTTTTAAAAAAAATTAGAAAAATGTTGACAATCAGTGGCAACACTAAAAAGTCACCGCTGATTCTCAACTTACAGCGGCGACTTGTATGTCATCGCTAAAACTTACAACATAATTTTAAAAAATTATAAAAATGTTGACAATCAGTGGCGACACTAAAAAGTCACCACTAATTCTTAACTTTCAGTGGCGACATACAAGTCGCTGCTGAAATTTACAGCATAATTTTTTAAAAAAATTATAAAAATGTTGACTATCAGCAGCGACACTAAAAAGTCACTGTTGATTCTCAACTTTCAGCGGCAACTTGTATGTCACCGGTGAAACTTACAACATAATTTTTTTAAAAAAATTATAAAAATGTTGACAATCAGCAGCGATACTAAAAAGTCACTGCTGATTCTGTTATGACTCGTGAGCTGTGCTCTTAAACCCTTTCATAAAAGCATTGAAGGCAAGCAATAGTTGAATTTACCATCACCCATGCCATACACCTCCTTTTTTTTGGGGGGGAGGGGGGAAGAATCCACTCACCAGTTTTGGCAGATTAATGACACAACATTGCAGTTCTTTAGGCTCCTAGACTAAGTTCAGAGCTGTAGAATATCAAATTCTTACTGTCATTATTGAGTTGACTATCTATATGCATATATTGTCCTTACAATGGGTCTGTTGTTTCGTGTGCCTTTGCATGACTCTAGATTCTGGAAAATGCTACATGATAAAGAAATTACTACACATGCTTCTTGCATGTAGTTAATAGATGTTTTATTGTTTTATTAGTGGAGTTTCAGCTAACCATGTAAAAAATGTCCATTTACTAAATCTTAATTGACATATTTTAAAAAAATTATAACATATTTTAAAACATGTTGACAATCAGCGGTGACACTAAAAAGTCACCACTGATTGTCAACTTTCAGTAACAACTTGTATGTTGCTGCTGAAACTTACAACATAATTTTTTTAAAAAAAATTATACAAATGTTGACAATCAGCGGTGACACTAAAAAGTCGCTGCTAATTCTCAACTTTCAGCGGTGACTTGTATGTTGTCGCTGAAACTTATAACATAATTTTTTTAAAAAAATTATGACATATTTTAAAATATGTTGACAATCAGTGAAAACAGTAAAACGTCACCGCTGATTCTCAACTTTCAACAGCAACAGTAGACGTCGCCGCTGAAAGTATGACTTTTTGCAGCGACATGCACTTTCTGCAATGACAAGATATAGTCGTCGTTGATTGTCAGACTTTTTGTGGCGACATGCACTTGTCGTCGCTGAAAGTCTAACAATCAACGGCGACTATATCTTGTCGTCATAGAAAGTCACTATTTCAGCGGCGACTTCAAATGTCATTGCAGAAAGTCGCACTTTCAACAGTAACTTTTACTGTCGCAGCTGAAAGTTGAGAATCAGTGGCAACTTTTTAGTGTCATCGCTGAAAGTCGCCATTGAAAGTCTTTTTTTGGTAGTGTATGGGACAATGAATAAGGCTTTAACTCAGTACTTTAGCACAAACTTACTTGAAAGAGTAAGACTGAACCATCCTACAAAGGATGGGATAGAAAACCATAGTGTTGATAATTTTTATTTCCTTTGAAAGTGAAAATAAGATTAAACTCATGTTCGAAAGTTGCTAAGGTTGTAAACAAGCTCTGAATGTGCTTTATGCTCAAACCAAATCAACTCAATTTCAACACGCACATAAGGACTTAAGTTCACGATAACTTTTGCATTAATTAAAATCAAGTTGGATTTATTGTTGACCAAAATTGAAGGACCTATGGTTGAAGTCTTATTTATGTAAAATTTAGGTTGTGAAATTTTATTTTTGTAAATTTATATCTAGGTGCTCCATATAGTCTATAGCTAAGTTCTTTATTTGGTTGCATATTCTGTCTACTGGCTAGAAGGAGCTAAGCTCCTGATTAAAATGATCTTTTGTGTAAAACATTATGCTGTAGAGTTTTTGAAAGATCCTATTTATAGGGGAGGTTCTGCCAAAATTTCTGCAAAAAATATTAAAACTTTTATTAAGATAAAAATGGTCATGCATGTTATAAATTAATATAAATATAATTATGTTTTAGTAATTGAAAAATCCCTCAATTTAAGGCTTAAGAGATGTGTGACGTGGTTCACATTTTGCGCCGGTCACCCTTGATTTTCAGGGTTTGACAACAAGTGACTAAGCTCTACTAGGGTTTTCTATTAGACAATATTGGGAGTATTTTGGAAGTTACAAATACCAGAGGTAAGTGTTATACTCATTAATCTCCCATCTTCTTCTACATTTATGAGTCTATGGTTAGGGTTTGATAGTGGGAGATGATTTTCAGTCCATATAGGTTATGGGTTCAAATCCATTGACTCAAATAGAGTCAATGAAAGTAGATTAGAGTATTGAAACTTGGTATATTGGGTTTTGACACTTTTGGTAGTTGGGTCCCATTATTATGCAAAAAATGACATTAATAAGGGTTATCGAAAGAGTATGATGCCATTAATGGGAGTTTAATGGCTTGTTAATGTTAATAAAGATTAGAGAGAGTTAATAAACCTAATAGGTAGGCCCAAACTCATACAAAGTGGGCATTGGGCAATTTAAAAGTGGAAAAATGAGAGTTGAATGTGTGTGTTTGGCAATGTTAATGAAGATTTACTTAGTTAATTATAGATTAAACCCTTGGACACCATTTCAGTTTGGAAATACAAGCTTGGAAGCTATACTATTAAGGGATAAACCTTTGACCTCTTAAAGATTTGAGATAATTAAGGGAACCCTATTTTGGGTAGTTATATGTTAATTATAGATAATGTGGATTGTCACATGCATGAGTTGATTTTAACATGTGAATTATGACTTGTGGATTTATGCAACATACTTATTTTGAGACCATGTGTTTTGTAATTTCCTTGATATGAAGAAAAGATATAGAAAAGATTGTGAAATTGATTATTTGATGATGTGTTTGACTAAAACGTATATGTTGAATTTGAAAGTAGTAACTGTATGTGAAAATAGGTAATATAATGTTATGTTAGGCTGTAGCATCAATAGACCTATAAGGTAGTTGTGAACCTAATTGGGTTAAAAGATCCTGGAGGGTGTGATGAGATGTTATGCTTGAAAAGTGGAAATAATGTTAAAAAAATGAAGGTTGTGAAAATAAGTAGACATCACACATGGCATGATCAGTTGGTGAGAGTTTGCCTAGGGATTGAGAGTAGTTAAAATTCATATGATATTTAGGCTGCCTTCCAGTGCATGAGGGTATAGCCTTGTCCCACATTTTATCGAGGGACTATTCCATAATTTGTTGAGGGACTAGAATCTAGCTTTCTCTACCAGTTTATTGAGAAGAATAGCTTAGGGAATATGACACCCCAGAGATTCGAGAGTGGGTGAAGCTGGGTCCAAAAGTGAGTCATATGATCTTTGACTAGGTTACACCTCATGATTAGAAAGCTTGGGTAGTCCAATTACACAGACGAAGCCCTATTCAGTGTTATAATTTACGGTTTCAATCGGAGGAAATAAGAAGAGTATGGGGTTAGTTGATCATTGCCTATGTAAATTTATGACGCGTCACATGATTATGTTATGGCAAGTCATATGAATATTAAGTTTCAATCACATGTCTGAGTGTCTTGTGATAATATACCCTATAATGAGATGAAAATGAACTAACTGAGTAATAATAAGCCACATTGTGTGTGTAAGTATGTTTTAAGAAACTTAATTTCATATGTATGTGTTTGATTTACAATTTACATATAACTACATAGAGTAGGTTTTACCTTAGCTACTGAGTGGCTAGACTCACCCCTTCAATTCAACATTTTTCAGGCTATTTGGTACAGAGATAGAGAAGGCTTAAGAGGCTAGGAATTAGTTTATTTCCTACTATATGCCTCTAGTTAATATTTAACTTGTGTAATAGAATATTGTTACCAATTTTAGGTTGAATATTGTTGTACTTGTACTATTTTATTATTGCAAATACCTGAATTGTATTTTAGGCCCTTAGTATTTGTCTGATGAGATATATGGTAAGGCTAAAATACTAGTGCAAGTGTCGAAATGATGTTTTGAACATGATGTGATTGGTTTTGATGCAATGCAAGGCAAATTGCCTCCCCTTTCTATTTTTGGTGAAAAAAGGTTTGAGGAGTGATTTTGTGTTATATTGTTAATTGGGTGTGCATGATATGTTTTATAGATATGGTCAGGGTGTTAGGAAAGGCTTTTGATACTTGCTTTGGGTTTTAGGCACCCTTTGTTTGTGAAAAGTTGCAAAAAGTGGTCAAAATAGATCTGGGTGTCTAACTTTCTAGTATGATTTTGTTTTAAAAGTGAAATCCATGCTTTTAGCTAGTTTATGAGAAGAGCTTTCCAAAGACACCTAGATCATGTCATTTGAACAATTAGATGAAGAATCAAGACGTATCAGAAGCTCCCTAATTTTGCTATCAAATGATAGCAGAATTTGCTGTCATTAATGTGTAACACATCGCGGTGCATAGATGCTTGAGCCATAGTGTGTGTGGCACAAAGAGCAACACGCCGTGGCATAACATGCACAAGCCATGGCATATTGCCTTGTCTCACAACAAACATGTTATTTTTCAACTATTTTCATTCTTTTTTACCCTTTTGAGATATCCCATGCTTTTGTAACTTATTTTTACTTTGATTATGAATGATTTTCATTCATTTTGATTATGAAAAAGTTGGGATCCGTTGACTTTAAAATAAAAACTTGGTAATCTCTTAAATAGGTTAATTCCTTAATTATCATGAGCTTGTTTGATTAATTATATTTAGTAGTAAGGAATTTTACAACTTGTGTTTACACCCCCAACAAAATGGGGTTGAAGAAAACACATACATATTTTGGAAGTTTCTCAAAGTTTAATTTTCCATTCAAAAAATCTAATGAGCTTTTAGGGGGGAGCTATAAGAACTGCAATACACTTAATTAACAAACTTCCCTCTAAAGTCTTGAATTGTAAGACTCCTCATGAATATTGTTCAAAAGAAAGCTTGATTTATCTAAATTGAAGGTTTTTGGTTGCCTTGCTTATGCTAAAAGTCTAGGAAAGCTAGCCAAATTTGAAACCAGGTTAGAGGCTTGTGTTTTTTTAGGATATCCTAATAAGCAAAAAGGATACATTCTGCATGATATTAAAAATGACAGCATTTTTGTAAATAGAGATGTTATTTTTCTAGAAAATAAATTTTCCTTTTTGAATGAAGGGGCTACTAATCAAAATAATAACAAAGTGAATTTCCAAGATTCCTTTCTTTATGACTTTGATATTTCTCCTGATACCTACTGTGAAACTGAATTTTCTATGCGAAATGTTGCTGAACCTGTGAATAGAAATGTAGTGAATGAAATTTTGTATCTTTTTGATTCTTGTCTTAATTCTAACCTTCCTAGGCATAATCATGTTGACCTTGTTAATAGACATAATGTTGATACCTTACCAAGTAATACAAATGATAATAGGCTTGTTATAGATAAAAGAGCACCTGTTTGGCTTCGTGATTATGACTGTTCTTATCTAGAATTTGCCAATAAAATTGATAGAAAAGGAAATAAGAAAGTATTATATCTAATGCAACACAGTATCAGTTATGCTAATATATCACCATCATATAAGAAATTTTTAGCTTATACTGATGATATAGTAGAGCCAGACACTTTTGAAGAAGCCATAAAAGATAATCGATGGATTCAAGCCATGAAAGATGAAATAAATCTCTGGAGAGAAATAAAACCTAGGAAATAGTTGATTAACCTCCAAGAAAGAGGGCTATAGGTTGTAAATGGGTCTTCAAAAAGAAATTTAATGCTGATAGTAGTATAAATAAATTAAAGGCAAGGCTCATTGCAAAAGGCTATAGTAAAGTAGAAGGCATAGATTATTCTGAGATTTTTTCACCTACTGTTAAAATGAATATAGTACATTCTTGTCTTGGCTATTACCACTAAAAATGGATGGGATTTATTTTAGATGGATGCTAACAATGGTTTCTTACAAGGAGATCTCAATGAAGAAGTCTATATGAAGATTCCCTTAGGATTCAACAAGCAAGGGGAGGCTAAGGTGTGCAGACTGACTAAGTCCTTATATGGATAAGCAGGCTACATGACAGTGAAATGCTAAGCTCTGTAAAGCTCTACTTGTTGGAGGTTTTGTGCAGAGTAAATTTAACTATTCCCTATTTACTAAAATCATGAAAATGAATTTACTATTGTTCTTGCATGTGTAGATGATTTAGTTATAACTGAAAATAGTGTTAGGGGAATAGAGGAAACAAAGAAATATCTGCATAATAATTTTAAAATGAAGGATTTGGGTTCATTAAAGTATTTTCTTGGGATAGAGATTGCTAAGTCTACTAAAGGTTTGATTCAAAATCAACAAAAATATACCTTAGACTTAATTGCTACCACAAGTTTAGGTGCTTCTAAACCAAGAAATATGCTAATGAATCCAGGTTTAAAGCTTTATAGTGTTCCTAGAAAGGGGGATAAAGATGATTGGTTTGCATATCCATCTAGATATAGGCGCTTGATAGGAAAATTATTATATTTGACTACTACTAGGCCTAACATTAGTTATGTAGTACAACTATTAAGTTAATTCATGCAAACTCCAGGAAAATCCCATTTAAAAGCTTCCTTGAATACTATTAAATATTTGAAAAAGGACCTAGTTATAGGTATCTACTTTCCTTCTTCAAGTGACATGAGATTAAAAGGTTTTTGTCATTTTGACTGGGCTTCTTGCCCTAAGTCTCATAGGTCTATCACAGGATACTTAATCAAGTTAGGAGGTGCTATTATGGCATGGAAGTCTAAGAAACAATCTACTGTTTCAAGGTCCTTTGTTGAAGCAGAGTACAGAGCTTTGGGAAGTATTGTTTCTATGATTATTTGGTCGATTGGTTTATTAAAAGAATTCCATATTACTAATTTTGTCATGCCCTAAAATACAGGAGTGACCGACACGAGATATGGGCCTAAACACACATCCCTTAAGCCTCATTCAAGAATGTTTCATTTTATTTTATTTTAAATGTGAAGTCTTATCTCCTTCAAGAATAGGATTTCCCAAAATTTCACTGTACAAATTTTTAAAGAAATATTATAACATTTAGGAGCTTAGCTCCATCCAACTAGCAGACAAAATATTTACAAAATAAGACTTAACCATAGGCTATAGAGAGCATCTATAACAATTATTTATAAAAGTACAATACATAGATTAATATATTACATACATAAAAAAATTGAAAATAACCAAAATGACATCTCAACTTCAATGCAGTAGCAAAATTCCTTGAATGATTTGATGGAGGTACAAGCTATCTAAGATAAAAATATTTTTCAGTAAATAACGTCCCAATAATCTTAAAATTTAAGAGAATAAATTTAAAGGAATAAATGGAAAACTTAAGCAATTATATAAATAATTGAAAAGAAGATAATTTAATATAATATGCTCAATAAATCTTGGAATTAAAAATCATAAGCCATTAAGAGTAAATTAAAATACTATATCTTTAATTCTTTAGGAATCAAATGATTTATATCTGAATAAAAAAAGTAGCATACTTATTAATTGAAACCAATAAAATTTAACTATATGAGTCAATTGAAAATTACAAATTTTGAGGACTCAATAGAACAAATAACAAACGTGGACATACAATCCATAAGGGCAAATAATCAAATGCGACTTATGCCATGAAAACAAAGGTGGACATACAGTCCACGAGAGTAAGTAACCAAATGCAGCTGAAGCTATGAGAACAAACATAGACACACAATCTACAACGGTAAAACTAACCAAACGTGGTTTGAAACCATGAAATCAAATGCAGGTATGAGACCCACGAATAACAAACATTAGAATAAAGCTCATGAAATCAAACTAGTTTGTCATAACCATGGCATGCCAAGGGCCAATGGAATTACCATTAGCAATAGTGTTCTGCTTTCTCAAAATCACTTTTCAAACGTGCAAGGAAATAGACATTGATAAAATAAAATTTTCATTCTCAAAACCAAACTGGCATGAATCATCTCAAGCATCAATTTAATGCTTATAAAAAAAAGTTTATAAACAATGTCCTTTCTTGCATTTATTTGGTAAACAAAATTTTCAAAACTAATCAAAGTAATTTCATCAACCTAAAAAAACATAATTAACAAGGAAAATACATGTACTTGTCATAACTTCAAGAGCTACAATACTTTAATTAACAAAAGTAATCAGTGCTAGAAATATATTAATAACTATAAATTGTAACAAATAATATTTAAAATAAAATTTGCAATTACATAAATTGATTGGGATGTTATCCACTTACTTGACATATTTCCCAACTATAAAGCTTTCTCTTAATTGGCACTCTTGCATCAATGATTGGTCTCTAAGTTCCTAGTATCTAATTAATATAATTGTCATTCCCTCTTATATGCAATCTTCAATATAAAATGATTTAGAAAAATACAATAAAAGACATCAATCTTAACTTCAACATTACACAGTGTTCCAAAATAAGGATGAATACGTAAACAACAATTTGACCCTCAAATCACCAATCAAATTATCTTTTCCAAAGTCTCTAATTTCAACTCTAATTTTCATTATGAGAATAAGTGTCTTCTATAGTTTTTAATTAACAACAATATAAGCATCACATATATTATTGCCGCTATAAAATTAAAATTCCTTCAATAAATATTTTACCAGATGCATTGTAAGCACTAGTGTTCAACTAGAATATCAACCTCTTCTCTCTTCCAATCTCCTTCCAATAACATCTATTGTCAATACTTCCATTTACCGAGCACATTATAAGGGCACCAATTAATTTCACCCATTTAATAAATTCCCCCATATAGATAAATATGATAAATCACCCAGCGTCATTGCATTTAAAATATATGTTCAAGCTACTTAAGTAACACTTCAAAACTTTATCATAGCCATACCACTTACAAATTACCACCTACCATCCATTTTGATCCTTAACCAATTACTGAAAAAGTTTAGTAAAAACAAATCCTGCCAACAGGCATATGATACTCACAAATACACTCATTAGTTTATCAGCATACTAACGTCAGGAAAAAAAAGTGACCCAAACTATAAAATTAACTGTGATTAACCCAGTTAAGTTTAGCTACTGTTTTGAATAAAATTTTTCAATCGAACTTTCTGACAAACACCCTGTTTGCATTAAAGTTCAAGCTAATACCAAACTCTTTCCTCTTCAAATTTCTTGCATAACAGTCAGCCCAAATTCTGAAAAGAGCGCATACGATCCATCATTGCACGCAATCAACACCTTTAATAGGAGAAAGAAAATTCCAATTTCAGCAACCCAACATAATCATACGCATACAGACCATGTGAGGGAGGGAAAGGAGATAATGTTCACTCACCAATACAGAAACTAATGCTAAACCAAGAAAAAGAATAATCTGATGTTGGGAAGGAAGGGAATTGAAACTCAAGGCTCAAACACGCCAACCGACATCACGAACAGAGGAGGGGGAGAAGATCGAAGTTCCCCTAGTCACAAAAACACGGCGACGATGCAGAATAGGGGAGAAGATCTGAGTTTTAATGTTGAACGAAAAGGAGGGAAAGTAAGGCACTGGCGGTGAAGTAGGGGAGACGATGAACTCACGGCTCTGATCTCAACAATGGCAGATTATTGATAAACACAGTCACCAGTGGCGAACTGAACTAGGTGGTTGTGGTTTTCTTTTTCTTTTTCTGGTTTGAAGCCTGACTCGATCTCTCTGATTCGTAGGAATGGGAAGGAGGAAGAAGAAGATGATTCTCCCACTCTCCCTCTCCGATTCTTTCTCCCTTGAAATTTTGCCATTCGAACACACCAGAAGGACAAAAGAAGAGAGAGGAAAAAAAAATTTGATAGGTGTAGTTTTTTCTTTAAGGACCATTTAGTAATTTTAGAATTAACGAAAAATCTCCCTCACCAATGGAAGTTGCCATTGAGCTACCCAAAAATTGATAAATTTATCTCATAATTAATTAAAAAAAAAACTCGAACTATTTAATTGCAAATTTTAGTTTACTTCATTTTTTTTCTTGAGTCCTTACAACAACCACCAATTTCATCGTGTCAAATCTATTTCAAAGTTAATACAAATACATTTAAAGCATTATTATGCATTTTAATTTTGTTTAATAGTTTTGGGTTATTACAAATTTAGCACCTGTCCCTTTGTACTATGATAGCAAGGCTGCAATACAAATTGCCTCGAATTCGGTATATCATGAAAGAATAAAGCACATTGAAATATATTGCCATTTTGTGAGGGGAAGGTTGCAAGAAGGTTTGATTTCTTTGAAGCATGTTGCATCTAGAGAGCAACAGGTAGATATGTTAACAAAGGCCCTCGGGAAAAAGGGTCATGAGAAAATGTTGTCCAAGTTTGGTATCCTAAATGTTTTTGGGTCCAACTTGAGGGGGAATGTTGGGAAATGCTTAATGATTCTCTAATCTAATGTTTGTTTGGGTTATTTTTGTATGGGCTGTTATTGTGTGTTTTGGGTTAATGTTGGTTTCTCAACTCTTTTTATTATTTGTTTGGCTTTGTTATTTTTCCTTGTTTTATTTTTTGGTGGGACGTATAAGTACCAGTGGCCCACGTGATGTAGTCTGATGGCTTGATGAATGAAATTGTATTTTTCCAACTCCAGTTGAAATTAGTGTGAGAGAAACTAAAAGATTTGTGATTTATGGTAAAACAACAACAATCCTTACCCCACTTTTCTCCTCAATTCTGCTTATTACAACTAGCAATTTTAATTGCAAATCAGACATTAGTTTATAGAATATGATTGATTTTGCAAGGTCTGAACTCTGAACATCTTATTATTGCCTTTGTAGATAGACAAATCGAGTATATATGGTTCACTAGAACTATAGAAAACTATTTGTAATCATTTTTTGTAACATTTCATAAGGACAAAAAGGTAAAAATGAACATAGAAAACAGTGAAACGTCATGTAAAAAGGCTCAGAATTAATCTTCAATCTTTGCCTTATAAAAATGAGTACGTATATGTTTATACATTTGCACTATCCAGATTTGCATTTTTAGTTTCAACCTTCCAGATACCATCTTATACCATAAGCTTTTTAAGAGTTCGGACAATGGATTGTGTGACAAGACTATAAGATTATGAATTCTTGTGATTTATTATATATTGCTCCACTAAATGTTTTAATTAAAAGAGTGGCATTGGTAATATCGCCTTGTTTATAATGATGAACTTATTAAATAAGACCATTTACTTGCATTATTTATAGCATTTTCATCTATAGAAGTCATGGGAGGCATTTATACACCATCATGTTCATTTAATTATTAGTTGCTTGTGAGCAGTTATTATCAAACCATGGATCGAGCTACTTCTTCCTTTTCTTGTCCTATTTGCAAGTCATCACTTCTAACATGTTTTGTTAGAATTTTGTGCAAAAAAAATGTTTTATTGGAATCAATGAAAATCTTAAAACTCATTTACCTTGTCTAAAAGGTTAATAATTCCCAACTTTGTTCTTATTAAATTTCACTAACATCTAATGTGGGTAAAACTTAAATGCATTAGTTTCTGATAAAAATTTCATTATGTAACTTATAAGTTATATAAAAAAAATTCTTCTTTCTCCACTTTAAAAATAAGGCCAAAGGAAGTACGTAATATTCTCTTATACTCAAAACTAATCATTGCTATATATATATATATTACACTACACATGTACTTCAGGAGTAGTAGAGGAAGGAAGACTAGCAGGAACCACTTCCCTTTAAATTTTTAAACTTCTTTTAGTATTATATAGAACTTTCAGTCTCTCAAAATATATGCATTAAAGCTTTATAATCTATATGCTTTTAAATTTCGGAACCATCATACTTAAATCCATCTATGCTAGGCTAATGCATGTAAATTAATATTAAGATATATATGCAACTGGGGAGGGGTGCAAAAGTGTGCAAATCACAAGTTAGCCACATACAACTCATGCCACAATAACACAAGTCATAATAACGCTCAAAATCTTATTGCATGCCCATTTTCACAATAATAACAACCATGTGACAATGTCAATATTAAACAATCAAAACTTATCACAAAATTAACAATCATGTGACAATTACAATGCGATGCATGATCATCTCCAACCTTATAAGGTAGTTTCTATAATTCTCAAATCTCTAAGGTGTCATGAACCTTAAGTTAGTCTCATCAACAAACAAGTGAAGACAAGCTAGGTTTGAATTTGTCAACAAACAGTGGGACAAAGGCTAGCTTTTAGTTACCATAAGGTTGCCATGCCATGTGGATTTACCTATTCTTCTCCCTAAACGAACTCTCACTAATATGATCATGTAATGATTCATGTTTACATATATAGCATGTTATAAATCACATTAACATGCTCAATTGATTCTAGCATACATCAAGCTAAAATCACGAGCATCATCTTGTAATATCCTGATTTTTAGATAATAAAAAAATTGTGAAATTTAGGTTTTATTGAGGATAAAAAAATGATAATAATAGAAATTTATATTATTTGAGGTTATTCAAAAATAATAATATGGTTAGAAATTTAATTATGAATTAAAAACTTGAGTTTAAAATCACATAAAAAATGTTTAGTTAAGATATAATTTTAATATTTAGAATATATAAATAATTTTGTGTGTGTGTGTGAGTAACCAAAAAAAAAAAAGAGGTGGAAGGCTTTTTCTTTTAGGTCCCACATCGGTTAGATGTGGGAAGAGAAAATGTCTCCTCATGTATAAAAGGAAGAGTCCGCGCATCAGGAGGCAAAGAAGTGTTGAGATGTAATTTAGAGAAAATTACAACTAATGGCCCAAGGGTTTGAATAATTAAATTCAAACCTATAGTCTTTTTTAATATAATTGTGGGACCCACGATTCTATTTTTATATTATTTTTCCCCCATCTCTCTCTGCCCCTCATATTGCTCCATCCAAGGGTGTTATTTTCTTGTTTCTTTAGGTATGCTCCAACTTTCATGTTTAAATTAGCATTTAAAAAATTATTTAATTACAAAATTAAATATTAGCTTTCTAATGATATAATTATTTGTAGAGTAGAGCAAATATTCTAATTAGGACTTTTTCTATATGATAATTAATCTGATGATATGATGGATTAAAAATACAGGTTGAAGTTTTTAGGGATATAATAAATATTATAGAAAATTTTTTTGAGGTTGAAACTCATGTTGAAGAATTTTTGAGTTAGAATCTAAATCTATATGGTTGAATTTATGTTGAATCTGAGATGTAGAGATAAACCTCTAATTATTAAATATTTATTTAAATGTGAATAGGTATTTTTAAGGCTATAGAATGGTGATTTGAGGCTTTAGGGTAATTATTGAATTATTAATTTATTTTTGGATGAATTTTTTTTAGAATATAGATTGATGAAATTGTGATACTAGAAGTGATTTAAGGCTTAAACATAGTTTATTAGAGTATGAGAATTTTAGAAAAAGAATTTGGAAAGTTAAATGAGACATAAACCTTAAATTAGTGTTAATATAGATCTTAGGCCTAAGAATTTCTAACTCTTTAAATTAGAGTTATTTATTAATTATAATTTAAAATTAATATATAGTATTATGGAATAATTATGTAGATTGTATTGACAAAGAAAGTGGTGAAACAGGAGTTGTGAAGGGAAACTTGTTGTTCAAGACACAAGATAACTATTATTAATGTCTTGTGATGGGTGTGTATGTAATTGGTTATGTGTTATTTTGTTGTTTGAAAAAATTATGAATTATGAATTAGTAAAAATAGATACTATTATATACTTGTTTGGAATTATTGCCAAGTGGGTTAAAAATTTATTTTTATTTATCATGATGAGATATTATTATTCAGTTATAATCTTATTTGGATATTTAAATGATGCATGACTTGTTAGGGTATTTTAATACATGTCATTATTGGGGATTTCTGTCTGGTTAATTATTACCACATGGTAAACCCTCATTGAACCCAATGAGTGGTGTGTAGCTTAGTCCAACTCACCTTTGGCTGGGTGATTAGGAGTCCAGGCATGGCGAAAGGAGGATATAAGATGTAGTCATGCAATTAAATACTTGTTTGGTTTGTTTGAAAATATTATTCAGTTAAATATTTTTGTGTGTCCACTTAGTAATCGCATAATTAGTTACATCCACATACATCATTACATATTAATTTTTGATTAATGGGACTTTTAAGTCTCATTCCCCATGGTTAATATTTTTATAGGAGTGAGTTCGGTCGATAAAGCACCAGAGGTGTAACTTTGGTGTATGAGACACCATCTTTTATGTTACCTCTTATTTTAGATTATACAATGTATCTAGTGCTAATTTAGGACATATCTTATTTTGTGGAGCATATAAACTCTAATCCTTTTTATTAACTTCATTTATATGACCAAGAGGATCATGTTTGTCCCTCATGGTTCTAATTGCTTTTTGGGATATTAATAACATAACTAAATTTACTTGGAAGCATTGAGTATTGAGTAAAAAGGTATTCATAATATGAACAAGTGTACATCCTATAATTATATTCTGTGAAGGATAAGTGTTGGATTATGGTGAATGTTATGCAGACCCATTTTGGGTATTGTTGAACTAGTATTCTTTAGGAAGTGTTAGTACTTGGTAGTTAAATAAGACTTGTGGGATATTATCTTGGATGGACGTTTGATTCACATAACAACATTAAAAATTTGTATTTAGGAATTGTTTGGGATTCTACCACCTTAAGATAGGCTTTTGCACCAAATGCTGATTTAAAAATTATTATTTTCTTTGATATGAATTGTTTTACATTGTTTTTCATTAGGTAAAATTTTATTATAAATGTTTTTTCAATTATCATGGTAGAGCTTATTCATTATGTTAAATTCTTTCTACTATGATAGGCTATTTGTAAAATATTTTATTTATATGATAAACTCTTTTCTACGATAGTAGAGTTTTGAAAAGAAGTTTTATTATTTATTATCATGATAGAAAAATTTCTACCATGAGGTTTAATGATGTAAAAATAATTTATTGAACTAATAATTTGTGAAAAATAGGTTTGAAAATTTTAGAGTGTTACACATCTTGTATATCACAACCATCATCTCATTACATTTAAACATTATCACCACATTAAGCTCATTCTCAATAACATATATCTTGATCTTCTCATTTACCAATACATCACATAAGCATGCAAGCATACACATTGCCTTTCGCCACAGTCACATTACGTTTATGCATTTCACAATAGTCGAGCATTACGTGAATTTGTTAATTCTTGCTAAGTTACAACATATATACATAAATATTTCACCATCCCAACCATAATCAAAGCAAAATCCTCTTTTTTTTTTGGGCAAAATTTGTTATGACAACTCATATACAATATAACTTCACATGTTTAAAACATATACATTTAATCCACAACTAATTAACAAACAAATACACAAACTTAAATTTTCCTCGGTTACCTTATACTTTTGAAAGGTCAATGCTTTACCCCTTAATATCAAACACTTTCAAGGTTTTTGTCAAGCTCAAATGGCACCAACAATGATTAATCTACAATTGATCATATTCATAATCATTAATATCATCATTATCACAACCCCAATCTATCTCAACACTTTGAGCACCCAATGTTCATACTCTCTTGCATTCAATCATGCTCATTGAGTTTATTGACTACCATTAGCCTCAACTAAATACATTAAACTCTTTATTCATCATTGATGGTATTAAACAACCTTCAATCACTATAAGAGAAGCCATTTTTGGACATTTAAGAGAGCCGACCACCAAAGCTATGTAAAACATAAATCTTAAGTTTAAATAATTTAAACAACTTCCATTAACACATTCAAGTTAATAGGTTCAGACTCATAATCCCTATGATTAGGAAATCACTTCAAGCAACAAACTGTAACCCTAAACTTTGTCAAAAGAGGAATAGGAATAAAGATTAGGGCTTGGAGAACTTACATTTGAAATGTGTAAAACTACAAAATACTCCCATTTTTTTGAATCTCTAAAACCTAGCACAGCTAACTCGTTCTCTTTTCGTTTCGTGCACTCTCCTTTTTTGTTTTTCGAACATTATGATGCTCAAATTTAACTAGATTTTTTATCATGCTCTGTGGCACACACTGCATGCACTACAGTGTGTGGTACAAAGGGCTCCCCCCTTTATATTTGGCCTCTTGCGCCATAGTCGATACTGTACATGCCACGACGCATGGCACAAAGCCACAGTTCCCTTTTTTTCCCTAATTTAGGCCCAAGCAACCCAAACTCCATTTCGCACCCTATCTTGAAGTTGAAACCGAAGTTCAAAAGGTCCATTAGTCCTCTCTAATCATCCTCTAACTCAAATAAACTTAGATTTACACAATTACCACTAACTAGTTTGATTAATTAGGGAGTTAAAATCTAGGATATTACAATTATCAATTTTCAAAGTCTATTTCAAAACAGATCTTATCCAAGGGGAAGCACTTGCACTTTGTCACAAATTTGTTGATGATTTTTGTTCAATTTTATTTGGGAAAAAATGGTAAAATTAATTTTAGCCTCTGACTTCCATAAATTCTTTCATTAGACCTCCTATGAGTTAAGTTCTCAATTTCTAACTAACCCCATCTCCTTCAAACCTACCACAGAGAAGGGCGAGTCCTTTATATCCCGTCTACTGCTAGAGAAATACAAATTATCAAGGGAATTTAGCAAGGGATCATATATTCCTCTTTAAAATACTAAATTAGCAAGGAAATTAGTTAGGGACATTAATATTGTAGCTTAACGTAAAATTAGTGAGGAAAATAGCGACGAAATATCAATCCCTTTCTAAAATAAGATAATTGGTGAGGAAAATAGTGAGGGATTGTCAATCCCTTTCTAAAATAAGATAATTATCGACGAAAATAGTGAAGGACTGCCATTTCCTCTGCAAAATAAGATAAATATTAAGAGATCCTATCCTTATATAATTACTGTATATAAAAAAAAACTTTTGCTAATGACTTTTAATTACATATTTAATTATTTTCTTTCAAAAATAAAAATTAAATTTAAAAATTTACTAAAATATTTAAATAAAAATATTTAATATTTAACATTTTCTTTGTTTCAAGTTCATTTTCATTAATAAAATAATATTTTATTAAAATATAATATAAAGAACAATTTAAGTAAAATTTAAATATTGTTAACATATTAATAATTGAAAATAAAATTTAATATCTTTGCTTATTTTTATAATATATTATTTGATATATTTTCATAGTTAAATAATATATATTTAAATACAATCCTTTGTTAAATTTTGTAAGCTATTTTTTAGTTACGAATTAGTGAGGGACAAAATCCCTTGTTAAAATGCAATTTAATAAGGAAAAACAGTAAAATTTCATTTTTCTTGTAATGCATCAGCTTCCATTCTGTTTGCTATTATTATCATTTCAATACATTTTTTTGTTTAAAGTTTTTACTTAGTTTTACCTTGTCTTTTTTATCTCATAGTATTTCTCATCAATTGTGACTTCAAATTTATGCACTTGATCAACCATGTGTTATCGTTTTTAACCATATAAAGTGAAAATTTTGGTTTCTCACTCTTTAATATTTATTTTATAAAACGATTCTCTTTGTTCTTATAGATTGAGAGATCGATGATTATTTTATATATTTCAAATGCATATATATATATATATATATTTTAGTGACAGATCAGTTGCTATGGTATGTTGGTGTGTAATTAAAAAAAAAACAAGGAAGGTGAGCTTGATAACCATATGCTTTGGCTCATTAAGCAAAAAATTGAGGTTGATTTAGATATTCGATTTATGCATACTTATAGGGTGGGTAATTTTCGTGCTAAGAAATTGGCTCATCTTAGTTTTTTCTCAGAATTTTCAGGTAGAATATTTTGTGAATCCACCAAGTGACTATAAAGAGTTTGTCATGTCCCAATATTAAGAGTATGACCAGCACAGAATATGAAATAAACTCACATTTTATAAGCCTTAATTATATGAGATTGAGCTAAAATATTGATAATTAATTTATATATATATAATTATAAGGTTAGAAAAATCTTGAATATTATATAAAAATTTGACAAACTCTCTCCTGTAATTTGGATCTCCTAAAATTTCTATAATAACAAAATTTGTTAGCCAATTTAGCAAAGAAGCTTAGCTCCACACCCGCAAATTACATGATAGCAAAATAGGACCAGAACCTAACTATGGTATACGTGGAGCACTAACTACCATTATATAATATAATGAATATTTACATTAAAATAAATGATTCAAGCAAGCTCTTGCTGTCCAAAAGGCAATAGAGCCCCTCAAAGATCAACAAGAGATGCAGGATTAACTACATATATTTGAGATTAAAAATTTTTTTCAGTGAATAGCGTCCTAATAAAAATTATAAATAAAATATGTAAAAGTAATAATTAATAAATGGAATATTAAAACCCAAATTTTGACTAACAATAAATGGCAAAGTTCCTCAACAATATAACCACAAAATAAGCCAATAATTTTGGAGTTTTATACGTTATCAAGAATCATACAACTCATAAAAATATATAAAAGGAATTCAAATAATGATATAAAAAAATGCTTGGAAATAACTAATATAAAACAATACATTTTTAAATCTAATATAGGAGGAAATTTACTATATAAAATCACATACGATCAAACAAAAGTTTGTTTAACAGACAAAATTTTAAAATAATAAGTTTTCAAAAATTTACTTTTTAGTGGGACTTTATCAAGACGATTAACAAATATGAACACAAAATCCACGAGGGCAACTAACCAACAAGCGTGGACACACAATTCATGAGGGTAAATAATTGACAAGCACGGCTCGAAACCATGAAAACAAGCGCAAGTATAAAGCTCACGAAAACAAGCATGAATATTATGCTCATGAATAAACATCCCTCCATTTCACATGTATTGGCCCTCGTATGATGTAAGCACCTCCTAAGCACCCTGCTAGCTGGGTGCACTGTGGCACACCAAGGGCCAACAGGATTGCTATTAGTATTCAGTGTTCTGAACTCAGTCTCTCTAATTAAATCGAGCATGCATGGAGTTAAAACATTCATTGAAAACATTCTTTCCAAAATATCATATTCATCTATTGAATTTTCTTTTCAATTTCTCCATGCACAAATCACCGTATTAATAATTGTAACATAAATAATAAAATTTAAACAATAGAAATGTTTAGAATAAATATTCAGTTAATAATATATTGGATCCAAATATTCCTTAACAATAGCATAATTCTTAATGATTTTAGAGCATATTCCATAATAAATCAATTAATATAAAAGTGAGGTAAGTAAATAGGATTGTATGAATCATAAAATTAAAATTGACAAGAATATTTATACAACTTATAAAGGAAGAATGTAAAAATTTAAATAAAGAGATCTTATAAAAAAATATTATTTGAGACACTACTCACTCACTTGAAAATTTTTCAAAATTATAAAGCCTGCATCTTTTAACTTTTTTTTTTAATTCTAGTTATGCTCTTAATTTCCTGACAAATAAATCACAATTCTAAAATTATTTATCAAGCAATTTTCCAAGCTTCTGGTGGCATTTAAATTCAATCTAATTAATATTAAAGATAATATTCTAACCAATCATGTTTCAAGTATACTTGAGTTAGTTAAACTTTTGATGACTCTTAATTCATCCTCATGTCTCCTTATATCCTATTCTCAACCACAAGTCATAACAACTCATATTAACCATTCCCATGCCTCCTTATATTTAATAACATACCAGGCAAACATCCTATGCATTCCTTTCTCCTATTTTAATATTTTTTAAATCCCAAACTTACATATACTCCTTTGAGTAATATTCATAATTCATCTAGGTTCTACTATCAAAATATAACAATCTCATTTCCACCAACAAATTTTTCAAGTATATTTACAAGCACTATGAGAATACTCATCATTAACTAAATCATGAGGCAAGCTTCCAAGCAAACCCAACAATTCCCAATTTTAATTTCTTCATCAATTATTAGTTCAACATTAATATAATAGTATTTAATATTATCCAAAACAACATCTAAATTTTTTCATTCAAGCATTTCTATAAGTATATTGAGGGCATCCAAATTCATCTCACAATAATCATCCAATCGTTTAATCAACTTTCAACATTAGTGCTATCATCATTATTCACTCAACATCACAGCAAAATAACACCCAACATTAACCTAAACTACACCTCAATTCCTTCTAAAACTTCTATACGGTAGCAGTGAAAAAAATGAGTGTATCGCATCAACCAACCAGAGGCAGGAAAAATGGTGATTCGATGCTGCTCTAGAAATCGAAGAAAAAGGCGAAAAAGAACAACTACTCACCTCAAACGAAACAGCAGTGCTAGCACTTTGAATCGGCATGTGAATGACGCTATAGAAGGAGAAGAACAGGGCTTCACTCTGCTACATGAACGAGAAGAAGAACCAGAAATTTCCAACCATAAAAAGAAAAAAAAGGAAATCAAGCTACCCTACTCAAACACATGAAATTTCCAGCAGTTAAGGAGAAAGAAAAAAGAAAGGAGGAACACGCTTACACACACCTCATCAGTAATGAAACAGAGCAGCAATGGGGAAGGAGATTCAACCTCTCGGCCGTGTGAAAACGGACGAACGAACAACAGAGAAGGAGTACAGGTTGAAGAAGTGCAAACGACATTGATGAGAAGAGCCACAGGAATGCACTGATGATGAAGGACTGGAGAGTAATGGCGGTGAAAAAAAAAAAAAACACAGAGAGATGCTCTTTTTTTTATTTCCGCACGAAGAGTAGAAGAACCTAGTTATAAGAAAATTGTGGAAATTACAAGAAAAGGACACAAAAAAATTACAAGAAAGGCACGAGGAAAATTACAAAAAAGGACACAAATTTTCCTATAATTTAAAATAAAATAAAACCAAACTTGCTAAAAAAACTTATTTAAATAAAATATCCATTGGGAGAAAAATTTTTGTTCAATTAAAAATTTAGCATCATTATAGAGTTGTTGTAGATAAGGATTCCTTGGGGCTTAGTGTGAGCAGTAATTCAAGCCAAGGCCGATGTGTAATATCCTCAATTTTCAACTTTTAAAATTTAAGTGTTCAACTGGGGTAAATTGATAAAATTGAATGATTAATAAGTTGATAATATTTTTGAATGATTAATGAGGTCATTGGGTCATTAGACAACCTTAGAAGAAGGATAGTTTGGAGTTCATGCAAATCGAGCATTAAGTGAGTGCTAAATTTAACCTCGGGTTCACTATGCCATGTGCTGTGGTGGATGTGCCATGTGCCATGGCGGATGTGCAAAAATTTTGGTTTTATTAGATGCTCGTGCGCATCTGAAACAAAAGAAAGGGAAAGAGTAAACATGAGAGGTGGTAGAGACTGAGCTCATGGGTCGTAAGGCTTCACTCTTTGGACGTTTTAGAGGCATTCCAAGCTAGTAAAACCTTATGGTAAGTTTCTTATGCTCTCTTCTCCCTCTCTATGCGAATTTTTGGTAGATTTGGGTACTATTAGTGTTGATTTTGATTCTCCCTTGGGTTTTAATCGAACCTATTGGCTTAGCTAGGCCCTTGGGAGTTAAATCAAGTTTCAAAACCTAGGTTTGAGGATTTTATAATGATTTAACATTTTTGATTAGGGTTTGGACGAATTCTAAATGGAATTTGAGATATTGAAAACAATGTGGGTGGAGAATGGACATTATCTAAGTGTTTGGGTGCTAAATAAAATTAACGAAGTGTATTAAAAGTGTTCATGGTGTTGAAGTGGGAATTTGGGTATAGTGGTTACCTAAAATTAGGCTAAAAAAGGGGTTTAACTATAGTTATAATTTGTTATTAGTGTTTAATCTTATAGATTAAATTTTGATCAAGCTGTATTAAACTAGTGGATTATTGTGGAGTCGAAAATTTGCCATAGTAAGCCTTTTTGTGACAAAATAGTTGAGATAACCAAATGATCTAAACTTATTATTTTTGTGTTTGGATGGTTGTGTGGAATTGCAAAAATTATTTTTATTATTGTTTTGAACTAGTATACTATGAGCATATAAAACGATTGGAATTTAGAAACCTTATGTGAAGGATGTACTTATATGTTTTCATATATGGGATTTTGAAAGAGATTTATGTTGAATCCTAAGTATATATGCATGTACTTGCAAAATTGTATGACTTATTATGGAACTTATTGTTTGAGAATGATTCACATGTGTATGGCTATGTGTGGAAATGTTTGAGCATGATCATTGTGAAAGGATAAAAGTTTACCCTAGAGTTTTCAAGGGACATTGTATAAAATCCATATGGTATACTGGCATTGTGGAGGCCCTAATGTATAGTCCTATTCTTGTTTGGAAGTCTTAATATTATTTGAAATAGACTGGGCATACGATACTCTTGGCATTTGAGAAAAGGGGAATTTGTGGTTCATAATAGGTGAAGGTGCATTTGGCCAAGGCTACTTCCCATAATTGAGGAGCTTGAGCCAGTCCAGTCACATGGACTTGGTTCTTTTGAATTGTTAGTCCACAGATTCAGTCGAAGCAAATAAGGAGGATATAAGATAGTGTGTTAATCATGCATTTATTATAATTGTAAAGCCTTTTGTGTGTGTATTTGATAATTGAATCACATATTTTTTTGTCACTTTACATACTCACATACTACTCTCATACATAAGTGGTTAGTTTAGATTATTTAGTAATTGAGTCCTTGACTTACCCCTGTGGTTATATTTTATAGGTGAAGACTCTAATAGGGGCAAAAGGAAGGAAGGTTCTATCAAGAATTAAAGAGCTTAAGTTTGTATAGCTCTTCCCTCTCTTTTGGTTTTATAATGAATGATTTGATATCATGCCAATCATATAATGATTTTTGGGTTCATTTGCATGAAAATTATGTAATTGTAGGTATCTCAGCCTGAGGTGATGTATTTGTAATGAAATTGTTGTAAGAGGTTGAGAAACTAATACAAGTGGATATTATATTGATGTTTGTGTGTTTGGAGGGCCAAGAGATAGTTAATTGTGAATTGTTGCCACCCCTGGAATTATTGTGAAAATGGGGCATTAGTAGCCAAATATGTTTGGAATGCAATTATTGATATATGATTGTTTAATCTGGTTGTATGTGGGCTATTTGAATTAGTTCAAGAGGTTTTAAGGTTCTTGGCACTAGGTTAGTACGTGTGGACAACTTTGTGGTTGTTTTAATTGGAAAATGGACAATTTTGTGTTCAAACGTTCAAGTTTTAAATGGTAAAGTGTTTGGTTATGAAACTAATGTTAATAGCTAGGCGATTCAAAGAGGTACGTGTGGAAACTTGAATCGCTCAAATTGGATGTCAGATAGCAAAATAATGCACTCTGAAAGTTTGCAATAATGTGTTATGATAGTAGTAATGCGCCGTGGCGTAGGGCTTCTATGCTATGGCGTACTGCACAATAGGAGGAATGCCCTCTTTGTTCCATTCGCTGCAGTGGACGATGCATTTGAAAGGTGTCCAAATTGCCCTCTTTTGCTCATTATATGCATTAATTAGTTTTCCCATGCTTTCATTACTTTATTTCACTTATTTTAAACTATGGTTTGAGCTCAAATATCATTTCAAAAAGGGTTTATTAGGATCCTAATCTTTTAAACTAATTCTTGAACCCTTGTGTTATGATAACCTGATATAAAAAATTAATTAATTTTGGTTATTATAACAATGTTTTGTGTTCGTATTCTATATTTTGGCAATGTCAAGGCGGACATTACATAATGGCACAACTAGAATGAGCTCAAAAAATCTTAGGGCTTTTAGGCTCAAGAGTTTAGAAGATTTTCTTTACTCCGAGGTTAAGACTAAATACTTTTTATTATCAATAAAATAACATTAAAATAAGATAAAATTGAAAATATAAATTTTTTAAAAATAAAATTTGAAATTAGATAAAAGTAAAAAAATAATATAATATAATATTTAATAATTTGGCTATTTAGGCTAGCTTAAATAAGCTCAAAAGTGGGTTAGGGTTGGGCTTGGTTATATGTTTGGATATTTTAAACTCAATTCAAATAAGTCCAACTCTTCTAAATTACGGGTCGAATTTAGTTACCTGAGGAAGGTTGCTTCATAGATTAATAAAGGGTAAATGTATATTTTTTCATTTGAAGTATTCTCCGAGAAGCACCTAGTGCCCCAAACTATTTGGTGTAACATTTTTGCTCCTAAAGTAATTAAAATGTAGTATTTTCTACCTTGATATTAAATAATAGATGTTGACCATATATTAATATGATGTGAAAGAAGGTAGTTTAACTATCTAACAAACGTTTGTTAGTATTTGATGTCCAAGGTAGAGAATGCTGCTTTTTAATTACTTTATGAGTGAAAATGCTACACTAAATACTTTATGGTACTTGATGCTTTTTGAAAAAAACTTTACAGGCAAAAATGTATTTTTACCTATAATAACCCAAGAATTTAAGTAAAACTAAATATATATAAGTTTGTGTTTTAATAGTGGTTAAGTTAATCTTTGCAATAATTGTGACAGTGGTGGAAGATGGTACGAATATTATACACCATGTCCCAGGTTCGAATTCCAGACCCCTCAAAACAAGGGGTTTTACTCTGAATTTTGCCTGTTTCAGCTTTCAAAATTACCAAAGTACCCTCATTTCATTAGCTTTTATTTTCTCCTTCTCTTCTTTTTCCCTGTTCAGTCGAGGGTCACCAGAGCTAAAGAAATTTTTGGATCTTCATTGTGTGGTCTTTGATCTTGCCTCCTTCTCTGCCGTTCCATCATTATCGTCAGTGGTCATAGGTTCGTCGTCACCTCGCAGAAAACATCCAGCTTCTTTTCTGTTTCCCTTCGGTTTGTGCACTCCATCAGCTCTCTCTCCTCCGTCTTCCCCGTTATGCGTCGTTGGCCAACCTCCTTCTTCTTCCTTGTTCGAGCAATATCTTATTCTCTTCACTTCCGACATTGTTTATTAGAGGTAAGGATTTCCAAATCCCTTCCTCCCTTTTCGCTTCTGCACACAGAGAGAGGAGAGAGAGAGAGCGAGAGAGAGAGAGAGAGAGAGAGCGAGTGTGTGTGTGTGTGTGTTGAAAAAGCGTGCAACTTGTGATGCTTCCTCTTAGTTCCAGTAGATACGTGAACGGTGGAGTAGATAGGGATTTAATCAAGCTGAAAATTTAAGCTAAGGACATATTTTGGTAGTTTATTCCTCCGATATTGAGGTTATTGCAAAGGGAAAGATTAGACTTAATTTTATTTGAACGTATTTTGACTTTTATTGAAGGGATGAAATTGGAAAGCTGAATTAATTTAAGTATTGGCATTAAAGAGTTGTTGGAAAAATTGTGGGATGAAATTTGGAGAGAAAAGTTTAGTATTAAAACTTGAAAATTTATGTATGTGAGGTGTTTGATAAAATACCCCTTAAAGAGTTTTGTTTAATTTTGGTATTTTTCTGAAATTTCATTGATTATTGTGAGAAGCATAATTAGTATGGGTGTTATTATTGATCTATAAATTTAAGTTGGAAGTTACAAAAGAGATTTGACTACAAAATTAGTATATTTGATTATTTGAATTATTACAAATGAATAGGTTGTAGATGGGAGATTGTATTTTGATAGAGTACTGAGCTATGACTTTTAAGTGATTTTTATGTGTAAAGTCTTCTTTTAAAATTTCAAATTGATTATAGCTAAATTTTGATGGTGGTAATTTTGTGAAAAAATTATTGGACTTATTGAAAGTTTGTTTAAAAACCTTAAATTAATTCATAGGGTATTTGAAGGATGAGAAATTTAATTAACATTGAAAGGTCAATTCCTAAATTTTAAAAATTTCAAATAAGTGGATAGCATCCCAATTAATTTTTTAAGCAAATTTATCTTTACTAAAATATTACATTTTCATATAAACAATTTTAATAGTCACAATGAGATTATTGACTATTTTGATTTTTAAATTACTTTATTTTGTGGAACTCTCTTTATTGGATTTGATAATTTTAGTTAATTAGTAAATGCAAGATTTGTCCAATTGTAAGATTTCATTCTGGAAATTTTTGGATGGATATAGAAAATGATTCATGCAAGTTCAACATTAAAAATAAAAATTTTATTTAATAGTGATTATTTTCTTGCATGTTTTAAATTGGTTTTGAAAAGAATTTTATACAAAACACTGGTTGCTAGCGGTAATTCCATTAGCCCTTGGCACCTTAGTAAATAACTAGCTAGTTCAAATTTTGTGAGCCATGTTGTCGTGTTTATTATTCATGGGTTCATCACCCGCATTTGATTTCATAGCTTCAAGCTACATTTGGTTAGTATTACCCTCATGGGCTGTGTGTCCACGTTCATTTTTATAGAATAAGCTACATTTGGTTATTTATCTTTATAGACTTTGTATTCACATTTGTTTTCATGGCATAAGCTACGTTTGATTATTTACCCTCGTGGACTGTGTGTTCACATTTGTTTTCATGGCATAAGCCACATTTGGTTATTTATCCTCATGGCTTGTGTGTCCACGTTTATTACTTGTTCTAATAAGTCCCTATAATTATGAGTTTTTAATTTTTATGTATATATTTTTATTGGTTTTGATTAGCAACATATTTATATTTAATGCAGTTATTTGCTTTATTGAAATTAAATGATAGTGACATTTGATACAATAATTTAATGAATTATGATTTTATTTAAAGTTATATAGAGTCCTATTATGCTGAATTTTATTAAATATTTGTTGTGAAAGTTGTCATCTCTAGCATACATAATTATTTTAAATTTTCCTTTTATACATATTTAATTATTTATTGTTAGGATGCTATTCACTAACAATTTATTTTGGTCTCAAATTCATCAACTGACACCAATCCTATAGTTGACCCCTAAAGGGCATAAACATTACTGGGTGCTAATTTTGTTTGGTATTGTCACATTTTGATGTAAACGTTTAAGACTTATGTATTGTAATTTAGAAGTAAAATTAGTTACTCCACATAAGCTATAGTCAGGGTTTTATTTTGATATATATTATCTACTGACTAGAAGGATTTAAACTCCTAATTGGCATTACATTTGTGAAAAATTATTGTGTTATAAAATTTTTAGGAGATCTTATTTACAAGAGAGGCTCTATCAAAATTTCTACAAAATTGCTGAAACTTATATCATAATGATTCATAAAAGTATGTCATAATTTTCAATACAAATTCCAATTATGTGTTAAAATGGAAAGATTGCTAGTATCAATTTAATGCTTAAGGAATGTGTGATATAATTTACATTCTGTGATTGTCACCCTCTATTTTCGGGACATGACATTACCCATTAATAAAGCTTTCAGGATGGGGCCCATATTTTACTAAAAAAAATGATATTTGATATTGTTTAAATAATATCTCAAATTTAGGTTTTACAAACTAAGAAAGTTATGTTGAACAAGTTTTTTTTTTTTCGTTTGGAGTCCTCTATTGTTCTAATAATAATAAAAGGATAATGAAACTTTTATTCTTTAAGTTTGTCTCAATTATCAATTGAGTAGATGTATTTTTGCCCTTAAAATTTTCTTCAAACAGCACCCAATACATTAAAGTATTTCAAGTAGCATTTTCACCCTTTAAGTAATAATTAAATCAAAGTATCCTCTAGCTTGATGTTAAAGCTTGATGTTAAGTACCACAAACGTCCATTACATATTGTCTGGCAGGCCCCATTTTTTGTAGGGATTGAAACATTAGGAGATAATTGAGAGAAACCAGAACCACTTCCAATATCATCAATCAAATGTGGATGCTCTGTAATATTCATATCTTCTTCACCTATTTATGACAAGAATTAACATTAATCATTGTGTAGAAAGTAATTATATATTATGCAATATAGACATGTTAGTAAGTATGAACCTTCATTATTTCTTTCAAAAGCTGATGAAGCTATAACATTTTCATTATGCATAGCACTTTTCAAATTAGTGACATCATCAGCATCGAACTCTGGAGCTAGCTCTTGTTCCTCTTCAACAATCCAAAAGTCCAATTTGTCAATAGATTCACAATCAGTTGGATCAAAACTTGTCTTTTTCTTCAATTAGCTCCTTTGATGAGATCAAAGCAATCAAATATAAGTATATATCTACCATGAAATAGTAATAAAATTTTTATTTATTAAAAACATTCATAACTTTCACTTTTACCTATGCTTCAATTGTAGATTGTAGTTTGTAAAGACTAAATCATTTAGTCTTTGATATTCCAATCTATTTCTTCTTTGGCATGGATGCATTCAAACAAGCTCCAATTTCCCTCACAATTAGAGGAAGAAGAAGTTTAGCTAAGAATACGCATTGCAAGATTTTGCAACTCTGGGACAGAACTTCCATAAACGACCACCATTCATCTGCAAATAAAGGACAACTAGTTATGTGTTATATGATAAATAAAATTATCATGACCATGTTAAATATTAACATTTATAAGGGTTTAGTTTCTGTACTGCTCTATGACATGAAGCTTTATCAAAAGATTCTTTACGGTCACGATACAAGCTCAACTGCTTTATCATCACAATATAATCAACATACTATGGCAAATGGCACCTATGCCTCAGTGTGAGGCACCGAAAGGACAAGACGCAGCGCACCCTGTATTCTTCTGACTTCTTTGTTTTCAGCCGAATTTTAGAGACTTTAACTTTTAAATGGTATCGCATGCTTCCAAAATTGATTTTACTCTAATTTAAACTTATTAAAGTAGTAATTGATTGGGACGAGACAAACCAAGGATCCCAAATCTTGGAGAACTTACATTTTGTTTTGTGTAACTTCAAATTTGTGACCCATGTGTAATAACCTATAAATTTATAAAAAAATATTAAAATATGTAATAATATATTTTAACAGTATTTTTATTTGTTTTGGGAACATATATAGCAAGAAAAAGAGCTAGTCTTGTGGTGATTATGCAGCTACTTATGTAAGTGGTTTTGAGTTCAAACTTTTGAGGATCAAAGTGAAAATTTTATTTACTTTAGTTACAAATTATCATTTTTGCCATCTGAAAACAAAATGCAAAAAAAAAAAAAGAAAGGATAAGAGACGAAAGAAGGGGCCAGAAACTCACCACCGCCATTTCTTTTCCCTTCCCTCTGCGTTTTTTTTTTCCGAATTCTCCAGAGGTCCTGGGATTTCCTTCCTCTTCCTCCGTCTTTCCCGTCTTCACCCACTGAAGGTGCATCGAATTTTTTTTTTCTTCTGCTGTTTGTGCACTGCCATGGGATCACTGTTCTAGCATCATCTCCCTCCTTCGTTTATGTGTTGCTGTGACAGTGCACCATGAATTTCTTCGCCCCATGAAACGCGTCGCTGCCGCCTGAGTGCTTGCTAGTGGATGAGAGATTTCCAGTGGTTTGATTGTTGCTGCTGCAGGCTGGAGTTGTGAAGGTTCTTTTCTCTTGCTCTGTTTCGCCTCTGATTTCTTCTCCTCTTTTATCTCTATCGACATGGCTAAAAGAAACACGTATGGTCCTCTCCTTCTTTTAGTTCTGATTGTTTTCATGTTGTGAAGAGCACCGTTCAGCTTGCTGACCTTCTCCCTTGTTTGATTCGCCCGTATTGATATGGCTGAACCTTATTCTTTTTCCTATTCTGTCATAATGGATCTGGAGCTAAGGAGCTTCGAATCCTTTTCTTCGTTCCTCTGCTGACTTTGTGGTGAGTCAAAAAAAAATCCATCTCTCTTCCTCCTTTTGTTGTGTGCGTGTGCTGTTGGTTTTGGCTGGAAATGGGTTTTAATTTTCCTCCCTAATTGCTTATGCGGGTGAGAGTGAGAGTGAGAGAAAGTCAAGGGAATTGCAACAAGCACTGAATTGATCATTAGAAAATCCATTTAAGAAAGTAACTCCACTGTAAATTGTTGGGTGGATGTAAGAAGAAAAGATGAGTTTATACTTTGTGTTGTTTGAGTTTAAATTGATCCTTGAAAAGGTATTCAATTTGTAAAGCATGATAAATTTGAATATTAACAATAAAAAAAAAAGAGAGAAAGAAGAAGTTTAAATTGATCCTTGAAAAGGTATTCATTTTGTAAGCATGATAAATTTAAATATTAACAATAAAAAAAAAAGAGAGAAAGAAGAACAAAAGAGAGAGAGAAATTAAAGAATAAGATGAATGCAGGTAATGTTTGATAAGATGTGTGAGAGGTGGATGTTGGTCTTTAATAGCAAATAAGTGTTGAATAGAGAAGTGGATATGTAAGGTATTGAAAGAATTGAAGGAATGGAGATTTGGTTGGGGTGAATTATAACAATATGGAACCCAACTATTTATAGTGTTGTCAATTTTGAAAGATAATTTATTCAATTAGAATAAGTCTATTAAATCCTTCTTTATATTAAATAGGGTGCTTAAAGGAAGGAAGAGTTCATTGAAATCTTAAGAAATGAACTATAGCAATTGGGAACACTTGAGGTAAGTGGATAGCGTCCCAATTAATTTTTTTTTTCAATCAAAATTTCCTTTCCTAAAATACTACATTTTTCTGGAAATCATTTTAATAGCATTAATGCGATTATTGGATATTTGTTGATTAATATTTCTTTATTTTGAGAAATTAGCTTTACCAAATTTGAAATGTTATTTGATCAATTAAGTCAAGTTTGAACTTTGATTATGAGATTTTTATTTTATCAAATATTGGATTAATACAGAGAATGATTCATGTGAGTTCAACGTTGAATTTTTTTTTTATTCAATAAATGCAAGCATGAGCATTGAATATGAAACTTGATTCTGTCAAGTTTTAATGCTTAAAAGTATTCATGCGAGTTTGATTTGAGAATGAGAACTGTATTTTGAAAGTGATGATTTTCTCGCATGTTTGAAAATGGTTTTAAAAAGGGACCTTATATAAAACACTGGTTGCTAATGGCAGTTCCGTTAGCCCTTGGCGAGCCATGGTATACCTAGCTAGCCGGTGTTTATAGGAGGTGCTAGCCCCGTGCGATGGTTAATGCACGTGGAACGGAGGGATGGTTATTTGTGAGCATCATACTCACGTTTGTTTCGTGGCTTCGGCTGCGTTTGGTTATTTTACCCTCATGGATTGTGTGTCCACATTTGTTTCTTGGCTTTGGCTGCGTTTGGTTATTTACCTTCATGGACTGTGTGTCCACGTTTGTTACTTGTTTTGATAAGTCCCTACAAATATGAATTTGATAACTTGGTGATTTTATATTTTGTTGGATTTAATTAGTAATTTATTTAATATTTATTTATTTCATTTATTTGTTCTTTGAAAGCAAGTGATAGTGGCATTTGATATAAAAATTAAATGGTTCAAGATTTCGTTTGAAGTGATATAAAATTTCCTTTATTTCAAAATTTATTAAATTTTTTTATAAAAATCATTGTCTCTTAAACTTGCATAGTTGCTTCAAATTTCCTTATTTTATATTCAATTATTTATTGTTGGGACGTTATTCACTGGAAAATATTTTTTGGTCTTAGATACCTTAGCCAATGCTGATCCTTGTATTGATTTTGAGAACTTTTAAGCGTGCTGAGTGGAGAGTTGATGGAAGTTCCTCCTTTTGATGTAATGACAGTTTATGTGTATTTTATTCTGGAAAGTATGGCTAGGTACTCCACATCTATAGCTAGGGTTTCTATTTAATATATATATATATATATATACATATGTGTTGCTTGCTTGGTGGTTGGGAGGAGCTGAGCTCCTCATTGATATAAGATTTTTGTGAAAATTTGTATTATAGAATTTTTGAGAGATCTTACCTATAAGGGTTTTTGTTGAAATTTTTACAAAATGTCAAAGCTTTGTTATAATGATTACTATCACTATAGATCTGATTATATTTTAAAATGGACCTAATTTACATTTTGAGGCTTACAGGAATGTGTGGCACAGTTCACACCTCGTGCCGGTCACCCTCAAATTTTGGGGCGTGACACCATGGTTGGGTAATTAGATTGGGTTAGTTCTGGGATTCCCGTGCGGATTGTGGTTAATTAAGTATTAATTTGGTAAGGGCAAAGTTACAATAATAATAACAATATTACTATATAAGATATTGATAATGGTTGATAATTTGATATTGGCAAAATGACAATAAAGACACCATAAGATTATTAATTACGTTCATGCAGACAGCTCATCTTCCCGCAAGTACATGTGATAGTCTCGACCAAATCAACAGGAAGTTTCTGTGGGGCCACACAGCTGAACAATGCAAAACGAATCTGGTTGCCTGGAAGGAGGTGTGCCAACCTAAGAAATATGGTGGCCTAGAATTATGCCACGCAAGATTGCAGAATAATGCTCTTCTGATGAAGATCGGATGGAACCTCATTAAGCAAAAGGACTCATTTTGGGTGCAGGTGGTGAGAGAGAAATATAAATGTGGACAAGACCTTCTCTCTCGCATCAATCCTAAACGAAGAGGGTCCAATCTATGGACCGACATTAAATCAACTTGGGAGGATGTTAAGTCGGGATTGGAAATCGTGGATGGTGGACTCCCAAGCTCAATGGGTGCATGACAAGAGTGGCAACTTTTTAGTCAAATCCGCTTATTCGAGCCTGGTTCAGTTTGACCATAGCAGCGGACGTAACTGGGAGACGATCTGGCAGCTTCACGTCCTATAAAGGTGCAAGATGTTTATCTGGCTAGTGGCCCATGACAAACTCCTCACTAATGTTCAAAGGGGGAAAAGAGGTATGACAAACGAGGAGACATGCAGGGGCTGCAACTTAGCTAGGGAAGACGTAATACATGTTTTAAGGGACTGCCCGAGTATAAAGGCACTTTGGAGAAGTATTATCAGCCATAAGCTAGTGGCAAATTTTTTCAAGCTTCCCCTTGATGAGTGGCTTGATATTAATCTAAAAAGGGGAAGCAGTGATAATTATGATGACTGGGCTGCGATGTTCTCGGTTCTCTGCTGGTCTGTTTGGAAGCGTCGTAACATGCAGATTTTTGAAGGGAAAGCTCCATTTAACGAGACTATATTGGCCCAAGCTAATGCTATTTACAGGTCCCTGAAAGTAACTAGACAGAAATTGACTAGGACGAACATGAAAGGTGCTCCAATCTGTCGAGCACAGCAACAGTGGAAACCTCCAGATCGTGAGTGGGTAACCGTAAACGTTGATGGTGCCTATTCTCAGGCCTTGCAGAAATGGGGATGCGGAGGTCTTATTCAAGATTGCCACGGGATGTTTATAACCGGATTCAGCCACAATATGAACGAAGGAGACAGCCTTTCTATGGAACTCCGGGGTATTCTTCTTGGAACCAGACTTGCATGGGACAATGGATTTTGCAATGTTGTAGTGGAAATAGATTATATAGAAGCCATTAATCTCGTTTGCTCTCCTGACACGACCATGCATGTAAATGCAGACATAATTCACATGATCTGCAAGCTCAAGCATAGACCTTGGGATCTTCATATTAGATACCTTCCTCGAGAAGCTAATAAAGCGGCAAATTATCTTGCCGAAAGGGCCCTCTCCCTTGGGTTGGGATACTATGGCATTAATTGTCCGTCTGATAGTCTGTTTTATATTTTGAATAAGGACATTTAAGCTTTCCATGGCCTCTAGTTGAGGTCTTGTTTATCAAAAAAATAAAAGAAAGATTATTAATTACAATTAAAGACTCTAAATTATTGAAATCTCAATAATGAATCATGGTTCATACTTGTAATTAAAATCAAGAAAAAACATTACTATAATTACTATTATAGGTTAGAACTATTGTTAATCTCAGTTGGAAAACTAAAATCCATACTTAAAAATGGAATTAATTATAGTTTCAATCCATAATATTAATTTTAGTATAGTTCAATGGGAAACATCTTATTTCCAACTAACTAATGTGACGCATGTGCAAAGGTTCCGTGAAGTCACGTTAAATCAAAAGAATTCATAATCTTGCAGTCCAGTCATACAAGTCATAACCCAAGCTCTAAAATAACTGATAGTATACAAACAATCATATGCATGCTCTCACACACACAAAAAAAAACAAACATATATTCTTTACACGCAACTAATAATTTAGTATCCATTTGGTTCAATTCCTCACTCTTTTGAAATGATCCAATGTAATCTTAATGTCATTTTAGAATGGAGAGATAGTAATGGAGTGCAATGAAGATTCTAGGGGGAGATATGAATGAGTATTACCATCATTTTGATAATGATGTGTGATAGTCGTTACCATAAGTCCACTTGAAAAACTAATCACTCTCCTAATGATGTGCAATGGTATTGAACGAAACAGGCCCTTAACGAATGAAGCAAGAGATCTCAAGTAATATAAGGAGCGGTGGAGCCCGGATTTAAGTATGATGGTGCCGAAATTTAAAAACATATAGATTATAAAGCTTTCATGCATATATCTTGAGAGACTGAAAGTTCTATATAATACTAAAAAAAGTTTAAAAAATTAGAGGAACGTGGTCCTACTAGTCCTCCGCTGGTTTTTCTTTTTTTTTTTTTTACCATGATACTATACAATATAAAAGAAAATATCAAAATGCTGCACCGTGGGAATTATTTTCCAAAATACTACATCTAAAATCATTCAAGGTGAGAACGATTTTTAAAATTCATCAAACCAAGTACGATTTCTTCAATCCATCACTTCTCTTCCTTCAAAACTTGCTCTTGGTTGGGACGATTTATCAATCATCTATGTCACACATTTTGTATAATAATTTAGTCATCATTTGAATAAAAATAACGAATAAATAATTGTTGGTAATATGATTAAGGAATCATTATGTGGTGTATTAAATAAAAAATTAATAATAAATAAATAATTATTAGGTTTTATGAAAATTAATAAATGAAAAGTGAAAATTAATTTACCTCACAAATAGTGACTTCCAGTGCCACATCTTATTCTCCTTCTCATACATTGTGGCTGCTGTTGTTGTTGTATGTTCCTCTCTTCTTCAGTTTTTCATTTATCTGTGTAGTCGGTGTATTTACATCAAACCAAGGTGATTCAACTAAAGAAATTGACTGTTGAGGGGTGGCATATGCTTCATTTGATGCTTCAGCATGTTCAAAAGTAGAAGTGTTGTATTCAATAAAAAATAATATAGGATCATCAAGTAAAGACATGAATGATCCAAATTGAAGAGTAGTGGTGTGAGTTGAAAAGGGATAATGATGAGGGTAGCATGTAATGAGACTCAAATTGAGTGGGATTAGAAGAGGTGAAAGGGGGTGATGATAATGATGAGGTGGGTATGTAATGAGATTGACTTAAATTTTGAGGCTCTTGTTCCCCTACATTTTCATTTTCAATTAGTGGTTGGGTAGATTTATGCATGTAGGATATCTATATACTAGATTTGTCATTAATTTATTAGGAGGAAGTCGTAGCTTTTGTCCAATAAGTTGCTTTAGTCTATCCAAGGTAATATTTGGGTCAACTTTCATTACTTTCATAGTATTTGACTCAAATTTTACATCAGCTGGGCCATGAAAAATCTGTCCATTTGCAAATATACACATGAACTCTTTTCTATGATCCATTATACTTCCTAAATATTACATTATACAATTAACACCCTAGTAAAATTAAATTATAAAATAAATTAACTTACGTAATTTTCTATATTTATATATTAATCATCTCCTTTATATTTAAGACCAAATGAAATATTACTTACATGTAATAATCTTTTTTATGTGTATTTAATCTTTTTATTAATAAATTAACTAGAATGATTCTCGATGATGGAACCACATTGTCCTTAAGGGAGGCCAGGTTTTGCCACTCAATGCTATTAGGACACTTTAGATTTTCTTTGACTCATGATTTTTTGATACAATTCACAACGCCAACAATTTCTATCTTTTATATAATCTATATAATATATGTGTATGTTTGTTTGTTGTTTGACCCCTCTTCCTAGTTGGGCCCTCTTCATAGACCAAAAACGTATAAGGATCTGTGAATTTATATAAACTAAGTTTTTAATATGTCAAATATAAAACTTTTCTATATTATTTATTTGATAAATTTTTCCTATATTATTTATATTTGTTATGCTTAATATTATAGATATATAATTTACTTTTAAAATTTTTGTATATTATTTATTTGATAAAGTTTTCCTATATTATTTATATTTGTTACAATTAATATTATAGATATATAATTCCATATATAATTTTATAGATATATTGTTATGATTAATATTATATGTAATTTATTCTCTCAGATTATTAATGTGATAAACTTGCATAAAAAATTAATTATTATAAATATTAAAAATAAATAAAAATATAGAAGATTGTATATTAATTTTAAAAGTTTGACCCCCTTACATTTATGTTGATTCTACCCCTAACTATTCTATAAAAAAAAATTAACTGCATGTCTACATCGACAATTAAGAAAAATTTAACATGCAAAACATTAATGATTAAATATTAAGATTTTACTCAAAAAATATATATTAACTTTGATGTAAAAGTTGAAAAATATATACCTTAATTAGATGGGTGGTCAGGCTTTAAGCAGATAAAAAGGAAGAAAATGTACTTTAAACTCTAATCATAATACTAACACTACCAACTAAAGTAGAGAAATGGAATAGAAAGAAGAATTTTAAAGTTTGAATAAGAGAGAAATGAGAGTGCATGGGAAATGAAGCAGGCAAGCAATGAAGCAAGAATAAGAAGTGTAGGAATAAAATGTTAGAACACTAAGCAAATAAGAGCAAATAACATTATATTCAATCTCACTAATGCATGAATAAAATGAGAAGAACAAGAATTACCTTTGAACATGGAGGAGGCTCGTGCTAGCCTCAATCTTGCTACTACCTTCTTTATGTTTCCAATCCCTTTTATAGCCAATAAAAAGCACATGCACATGAATTTTCTAATCTCATGCATGAAAAGCAAAAGCTGGGGAGTTCCTTGAAAATGAAGAAAGACTTGACAAAGCGATCACCGGGGGCAGAAAGCAAAGATTGGGAATAAAATGTCACATTAGCAATAATAAGCTGAAATCATCTAGGCGAAAACAATTTTTTCAGAACCTCAAACTCATTCTTCATCTGAACGCAGTGTAATATTTTAGTAAATACTTTCCACGTTGCATCATCTAGGTGATTTCTTTTACTGTGTGTAGTATCTTGGTAAAAAAGCCATCCTCCTCTCTCTATCTTGAAGTACATGTGTAGTGCACTATATATATATATATATATATATGATTTGTTTTGAGTAAAATAGAATTTTACGTACTTCCTCCCGTCTTATTTGCAAAGAAGAGAAAGAAGATTTTTTATATAAGTTATAAGTTAGATCATTAAATTTTTAACACAAACTTTTGCTCTTATCCCAGTCCATTAGATGTTGGTGAAATTTAATAAAAGCAAAGTTGTGGGAATTATTAACTTTTTAAACATGGTTAATAGGTTTTTAGATTTTAGATTTTTATTGATTTTAATAAAAATTTGTTTAAAGTAACGTGTAAATAAGACAAGAAAATGAAGAAGTAGCTCAATCCATAGTTTGATAATAATTGCTCACACGCAATTAATAATTAAATGAACATGATGGTGCATGAACGCCTCGCATGACTTATATAGATGAAAACACACTATAAATAATGCAAGTAAACAGTCTCATTTTATAAGCTCATCACTATAACCAAGGCGATATTACCAATGCCACTCTTTTAACAATATATATATATATATATAACTTTGAGTCCCTACATTTTATTTTTTTATTGTTTTAAGTCTTTTTAAGGTCCATACACTTTATTTATGAAGGAACCTAAAACAATAAAAAATAAAAGTATAAAGACCTCAAATATTGAAAAAAAAAAGTACAAGGACTAATAGCAAAACATAAGCAAAGTTTAGAGATCCAGAGTTATGTTTTTCCAATAAAAGATTTGGTGGAGCGATATATAATAAATCACAAGAATTCATAATCTTACAGTCTTGTCACACATATCATTATCCGAACTCTTAAAAAGCTTATGGTATAAGACGGTATCCGGAAGGTTAAAACTAAAAATGCAAATCTGGATACTGCAAATATATATAAACAAATACATACTCATTTTTATAGGGCAAATAGTGAATATTGATTTTCATCCTCGATACATGACATTTCACTATTTTCTATATTTATTTTTACCTTTTTGCTTAGTTCTTATTGTTCTTATTAGAGGGTAAAACTAGAAAGTTTTTAAATTTAAAGACAATGTAATGAGGTTTAAAATTTTTCATAATCCCAGTAAACCACGTATTCTTGATTTGTTTATCTAAAAAGGCATAATAATTAGATGTTCAGAGTTTAGACCCTGCAAAATAATAACTTTAATGGCTTCTTTTTCATGCTTACTCTCGTTTCTACTTTGGAAAACCTTCGTTTCTACTTTGGAAAACCTTCAATAATATGTTATGAACCATGTGATCAATTAGTCTAAGTATCAATATGTATGGGAATGAATATAAAAGTTATTATATCATACCATGCATATTAAAAGTCTTATATACTATCCAGGTTATAAAAATAACACTTTAAATAGTTTTGGATATAGAATTATTTTAGGATAAAGAAAAATATGATAGTATAAAATAAATTTTATGTGCATAAATCATTTTTCAAAACCTCATATAATATATAACAATATATATAAAAATATTTTAAAGCATTTTTTCCATAATTATAGTTAAATACCATATATATAAAAACAACTAAAGCATATAGTTAGCTATTTTATATTCTCAAATATATTAACTATGTTAATTAAAACTATATCTGCCATCATCAAAATTTAAACTCAACAAAATGTTATAAGCCATTATGTCCTTGGTAGAGGATAGAGGTGGTAAGATATTACATTTTAAGATAAAGTTAATGAGGTTTCATGTTTTCTTTAATCCCAATAAAACATGCTGAAAATAAATTATAAATAAGACCAGAATGAATATATACATGTACACACAAACATGCATGCGTGTCATGAAGAGGAAGAGAAGAAATGAACAAAGAGCAAAGTGTTAGGATGTTAAAAGTTTAAGAGAACTTAAGTTGATATAGACAGCTCCAAATCAAATTAATTAACGCAATTAATTTTATAATCTTGCCTCCAACCCCAAAAAAATGATTGACACAGTTACATGTCTCTCTAATAATCTTGCCTCCAACTCTGGCAAAAGAAAAAAAAAATCTTGCTTCCAACCAAAAAAAAAAAAAAAGAAAAGAAAAGAAAAGATAAATACAGTAGTTTGACGCACGAAAGATTCCGTGAAAACACATTAATTCATAATGCAAGTAAACGATCTTATTTTAATAAGTCCGCTATAAATAAGGTTTTGATTAGCAATGTGTTGGAATATTGAAATTGAAAAATGCTCGTCCGAACTCTCAAATCCCAGTTAACGGTCTCAAATACTTTATATGGAGAGGGAAAATCCGGTTTCGGTGCTCATCTTCAGACCGTCCAGATTTCCAGATTTTATTTTTTTATTTTAAATTTATTAAAATAAAAATTATAAAACTTTAATATATATCTATTCTGTCATCAATATAAACAACGCAGATTTAACGTGAATTATCAAATTGAATATTAAATATTTTTATAAATTTTATAACTATCTAGATGTACTTTCGGTAGTCTAGTGATAAGTGCATATTTTATAATTAAATAGATATAGATTTTGGTTTAGATTTGATATTATTTATTAAGATTTCATATCTATTTAATTAATATTTATATATTCTCCCTCATCACTAAATATAAGATAGAAAGAGATTTTAATATAAAATCTACTCATATTTTTTATATTTCGTAGAAAAAAAATAAATCAGATAGAAGAAAAGAAAGAAAAGAAAATATAATATATATATATATATATATAATTGGAATCTTATGTACATACATATATATATATATTGGCACGTACAGATGGATGAAGATACTTGGGGAGGATCCATGTGATATTCAAAGAAAGAAACAAAGAGAGACATGTACTTGATATATATAGATATATTAAAATCTTACATCGACGAAAAATAAGAGAAGGAATCTTTACTTTAAATATAAATACTCCCCTCAATAAAGAGAAAAATCATCTAATCACTTATTTGAGTACCTCAAGAATTCTTTTTGAGATATTTGAAGCTTGTAAAAGCATTTTGAAGGCTAAAAGCGAGATTATTGAGGAGTTATACAAATCATAATTATTTTTTTCTACTCCTTAATTTTCTTTGTGATCATTTTTCATAATTGGGGATTTTAGAATGATGTTATTTAATTTTATTATGTGTTTCTAAATTATCCAGTTGGGATAGGGGCATAGCCCAATTGGGGAGCTAATTTTTATTTTCTTTGTTTTGATTTTTTGCATTTATATTTGTAAATATGTTTGCTTTTTCCAATTATATTTATTCTCTTGTTCTTTATATTGATTTAATGACTGACTATCATTTAATCAAATTTGTAAGTAATCTTAATGGACTTGAAGGTGAAGAGAGAACCTAGATCTAGAAAAATAAACATAAATAACTAAGTAGGGATAGTTCTAGAAATTTATAATAACTTAAACTATAGTTTTATGGTTTAATTAGCTCCTCGAGTATTGTGGAAATGAATTCAATACCAATTAAAAAGAGACTAATAATTCAGGAGAAAATTAAGACACTTTAGGAATAGTTGTCACTATAATTTATTAAAGAGTCAACTTAAAGGGTAAAAACTATCAACCTGTAAAGTAAATCCTAAACCCCAACACTGCAAGTGATTGTGTTTTCATCATCATTATTTTATTAATTTATTTTTATTATATTTTCATCAAATTATCCATTTTATCTATTTTCTCAAACTATTAATTATTTAAATTAGTAAAAGCACAACTTTTCTATAGTTTCAACACCTGAAATATTTTGAATAATTTATTACTATGATCTCATACACTTGTAAGAGCGATCATCTAGATTTAAAATTTTCAAGTTGAAACTTTTTCTTAATTTTTAAAAAAATTTCAATTTGAAGATTACCTTTACTTGTAGATTTTAATATTAAATTTATTAAAATGAAAATTTAAAAAAAATTAATATTATATTAAACCACCCAAATTAAATTTATATTATTTAGATAGATGATAAAATGAATTTATTAAAATTTTATAATTTTTTATAATAAATATAAAATAAAAATATAACGATCCGGATTTTTAATCTGAACGCTTCAGAAGCTAATCAAGCGATAAGCAACAGCCCAAACGCGGGAAACAGGACGTGACGTAAGGGTACATGACGGAAGGGAGTGACGTCAAAATGCTTGCACGAGAAGCAAGTGAGGTGTATAAATATGGGCGAGAAGGAAGCCGAGTGACACACTGGCACAGTCCCAGCAAAAGCCAAATCTAGAATCTGAGAGAGAGAGAGAGAGAGAGAGAGAGAGAGGAGAGAGAGGCGGAAGTGAGACTCACAACCCAAAACTACATTTCAATATGTCGAATCCATTGTTATCCTATCGGGTCTACGCCAGCAGCAACAGCTCAATCGAAATTCTGCAGTCTGTGAAGCTCAAGAACGGAATCCAGGTCGCTCTGGCCTTCGCCAGAGATTACGATTCATCTGGGAAAGCCACGGGAGAGTTCGACTGCTATTTCAATAAAAGCGACTTCACTGAGGCCAAGATCAAAGCTTTCAAGGACAAGGCCAGTTCCAAAGTCAAGTTCTTCCTCAGCATCGGAGGCCGTGACCAGAAATACAGCTTTTCCGTCACCTCTTCCGAGAAAGAATCCTGGATCTCCAGTGCCACCAAATACCTGAAAAAGATCATCGAGGAGCGCAAGCTTGATGGCCTTGACGTTTACTACCAACACATCCATCCTGACGGTCAAGGTCAGTTTAAGGATGCAATCGGCGAGGTGATAGAGACCCTGAAAAACGAGCTTCCCGACGACTTTCTTGTTTCCATCACCGTGTCTGCTTCTCTCTGTGATAATTATTACTGGCCCTTGTACAGAGACTTCAAAGATTCTATTGACTTTGTAGTTTACCAGACCCACACTTGGCCTACTGTGATTAGAACTTCGCTGTCCCTCAAGGAAGTCCTCGACAAACTGCCTTATGACAAAAAGAAGCTCATCGCCGGCCACAGTAGCACCCACCCCTCGGATTGGACCACCGTCCCAGTACCCATCTTCCTCGGTGCCGTTCCTCACCTGCTCGACCAGAAGCCGGCGACCGCTTCTGGGATTTCCAAGTGGATCGTGACCGGTGATGATAACCCTGAGAAGTGATATGTGTCGGCTTACAAATAAATAAATCATCACCATTCCTCTGGACTCTGGTGTTGACGCATACGTGCTGCTGTTTTATGTTTCTGCTGAGTGCTGTACCCTTCCATAAGTCTTCAGTAGTCTCCGTTCGTGTAGTCATTTGTACTTGTTATCTTCTTCATTTGCACTTAATTGGTTGCCTTGCTATCTGCGTGAGCCTGCTTGTTTAATTAATAAATGTTGCTTTGATTGTTATTCAATTTGGCACGTGCATGGTTTTCCGTTTTCCATCCTTTCTCCCTCCTCCTCGCTTGCAGCTTGTGCGCAGTGCATGGGGTATTCCCAGGGGATCCTCTTCCGTCGTGCTAGTCACTTTTCATGAGATGGGATGAGATCTTCGCCATAATTTTTAATTTTTTTAAAAAAAATAGTGTGTTATTAAATCTCAAAGCGGCACATAATCCAATCGCACGAATAGGAAGTTCAAAACATTAACAAATATATTATTTACTCCTTTTTAGGTAAGACATTTTTAATAAAATTTTACCCTCAATAAAATAATTACCTACTTTTTAAATAATCATATCTTTTTATATTTATCCTTATTAAACATTCTACAATAAATATAAAGTCATTATCAATAGAAGCACTTTTAAAAAAGGCAATAATATACCTCAAAAGACTAAAAATGCTTTACATTTTTTAATAGAGGGAGTATAAATAAGAACCCTTTTTATATATTTTATTTTTAATTCAATTCATCATTTCATATTTATTTTTTGAAAATTTAATAAGTAAGTAAACTGTACTTATTATTTTTAATCTACCATATTTATATAAAATATAGTAAGCATTTTATAAATCAATATAAAATGGGACCAATAAAAGGATGTTATATTTTAACTTAAAATCTTAAGATTCAAATTGATGAATTATGCATTATTCTTTTATGATATATATTAATTATTAAAGCCACGAACCCCAAGTATTTTGCTCTTGCAATCAGGGCTAGTTTAATTTTTGGGCTTTAAGCAATGTGGCCCACATCCAAATGTCCAATTTTCTTGGTGAACATGATGAAAAGTACCCTTGGGGGGAGCTTAATTCTCTGGTTTTGGAATCCTTGTTATCACCCAAAAATATTAATCTAGATCCTATTCAAAGATATAAAACAAGATAAGATATTCAATTTAAAACCAAATTAAATCATATTAAAAATAATCTAGCTACTCAAATATCTAATCAAATCTAACACATAATTATATAATAAAATGGGGATCCTAATTATCTTATCTGGATAAAGTAAAATCACCATGTCTCACTTTTCTTCGCAACATGAGGTGCAATTGGACTAGACGCTGACCAAAATGCACAGATTCACTTAAATGCATATTTGAACAAGAAAATGATAGGTAGCTTTTCAACAGAGAATAACAGCAAAGGGACTTTTTGCAGGCTGCACAAGATCGGAAAGGTGCATTTGGGAGGCTTGGGAAGCTAAGATTAGTTAGATTCAATGGGAGATTGAAGCTTGAAGCCAAAATCACACGGCTAACTAACTCTGCCGTCTTTTCTTTAGTTTCATAGTTTCAATGTTGGACTTATTTTTGTATTTTGTCTTGTATGGATAGTTTCCTCTTGATTTAGATCTACAATGATCCTATATTATAGGCCTAGGGTTTCCTTCTCCTTTTCCGGTCAGCTTCTTCATCGCATTTGGAGACTGCTGTTCAGAACTCTTCCCACTAGGGGAGTCATCTTATTGGGAGGTTTTCCGCTCGGAGCATGCCAAGTTTGAGTAGGGTTTTGCTTTGGGGGTGGGTTGTGGGGGGGGGGTGTGTGGGTTCATGATCTTTGGTGGCGATGTGGGGTTAAGGTGTTTTGATGGAATGGTCGGTGGAGACTGCTTGCTACCGAGATTGTGCAATGATTGTCAACGAAGGTAATTTCACTTGTATTGTAATGGTGGGGGAGGGGGGATCTCTGGTGGGTACCCCCAAGTGCTGAGTCGATGATGGCAAAGATTGCGGCAAATATTGATGGTGGATTTTTTGGGTTCTAAGAGGAAGTTTCAGGGTGACAGATCTATAGCTTGGTGTGGAGTTGAACACATTTGAGCATCCCAACAACGGATGAGAGCACAAATCCAAGGGTAGGCTCAAGTCCCTTATGGTTTGCTACAATGATGTTGCAATGACCCAAAAACTTTAAATAAAACTACAATGTGATGACTCTCAAGGAAATATATATATATATATATATGTATATGTATATATGTATGATAATTGTATTAAGATTTATAAAAAATATATTATGGATTATATTTTTATACTTTTGGAATCGATATAGCAAGATAAGTTTGTGCCTTAGTGAAAATTACTCCTAGTAGATATCTTCATATCTTGCATTCGAATACTTATAGTGTGGGAGACATTTTATTTGCACCAACTTTGTGAAATTACCAAATTCTCTTCGAAAAAAATAAATGAATGAATAAAAACATTAGATATTTTCCCCTTCATCCCATTTTTGTTTTTGGCGACTTTGAGAGGGGGAGAGGGAGAGGGTTCGATAGTCATCTTCCTTCATCCTTTCCGTCGCTGACGCGAGCGTGTGGGGTGCTGTCCGTCGCTGCTACAGGTCTCCATTAAATGCACCAAATCTTCTTCCAACTCAGTTCTTGTCAATTGATTCTTCTTCCTGTTCTGTCGCCATAAATCCTCTGTTTCTCCCTGTCCATGTTGATTCGGTACTGTGTGGGTGAGTGCTTGATTCTTCCTCCACCCTTTAGCACAATCTGGTGTTGGGTATGTCATTTGAAAAAACAAGAAGGAAGGAAGAATCCTCGTATCGCATCGTCCATTGTGTGTTGAAATAATGGGTGGATTGTTGTTTTTTTTTTTTATCTTGTTAGTTGTTGCACGTGAAGAGGGGGAGAAGTAGGAGTTTGATGGAAAGCGATTGGCAAGGCAAGGAATTTATTTTAGGTGGATACTCCTATTTTACATGTAGCTTTAATTTTAATTGGTACAGGAAAAAGGAATAATTTTAGTTATGTTTGAATGGATTTTTGATAGAAATAGTTTGGGAAGCATACTAAATTCATATATAAATTTTATGAATTGTTGTGCACGTGATTTGTAGAGTATGTGACTTAATGGTATAGTCTAAATTTTGATGCCCATGATGAGCTGTTTGTTAAAATGTGAAGAAGAGTTGGAATAGAGCAATTAAATATATATTCAAGGTATTAAGGACTTTGCTTACATATAGGTGTTGGAAGGTGATATGGGATCTATGAAGATGGTTTATTTAATTATTTTTATTATTACTATTATTATTACTTTGAGCAATAACTTATTGTTTTTATTTAAGCCTTCAAATATATTAAAATAAAATGTTTTGGCTTCAAGTTATGATGTTGGGGAAAGAGTGCTTATGTAAATAAAGGTATAGTTTATCTAAAGTATGTGTTAGTGGAATATTATAATTTTGTGTACTATAGAGGATAGCGGAGGAAATGTGGAGGAAATGAATGTCTATTGAAGATATATGGAGTAGAGCCATCGTTAAAGAAGTTGTTTATTCTTGTCTAGATAATTAAGTAGCTAAGAGGCAATTGAGAGAGGTGTATTTTAGCATGAACAAATTATCATTTTAAACTCAAACAAGTGGATAACATTCCAATCAAGTTATGAGAAAATTTTCTTTTTATCAAAATATTGTTTTAAATAATTTATATGTATCAATATATTTCTAGTATTGATTACTTTTGTTAACCAAGTTACTCTAGTTCTTGAATTCACAACATTTACTTTCAAGATTGATGAAAATCGTTTACTAATTTTGGAAATTTTTGATTATTTAATAAATGTGAGTATGGACATCAATTATAAAATTTTATTTAGGCAAGTTTTGATGCTTAAAAACTATTCATGAGAGTTTGATTTTGGGAATGAAAACTGTATTTTAATGGTGATGATTTTTTTTGCATGTTTAAAAATAGATTTGGAGGAGATTTTATATAAAAACACTGGTTGCTAACTACAGTTTCACTAGCCCTTAGCGTGCCATGGTCAATGACCAGCTAGTTTGATTTTCATGAGCTCTGTTCTCATATTTATTATTCGTAAGTTTCATACCTGTATTTGATTTTGTAGCTTGAAGACGTGTTTGGTTAATATTAGCCTTGTAGACTATGTGTCTATATTTGTTTCGTAGCTTAGGTTGCATTTGGTTACTTATCCTCGTAGACTGTGTGTCCATATTTTTTTTTATGGCTTAAGCCACATTTAGTTATTTACTCTCATGAACTGTATATCCATATTTGTCTTCATGGCATAAGTCACATTTGATTATTTACACCCGTAAATTGTGTGCCCACATTTGTGAATTGTCTTATAATTTTCAAAAAATATGAATTTTTAATTAATTGGTGATTTCATACTTAATAGTTTTTAATTAGTAAATATTCTTATTCTTATTTATTTATTTAATCACTTTGACTTGTCAAGATCAAGTGTTAAAACTAATTTGTCATTATAGATTTAAATTGTGATAACCTTGATAAATAAAATAAAATGAATATATGATAATTTGTTTAAAGTTCATTTCTCATTAATGTTTGAAATAATTGCAACTTTGAGGACTGTTGTTTCAGTGGAAGCGTGCATGCAGGTTCTTTCATTTATTTGGGAGTTCAGACCTGAAGAGGCCGAAAGAGTTTTATTTTTCTACCTTTTTGCTTATGAATTTACTAGTTTATGCTCCCTTCAAAATCTGAAATATCTCTTCGCTTCTTCTCCAATCATTCCAGACGTGAAGAGAGAGAGAGAGAGAGAGAGAGAGAGAGAGAAGTGCTTTGTTTTTCCTTCATTCCTTCGTTCTTCTTCTAGGTCTTCACCTCCTTCTCTTCCATTTTCGGCTATCACCAACGAGAGTACTGTCACTATTTCATCCGTCCCACTATTGACAGGTTCTAGGGTTCGTATGTAGCTGCTGAACGTCAACCAAAATCCTTCTATTCTTCTCTGTTTCAAGTTCATCTTGTAGGCCTTGTGAGGTATAGATTATGGATCCATTTTCCTTGTGTCACTGTTGGTTTTTTTCTGGTTCTGATCTTGATTAGTAATGCTTCCCCCTCCTTTGTTCTTGTTGCCGTGAGGAGTGCGTTGGGTCTTCTTCGTCGTCCACTAGGTGTAGAACATTCAACCTCCTCTTTTCTCCTCTTTGATCATGTTTTTTATGGTAAATTTCCCTCCATTGTTGGTTCTACAGTGCGTGTGGGTTTGTGATGCAATTCTGTTGAAGTTAAATTAATTTTGTTTAAATTCATTGTTATTGAATATTTGGTTTGGATGAAATTGAAGGAAAGTAGCTTAGATACTTGAAGATTGATGCTTATAAGATGTTTGTTAAAATACTAGTTACAAGAAGTGCTTGATTGTGCGTTCCTAAAATCTCATTAAATTCTTTGAAAGTCATAATTGGCTAGATGAGATGCTATTATTGGAGAATTGAGCTTGCTATTATGTACAAAATTCGATTATGAAAGTGACATGCCGCTAGTTAAATTCTTTGGAGCTATGCGGATGTGAGAAATTGCTAAGCAAGCATTTGAACGTTAAAAAGCTTTATTGTGAGAATTGGAAATAATGTATACTTAGTGTTTTAACAAAAGAATAGAAGAGATGGTATATCAATGGAGTATTGAGCTATGGCTTTGGAAGAATTTTTATGTGTAAAGTCTAGATTTTAAAATTTCAGATCTATTATCATAAAATTGTTATAATGGTAATGTTAGAAGGAAATAATTGAATTTATTGAAAGTTATTTCCAAATCTTAATATGATTTTTAGGGTGTTCAAAAAAAGAAGAAATGTAATGAAGTTAAGAGGTGAATTTTAAACTCTAAAAATTTCAGATAAATGGATAGCGTTCCAATTAATTTACCCATAAAATTATTTTTGAAATATTATATTTATATATATTATTTTAATAATAACTTTGTTAAGTATGAGATATTTTTATTTAATTTTCTTTATCTTGACAGTTATTTTTATCAGCTTGGGCAATTCTAGTTTCTCAATAAATGTAAGTATGAAAATTAGTTATAAAAATTTTATTTTAGCAAGTTTTGATGCTTAAAAAAACTATTCATATGAATTTGACTTTGAGAATGGAAATTATATTTTTGTAGTGATGATTTTCTTGCATGTTTGAAAATAGATTTGAAGGAAATTTTATACAGGACACTACTTGCTAACGGTAGTCCCGTTAGCCCTTGGCATGCTATGGTAAATGACTAGCTAGTTTGATTTTCGTAAGCTTTGTTCTCACATCTCTTTTTCATGGGTCTCATACCTACATCTGTTTTATGGTTTCAACCACATCTGTTTTGTGGCTTCAACCACGTCTAGTTAAATACCCTATAAACTGTGGTTTATATTGTTATCAGTTCTGTAAAGTCCTTATAAACAAATTAATTTATTGTATCTATGAAAAATAAACTTTGTTGTTTTAATTAGTAAATGTTTCTATTTCTATTTAATTATTTGATTTATTTGATTTCTTATAGCTAGGTAACATATTGTTTATATATTTTTATTTAATAGTTCAATATTTGTAAAATTCATCAGGATCTTTAAATTTTCTAATTTAGTGGCTCTTTTTAATTTGTTTATAATTATCTTAAAATATTCATCTATCTCCTTTTGACTTATTATTGGGACATTATTCATTGAAAATAATTTTGCTCTCAGATGATTCGATGACGCTAAATCACCTACTAAACATTGATGAGTCTATTATTGACTAAAAGTGGAGAAGTTAAGGATTAAACTTTCTTTGATATGTGAAGTTTTAATTGTGAAATTTTATTTTGTAAACTTATTTTTAGGTGTTTACATAGTCTATAGCTAGATTCTTTATTTAGTTACATATTCTTTCTGGTGGCTGGAAGGAGCTAAGCGCTTGATTAAAATGATCTTTTGTGTAAAACGTTGTGTTATAGAGTTTTCATAAGATCTTATTTACAGGGGAGGTTCTACTAAAATTTCTACAGAAATATTAAAATTTTTATTAATACAAAAATGATCATGCATGTTATAAATTAATATAAACATAAATTACGTTTTAGTAGTTGAAATACTTCTCAATTTAGGGCTTGAGGGATATGTGATTTGACTCATATCCTGTGATGATCACCCTCAATTTTTTAGGGCATGACATAAATGTTCTTGTTATTGAAATTATATAGAAATTTATTTCAAATTTATAAATTTGTTTACATTGAAATGCTTTCTCTTTAATCTATGTAATTATTGTATTTTATTCATTTTGATTATGCAAAATGTTATAGTTGGGGCATTATTCACTAGAAAGTGATTTTGGTCTTAAATAGCGTAGCTAATGTTGCACATCTTGCTGACACTAAGGTACTTTTTGCTAAGCTAGGGGAAGATTTATTTTGTAAATACCTCCTTTCGATATAATTAAGAAATTTATGTGTTATATAGATTAGATACTCTATATAAACTATATTTAGGATCCTTATTTTGTTATACACCTTGTCTGTTATATTGTGATTTTTTTTTTGTTTGAAAAATTTATTGTAGAATTTTTGAAAAGTCCTATTTACAAGGAATATTTACCTAAATTTTTTAAAAAAATATTAAGGCATTTGTTTGAAGGATAAATATTAAGGACGTCCTAAATCTAATACAAATAAAATTGTGATTTTAAAAAATAGAAAATTGTATTGAATAAAGGCTTAAGTGATATGTGTTTGTACATATACCCTATGTCAAGCATTTCCATACTTCGGAACGTGAGAGATGTCGGAGGTCTAGATGAAGTAAAGAATGGAAAGTAAGTGGAATTTCATTTTAATGTTAAGGTTTGCCGAACCTGTGAATTGTGCTCTGAAAGCTCCCTGTTTTTCAATTTGGATTGGGACTAGGAATTGTACCTTAAAAATAATATATGGAATAGGCAGCATATATTTTGCAAGCAAGGTTATATCTTGGATATATTTTATGCCTATTTATCAATTAAAATAGCTTATCGCCTCATGGGCAAGCTTGTGATGGCAAGACAACTAGGGTAGACAAAGCTGAACATCTCTCTAGTAAGGCTTGTCCACTTGCGTTGGGTTTTTTTTTTTTTGTAGTTAATTAATCCAAATTATATTTGTTTGATTTGTATGGGGAAATTCATGATCATGTCTCCTCTTTCATGAGCGAGACCAGGGCAATTTTTGAAGGCCTGCAATGGTGCGCTAACAATAATATTACTAATGTCATCTATGAGTTTGTGTGTTTTCCATTAGTATAGTCTTTAAACAATAGATAGGGTATCCCGAATGGAATGGTTTGGCATTGATGGGCCTATCCGTGGATTGATGAACTATTGTAGCTTCAAAATGGATCCCAAGACATTCTAATAGTGGGAGAATGATAGAAAGGTTTTCAAAAAATTAATTATTTAATTTAAGTCTTAAGTGTTAAATTTTAAGAATTTGTAAATCAATCTTTCAATTTTACAACTCAATTGTGATGAATTTACAATTTTTATTTTAAATTTTAATAGGAAAAATAATTTTTTATTTTTTAACTATGCTAAAATTTAAAAAATAAGTTACAAATTTATCATAACGTAATTATAAAATGGAAAGATTGAGTTGTAAATTTTTAAAGTTTGGCACTGATGATTTAATTTGAATTAATTGATCCTTTTGGAACCTCTTTATTATTCTCCCTTCTAATATTGCTGCTGACTGGATTGCACATGTAGCTTCTAAAGGAAAGTGCTCTAACAAGTGAGTTTCAATACCCCCTTCCCATGTGGCATCTATCATAGAGGAATTGACTCACCGGTGCAATTTATGGGGAATCAATACAAAAACAAGAAAAGGTAAATGCCTGGAAGGGTCATTCACAGATGTTAGGACATTCCTTGTATCCTCTAACTTATCTGAGGCAAATAATTCATGCGCCTACCATGACTTGATAATGCTAGTGCCCAGTCTTTGCACCTCACTTTTTCAAGCCTTTGTAAGTCAAGATTGGCTTTTTAAAACATCATGCTATGGGAACTGAATTCTATTTTAATTGATATCATGATATGAATGAAACAGCTAAACACACGCCCTGTTTCACATGGTAACAAATCAAGCGCCAAAAAAAAAAAAAGGTAACACAAATTTCAAATTCAGGGAATAAACTAGAAAAGAATAGACACTAGTGTTTGATGTCCGCACCAATGTTAAGCTTATCATCTAGGACAGGTGAATATGCAATCTATTGTGATGCTTCTCGGGTTGGTCTTGGTTGTATTTTAATACAAAATGAAAAAGTAATTGCATATGCATTGAGGAAACTTAAGAAACATGCACAAAATTACTTGACCCATGATTTAAAAATAGCAGCAGTTGTTTTTGCTTTGAAAATCTGGCGACATTATTTGTTTGGAGAGACATGTGAAATTTTTATTGGTCATAAGAGTCTTAAATACACCTTTGAGCAAAAAGATCTTAATTTTCAGCAAAGGAAATGGATGGAATTACTTAAAAACTATGATTTATAATTCGGTATCATCCTGGTAAAGAAAATGTTGCAGCTGATGCCTTAAGCAAAAAATCTATGGGTTGTTTGGTGCATATAACTGCTATAAGGAGACCGTTGGCATAAGAAATTCATAAGCTTGAGCAAGATGGAGTGAAATTTGAAATTGCAAAAAGGGAGTATTTTTGGCTCACATGCAAGCTTGTTTTTCTTTAAGTGATCAAATTAAATTTGCTCAAAATTCGGATCCAAAACTTGGTAAATTAATGGAATTGGTTTAAGAAGGGAGAGAACGCCAAGTTCACCATTGAACAAGAGGGAGTTTTAAGACGTGACAGTAGGATTTGTATTCCACAAGTTGAAGAGTTGAAAAGATGGATTTTGGAAGAAGCTCACCATTCTGCATATATAATTCACCCAGGGTCTGCAAAGATATAACAAGATTTAAGGCAACTATACTGGTAGGAGGGAATGAAAGGTGATGTAGCAAAATTTGTTTCACAACATTTAGTATGTCAACAAGTTAAGGTAGAACACCAGAAGCCAGCAAGGCCACTTCAATGACTAGAAATTCTAGAATGAAAATAGGAAAATGTTACAATGGACTTTGTTATAGGTTTACCTCAAACCACTAAAAAGTATGATTTTATTTGGGTGGTTGTCAATAGTTTGACTAAATCCATGAAGTTCATTCCAATTAAGATGACATATTCTACCAATGATTATGCTCAGATTTATGTTAATCAAATTGTACATTTACATGAAGTTCCAATATCTATAATTTCTGATAGAGGACCATAATTCACATTGCGATTTTAGAGATTATTCAAGAAGCTTTGGGAACTTGACTGGATCTTAGCACTTAATTTCATCCACAAACAAACGATTAGTCTAAGAGGACAATTCAAATTATTGAAAACATGTCGAGATCTTGTGTTTTAAATTTTGGAGGAAGTTAGGATGAGCATTTAGCATTAATGGAGTTTGCATATAACAATAGTTATCAAGCAAGTATACAAATGGCTCCGTTTGAAGCCTTATATGGTAGGCAATGTAGATCTCCGATTGATTGGTTTGACATTGGGGATGCTAAAATTTTAGGACTGAATTTTGTGTAAGATGCTAAAGCGAAAGTGCAGGTCATCAAACAAAGATTGTTAATAGCTCAAAGTAGACAAAAGTCTTATGCAGATCATGATCATAGAGAGTTAGAAGTGGTAGGAGACAAAGTTTTCTTAAAAGTATCGCCTATGAAAGGTATTATGAGGTTCAAAAAGAAAGGCAAACTTAGCCCATGGTACATTGGTCTATTTGAAATACTAGAAAAAGTTAGTGCTATTGCTTATCATCTTGCTTTACCTCCAGAGTTAGATGGCATTCATCCTATGCTTCATGTGTCAATGTTGAGGAAGTATTTTTATGATCCTTCTCATGTTGTTGAAACTCAAGAAATCCAAGTAAATAAAGACTTATCTTATGAGGAAGTTCCAATAGCTATTCTTGATAGGCAGATAAAGAATTAAGATCAAAGGAAATAGCCTCGGTGAAGATGTTATGATGTAATCACCCTATTGAAGAGGCTACTTGGGAAGTAGAGAGAGTGAAATACAAGAGAAACATCCGCATTTATTCAACACTTAAGGTAAGCATCATTTAAATTCAAAGGACTGAATTTTGTAAAGAGGGGAGAATGTAATGACCCTAAATTTTAAATTGAACAAAAAAATTAAAAAAAATTAATTAATTAAAAATAAATTAGTTTTTAAAATTTTAGAAAAATCTCGTTTCCTTCCTTGTAATTTTCTTGTTCCCTTTCTTGTGATTTCTCATGCCCTTTTTTGTAATTTTTCCCAACCTTTCTTTTGATCAGAAAACCATTTCTTTCGTGCAAAGAAAACAGAGCATCTCACTTGCTTTTTTTTTTTTCCACCATCAATATAAACCCTTCTAGACATTCATAGTCAGTCCATCTCTGTCTCTTATCAATGTCCGTAGCTCGCTGTCACGAGGTGTTTATTTCTCACGGTTGTGCTTCATTCGTTGTCATCATCTTTATTCATGTTCGCCAGCCATAGCGAGTTGGTTGCTGATTCTCCTTTTATATCATCGTGCTGTTCTGTATGGGTGAGAGGTTGCCATCGAGTTGCTGCCTTTGTTGCCATCTTCTTCCTCATCGCTGTCTTGGCTCGTCTCTGTGAGGCAGAGAGGTTAAATAGCTTTTGTTGCTCTATTTTGTGCTTAACCGAGGTGCATATTCAAGGGTAGTTTTTTTTTTCCTTCTTCTTTTCTTCCTTCCCTTCTGTTGAAATCCAACGTGTGCATATGGTAGATGATTCTTTTATTGTTGACTGAAATTATAGTCTCGTTCTTCTCGTGTGTATGACAGATTGGAACCCTCAGCCTTTTCTCTTCGACACTGTTCAGTGGCTAATTTATGTTTGTTGCCACTGAGCTTTGTTGAGGTAAGATGTTGTGTCCTTTCCTTTCTCTTTAGATTATATAGCCTACCAAATCATTCTTTCTTTTTTCCAGTCGTTGGGTTGCAATATCTGTTCTTCACTGTGGTTGTAATATTTTAGTTGAGTTTAAGGAGAAAATTTGGTTGATGCTGGAAATGGTTTATAATGATGTTGAGTCTGATATTTAACCGTAGAATTTAATGTTGGGAGTTGTAGAACTTAGTTGGATGTGTTAATTTTATAACTTAATTATTGGAGAATGCCTTCAATGTCTTTGTGGATATATTAGAAAGAAGACATGGAGGGAGAGAAAGTTGTTGAAATGCATGGCTAATTATCTCATAAATTTGTTAATGACAAATACATACCCTCAAGGTATTTGTAAAAATCCAATTTGGTGAATTGTGAGTTGTTAAGAGTTAATTTAAAAATTTTAAAATATCAAAATGGGAGAAATGATTATATACAATGCTTGTTTCACATTTTTAGTCTAGAGAAAGTTTAAGAATAATGGATATGATTTATTATAATTTATGAATGAGTATAAGTCATAAGGAATTATGAGGATAAATGAAAAGTTATCAAATGATTTAACTGACTTAAGCATATTTAAAACATAATTTGTTGGAATATTATCATTAATATCGTTTGGATTGAACTTTAATGCACAAATAGTTGTTGAAAAATTTCTTGGTAAATGATTTAGAATTAGGATTCATTTGTCAGAAATCAGGAATACGATTAGAATTAAAGTGAAAGATTAAGAGAAGCATACTTTAGAATTTTGGAAAACTATCAAGTGAGTGGGTAGTGTTACAAATGAATTTCAAGCAATTATTTATAAAAATTCCATTACTTCAATTTTAATACTATTTTTTATTAGTTATATAAACATTCTTGTCAATTCTATTTTTTTAATAATTATTTTATAAATGATGATATCTTGATTTTACTAATGATTTATGCTATTCATAAGTAATAATTAAAGTTGACATACGACAAATGGGGTTACTTTTCAAAAACAACCTAATTGTTTAACTTTATGTTTGATATGCAAATTTTTAATACAACAACTTGTGCATTGAGGAAATGATAATAATATGGGAATGGAAGATGACAATTGAATCATAGATTTTGAAAGTGAAATTTTTAAAATTGTTTTTCAACTCTATGCATGTTTAATTTTAATTAGGGAGACTGAATTTAGAACACTGGATGCTAACGAAAGTTCCATTAGCCCTTGACATGCCATGAAACACCTAGCTAGCAGGGTACTTATAGGAGGTATTAGCCCTGTGCGAAAGTCAACGCACGTGGATCAGAGGGATGGTATTTGTGAGCACTGTACTCACACTTTTTTTCATGTGCTTCATGCCTACGCTTGATTCATGGCTCTTGCTGCGCTGTTTTGTGGCTTCCAACTATGCTTGACTGGTTACTTACCCTTATAGACTGTGTGTTTCATACTTGATTAGTTATTTATCCTCATAGACTATGTGTCCATGCTTGTTATCCATTTTAATAATGCCCTCCTAAAGTCAAACCAAAATATATCATTTCTTTAGTAATTCTCTAAAAGTACTTCATCGAATTACATTATCATTGGAAGTTTTTACATTTTATGAGCAAATAAAAATTTTAATACATATATGTGATTCTACCAACATTGTTTAATTTTACATTTATATTATTATAAAAAATCATTATTTATTTCTAGTTTAAGGATAATTCATTATTTCATTAAGTCATTTGAAGTTAAATTTATTGTTTATTAGCTTCATATTTCTTTATTAAAATTTTGATTAAAACGCTACTCACAAGTAAATTTTTGGCTTCAGATATTATAGCTGACCCTGCACCTCCAGCTAACCATGGAGGGCCCTTCTTGGTTTTGGAAAAGGAAGCACAAGATGATTATTCTTTTGGTGAAACCTTATACTACATTTTATAAATTATAAGTTAGTGCTCCACGTACACCATAGTTAGATTCTAGTCTTATTTTGCTATTGTAAAACTTGGTGGAATGGAGCTAGTCTCCTTGTTGGTCTAGTTGGTAGGTTTGTTGTTGTTATAGAAATTTCGAGAGGTCCAAGTTAAAGGAAAGATTCTGTCGAAATTTCTACAAAAATTTTAAACTTTATGAACATTACTATTATATATAACTTACACATATTGCTATTTTAGCTTAATTTTTAGTTAGTCAAGGCTTATGGAATGTGCATTCACTTCATATTCCATGCCGATCATACCCTTAATATTAGGGTGTGACATGCCGTGGTAGGTGATGTAACAAAGGTGTCAATTGACATGGCATGAGGAGGTACTAATGTGACATGAGATGGCTCTTTTATTTTAAAAAAAATTGTCTTTTAGCTGTGACAAAAAGTCACCACTAAAGGTGCTAAAAGTTTACCTTTGGCAACGACAATTGTCATCTCTAAAGGTTTACTTTTGATGATGACTATGTTTGTTGCCGACAAAAATTATTAGTGACTAGATTTTTTGTGGTGACCCTTTAGTGATGAAACATTACCTCTCTTTGGTGACGAAAAGTTGCCACTAAATTTTAGCAACAACTTTTCATCGCTAAAGGGTCACACCAAAAGTCTGATCACTAATAGTTTTTGTCAGCGATAAACATAGTCATTGTCAAAAGTGTACCTTTAGCAGTGACAATTGTCGCTGCCAAAGGTAAGCTTTTAGTGGCAAAAAACCTTTGGCAATGACAATCGTCACCGCTAAAAAGGTATACTTTTGGTGGCAACTGTGTTTATCGCCCCCAAAAGTTATTAGTGACCAGACTTTTGGTGGTGATCCTTTGATGGTGAAATATCGCCGTTAAAAACCTTTAATAGTGAATTTTGGACTTTTGACGACAACAAAATTCATTTTTTTTATAGTGATAGCTGAGCATTACAGAAATAATTAAGCAAGCAACTTGATATAGGCGAGTATCTGGTCATCCCTTCCAACAAGTTAGGTAGCAAAAGAACAAACTCTAACAAGAGTGAGTTATTTGACCATATGAAATCTAGAAAAGCTTTGCAATAGATAAAGTATTACTGGATTTGACCATTAAGCAATGAAGTGACCTTGGGAGATATAGCCTGCAAACAAGGAATAGCTGCAGCATGATGAGATTGATCCTTGCTAAGAACAATTTGAGAAAGAGCCACTTGTACTAGTGTATATTGGATAACTTGATCACTGTTTAGAGAATCTTCTACTGGCAAAGAAAGAGCTTCTACCATAGTTGGTTCGTTTAATGCTTGTTTTTCCATTTATTTCCTCAATTCATCGATCATCCTCTTAATCTTAAATATTGCCTTCTTAACTTCACCACAATCCCTCATAAGCTTGTCAAAATAACAATTTTGTTCTTGCTGAAAGTGATCTAGTTTAACTATAATTTGGTCTACGTCCTCCTAAAAGTCAACATATTCATAATGGAAAGGGTACCATCCTTGTATTGATAAACATAATAATTTGATGGCTATTAAGATGCTCATATTGTTGTTACTGAATGTAGTCGTGCTGATATTGGTCTTCATACTCATATCCCTTATAATAGTGTAAAGTCTCCCTTATTAATCTACAATTAACCCCCAATAATAAGGTAATCACAAAAATAACCTTAATGAATTATCAAGTTTGTAAAATTTTCATAAATGGGATCCCAAGTTTTTAACTTATAATGCTATAAAAATCATTTTGAAAAAAATAAAATTAGTGCAAAACATGTATACAGAAGCATGGACATCATACAAGATAAGATAATGTTAAATGGGGTCAAAAGAACAAAAACAAATATTCTGGCAAAATATGCTACAGCATAAAATTTTATGCTACAACATAAATTGCAGAACCCATAACAGCTAAAAGTTGTTATGGCAGATTTTCTGACTAAATTTTTAACACACACCAAATATCTGTCCGACGTCCAATTGAGATGAACTAGGTGTCCACAGAAAGCTCATTCAGCAAAATAGCTAATGGCACTAGTCTCATTTACAATTTTATCATATCAAAAAGTTGGACTCTTAGAACCAAAACTACTACTTTCTCACATTTCTCAACTTTTAAAGTGTCCAAAACCTAACCCAAGTGCCATTAGCTCACATAACAACTTAGACTATATTGAAAGGACATAAGATGACCTGTGCAACACACTACAATACACATATATACCACAGATCATATTTTCACTTCTCAACTCCAAATTCATTAAAAGCAAAGAGGGAGGTCTTCAAATTATCCAATTACACATTTACAATCCTCAAAATATCCTTAAACATACTTACACAGCATTTTAACCTTAAAGAAGCATGTTTAACTCAAACAAACTGACCAAAGGTATCGAACACCAACTACCAATCACATATCAATGCAATGGTGCAAGAAGTCAACATAATTATCCTAGCTGGCAATATCTTGATAATTACGCATTAGTCAAAAGTATTTAGGCATTACAATAGAAAATCCAATTCCTAAACCTCATATGCCTTTTCCTTCTCTCGATCAGAGCTAGTGCCTTAAAAATGTTAATTAGAAGGGTGAGTACAACCACTTAGTAAGCAAGTTTCACCTAATCTACATAGCCTCATATCAATCAAAAACGGATGCAATTGGCAATAAACACACACACAAAGCATGTATAACAACATGTAGCCTCGACCACAATAATAATAATCATGTAATCGGGCTTTTAACACATAATCATATATATATATATATATATATTAAAAATGCACAACTTAGAGTCACAATAATATCAATCATGCGCCCTTAAACTGTACTGGACCACAATACTAACAACCATGTGGCTAGGACTAAATGCATGATCATATACCAGCCTTATACCTTCCTGTTATTTTCAACATGAAACTGATGGCTATTCGGTGGCTATGTCTTACATGAACTAACTCAGCCTTCTACTTGTGATGAGCTACCATGCCAGGGTCAACTCACTCACTTTTATAATTTGATTTTTCCCAATACTAATAATCACGAGGTGTCATATCCCTAATCTAACCTCTTCATGAACAGGTGAAGATTAGTTAGGTTTAAGTCCCTCATAAAACAAGTGAGACAGTCTCGAATTAATCATGGGATAAGGGCTACCTCTCAATTTCAACAGTTGGTATTAAGGCAAACTACCAATTCCAACGGTTGCTGCCAATACCATACAGGTTTAATCAACTACTTCTCTCCCTAAACAAATTCCCACTGATAATAATGCTATGCATATATGTCACATATGTATATGCATTCTAATCACCCACCATTCATATCATAAATCCACATATCCTCACTCACATACTCATCACATTTCACATGTCAATTACCATATTTTCATCAATTTTCACAACGACATTCCTTCAAACATAACTATTAATCTTATATATGCATCATGCATAGGGTTCTTCATTTTTTTTTTCAAAACAATTTCACACATGTAGAACATGCATATTATTTACATCTATTCAACATAAATTTTAAAAAATGCCAAATTACATTAAAGAGTTTAAAATATCAATCATGTTTTTCAAAATAATAATTTTAGTCAATAAGTAATTAATATTCAACCATACAAATTAGGTTTCCTTCGATTACCTCAAACCTTTGAAAGGTCAAAAATTTACCCCTTATTACCACTTGCTTTTAAGCTAAACTCAAGTTCTCCAGTGCTTCATGAGGTTAGTTTACAATTAACATTAACACCCATTACTAATAATCATCAAAATCACCACTTCCAACATCTAATTTCATACTTTAATAAACAAATTTCTTAACTACAAGATCAGCCTTGCATCCAATAAGTTTCTTAACTCCCATTAATTTTATTTAGCTCTTAACAACTTAACTAATCACTGTATCATCCGACAAGCGAAAATCATCATCAATGTCACAAATTACTCACTTCCAACTCTCAATTTTCAATACTTTAATAACCCAAAGCTCTCAACTATTGAGTTTAATCACCATATTAGGTTTATTAGCTTCCATTAGCTCCAACTAATACTAAAACAATCTTTAATCAATATCAATGGCAGCCACCTACCTCAAGCACCACCATTTATGGCACTTTATGGTATAATTTCATCCATAATTGAGAGCCTACTCTCATAGATGCATAAAACCACTATATCTAAATTTAGATAATTCAAATAACTCCCATTAATCCTATTCAAACCAATAAATTTGGACCCATAGCCCTAGAACTGAAAATCATCATCTCCCAACCTCAAATCTTATTTTCATAACATGTAAAGAGAAGAAGAAGAGATAAGGAAGGCATACTTAGGTGAAATCAAGCTCCAATCACCTCCAAAATGCCCAAAAGTTGATGCCCTAGTAGAGGAACAACTATCTTCGTCGCGCTCCTATGTTTCAGACTCATTTCACCTTGTTTCAAATGCTTTCACATTTTTAAAAAAGCTAATTCTAAAAATTATTGCAATGTAAATTTTTATGCTCTAGTATAATGCACAATAGGCTAAAAATTTAATTTTTCTTTACAATTTGAGTCCAGGAGGCTTAATTCACTTCTAAACCCAATCCAAAAGCTAAAACCAAACTCAATAACCGTCTCTAACTACTCTTAAATCCATTTATATTTAAATTTACAAATTCACCCTTTATTACCTTAATTAATTAAGGAAATAATTTTTAAGATGTTACAACTAGCATACTTCTACTGGAGATAGCGATGCTCATGATTGTGATAATAAGTATACTCATACTATTGACGACTTGTGTACTCATGTTGTTGCTCTTCATAACCATACCAATAGCTCCCTTACTAATAAGTATCTTGCGATGGATAAGCATACCGTTGTTCATATTCATTACAAGTGTGCCATTAAGCATAATCCTTTCATAATTGAGTATATTGTGGTAGATCGACATATTCATACCATGTGTGTATATGCTGTAGCTCATATTAGCAACTAAGCATCTTAACAATTTTTTTATTTTTTATTTTTCTTCTTTCTTCTTCCTTTTCTCTTTTTTTCCCCTTCTTTTTTCTTTTTCTCTCTTTTTTTGGAATACAAAAAATTCAGATCAACAAAAGATAAAAAATTACTCCAAATGCCACAAATGTATAAAGAAATTGCAAACCTCCAAGATCCAATAGTGAACAAACTTGTAAAAGGTGATGAAAGCACTCCAATCACTAACGTTGAATAATGAGTTTGTTATACCTTATTTGGACATCTAAATTTTAGTGAAAAAACTGTATTTTTTAAGTGAGATTGGCAATAAAAGCCTAATGAGAACCTAACTCTGATACCAAATTGATATAAAATAGGAAAGTAGGAAAAAGAATAGAGAGAAGATGAGGAGGGAGAGAGAAAGGAGGGAAAAGGTTGAATCTCTCAAAAAGCTCTTATTCAATAATACTTAAAAGCTAAATATAAATGAAAAACTTAACTCTATTTAAAGAGATCTAAAAATAATAAAATAATACTAATTTAAATTTAAATCCCAAATTCTAAATCTAAATCAAATATTAAAGATACTAATATATAGAATAATAATAAAATAAATAATCAAAGATAATCTAATGAATCAATATCTTTATTTAAATATCCTTATTCGATAATGCTAATATCTTAAATTAAATATAATTATATTTTATCCTATATTACACCACCAAGGCACACCCCTACGTGAACTAATAAATTTATTCAAAAAGTTATTATTTGATATTTTAGTTTGAAATGCATATAATGTGCTAATGAATCTCTATTTTTAAATATTTTATGATTAAATTGATATTTTAAATGATTACACTACTTTACTACAACAGGTCTAACCATAAAGGATAGTTGTTTTTCACAATAGAGGATAATTAGTAACTGTCCTCTATTTGACCATCCTTTATTGCTAAGCTATATAGGATGGTTATCAAACCATCATATGTTGAAGATAAATAGAGGACAGCTATCAAATAACAGTCCTATACAAAGTTTCAATTTTGGCTAAATCTAAAAATAGATAGGCCTTAAAGGACAGTTATACCATATAACCATCCTAATTGCCTTGTATAGAGGACGATTATAGTAATAATTGTCCTCTATATATGGACAAATAGGACAGGTACACATATAACCATCCTCTAATGTCATGTTTTGTTTTTGAAAGGATTGGCTGCTGGACCTACAATACAAAGCATATGTGCTCAATAATATTCCAGAACAGCCCAAAAAATCTACACTACTCAATTAAAAACTATAATGTTTATAATTTAATTACATTAAAAGTATAGTATTTAAAATTTAATGATATAAATCAATCAATTTGAACTAAAATAACAATCACTAAAATATGTCTAAACTCTATATTGACAACTAAACTAATCTATTCCCAAACTAACTACACATTATCACCTCATATTAGATATGACCTACTTTTCATATGCATATTCACTCCAGTCTCTGAGGACTTCATTAATCTAGGTATCATCGAAACAAGGTATAGCACAGTCTAAATAGTACTGTCACATACATAACAATGAAGTTAGTTGATGACAATTAATATTAATTATAATATAAAAAATATATTACACAAAATTATAGATACCGTGAGGGGGATTATAGGTTGCCCGTGAGTGATAATGTCTTTAGCAGACCTCATCACACAGTAGCCACAATCATGATTGTTGTCAATTTATCGGGGGCACTACATAAAGAAAACCATAAATATATGTTATTGATATAAAAAATAAAAACAATTGAGTAATTGACAATAATTTTAAAATACCTATTTTACATTCCATTCAATAGCGTCCTTGCATTCCTTGAACGATCTCTTATTTGGAAGATTTGCATCAATGCGAAATATCATAATAGCCCTAATATAAGGAAGACAAACACGTTAGAAATGTAAAATTTTAAAAACAAATAAAATATTAATTACTAAATATACTTGCCTATTAAATAGCTCTATCATATCCGGTCAAATAGTTAGAATCCCACCAATCACAATAAAGACTTTTGAGCTTTAAGATCTCCTGACTCAATCACAATAAACATCCAGTGTCCCCTAGGAGAATTGGACAATGTATGTTATAATTGTAATTTGAAAAAGACAATAAAATGCAATCAAGACTTTAGAAAACCAAGTAGCTTGCATATTAAGATAAGGAATTAAAAACAACATTCCCTTTGAAACCGGTCTTTCCTTAAAGTACATGGTTAATGTTTGAGATTATTGTTGTAAACTCTTATCCTTTTGACTGCCTTTAAAACTTGAGAACTCATAGAGAATGACAAACACGAACCTTGATCTCAAGTTACCAGGAATGATGAAGGTATCATATAAGTACCTGAATTAAGAAATTGACAGAAGTAAATATGAATAAAAACAACTAGAAATATAAATAGGAAGAGTAATTATATACCTCATATAAATATTCATTGGGCTGTGGACAACCTCATTGCAAGTCAACACGGTACTGAAGATGTCAAAGTCAATGATCTCACTAACCTCCTTTTGATACATGTCATCATTTAGCAATACAAACTGCGCCATCGTGTTCTTAGCCAATCATGCATACTTTGCCAGCATGTTTTGATTTGTCTTTGGCAAAAGAGGAACAACATCCACTAGTGCTGGCTTGGAGGTCGATTGTTTTTCAATATTTGATAGCTAACCTAATTGTCTGGGGGGTCATTCCCCTTAGAGTGAGTGCCAATTAACATCAATTATTAGAATTTAAATTTTAATTTACTATAACTTGAATTTGAATTAAGATAGTGCAAATTAATGACATACTTGTGGTGGAGTTTCTCCTGCTCTCAATCAAACAAGATGCTTAGGCCATATAATATAAGAGCCAACTACATCTACTATAATTTTTAACTCGTAGTTTTGTTTGAGCATTTTGTAATTGGTATCATTAGGTTTAATAATTAGCCCTTTGACCCACTCCTCAGGCACAGGCTCATTGTGAACCTGGTGCCCCGGGACATTGTACATTTTTCCCGTGACAACTCTATATCTACCTAGGCTATCGGCTCGAAACGTACACTCGACCTCGCCTTGAACATAAAAAAAGTGTAAGTTAATAAGGAAGTAATAATTGTGAACTACAATCAAGAAAGAAAAAAAATTTAAATACCTCAGAGAGGTGACGAGGAGAAGGCTGAAGCACAGTGCAGGAAAACCACAAAACATCAAATCTGATATAGAAAATGCAAAACTATTTCATGACAACTTTTCGTTCCATATTCAAAATTTCATAAAATATTCTCTAGAGCTCTAAAAATTATTACATTGGAAAAATGAAAGTTCCACATTGCCCCTTAATACATACCAAATTTCAACTTTAAATTCAACATTTAAGGCCATCAAGTGCAGACATATATTTTGATGCTCATCAGGTTCCTTTTTAAAGGCTCAAATGCTTGAACTTTCAAGCATAATTTTCTTTCTTTCTTTTCTTTCATTTAACTACATGAAGTATTTATTGTTGTTTCTCCATTTCAAGGGCCTTTAGCACAGCTTCCATTTCAAACAACTTAATAAGATCTAAACTAATATCCCATGATAACACACTAGGAGCACAATGCCCTTAGTGTAAAAAGAAGTAAATGCCTAAATTGATCAAAGTGGAATTTAATTAAAGAACATAAAAATAGCCAACAAAAGTAAACCTTCTTAACACAGGGTTATGGATAATGTCCTTAGTGTTTATGCCCGTACAAATTATAGCCACACTTGCTCATTATTCAATTGCTGCACTATTAGTTTTCCTGCAGCTATCTCTTTTAAGCATTTAATATCATAAAAGAAAATATAGCTGATAATTTGATGGTGTTATGCATCTGAAATACCAAGGATCATTGTGCATATCTATTGGCTTATTCCTAAAAATTTGAAGGTAGAATAACCTAGGAATTTTCTTGAAGTGCACTTACAGAAAGTTAAAGGCTTGATTTATTGCATACAAGAGATAAGTTCTTATTGTCCTAATAGACTTAGGGAGATGGACTTAATAGATAGCGCCAACCCATTCAATGGAACTTTGGTTCGCTAAGCATTGAACTAGATGGACATAACAAATATCTACACTGAAGAATCCTAAACTCTGATACCAATCTGTCACGCCCTAAAAATAAGATGTGACCAACACGAAATATAGGAACAAAACCCATACTCCAGAAAGCCTCAACTTAGGGATGGAATTTTTTTTCTCTCATGGACACATTTGGTCGACAATTAGACCATCGTCTATATGAGTCATATAGCAAAAGTTTTAATAATTTTGTAAAAATTTCAGCAACATCTTCTAAAAAAATAGGACCTCTCAAAAATTCTACAATAATAGTTCTTAGTACAAAATAGCATCACTGCTCCTTATAGTAGACAAATCATGCATAATACATATATAATAGTTCTAACTATAGTTATGTAGAGCACCAAGAATAAGATTTATAAAACACAAATGTAAAATTTAAATTTTTACATCAATATAATTCCTTCACTTCAAGTCAAAAGGTAGCTCTTTAATGGTCAACTGGAGGTACATTCAACTATAATATCTAGAACCAAAAATAATTTTTCAGTGAATAACGTCTCAATAATGATAAATTTAAAAGAATAAACTAAATACTTAAGTAGTTATATAAATAGTTGGAAAGAAAAGAATAGTTTGATAAAATATACTCATTTAATCTTGAAATCAAAATCATAAACCATTAGATTTACAATAACAAAACAATCTTATCATTTGATCTTGAGAAAACAATAAATGAATTAAATAAAAATAAAAATATTTACTAAATAAAAACCAATGAAGTATAAATTACATGAATCATTTAAAAGCTAATATTCTGAGGACTTTACAAAACAAATAACAAATGTGGATACACAGTCCACGAGGGTAAATAATCAAATGCAGCTTATAGCACGAAAACAAATATGGATACACAGTCCACGAGGGTAAGTAACCAAATACAACCTTAGCTATGAAACAAATATGGACATAGTCCACGAGGGTAATATTAACTAAACATGGCTCGAAGCCACGAAATCAAACGCAAGTGTTAAACTCATGAATAACAAACATGAGGACATAGCTTACGAAAATCAAACTAGCTAATCATTGATCATGGTGCGACAAAAGTTAACGGAATTACCGTTAGTAACTAGTGTTCTATATAAAGTTCCCTCCAAATTCATTTTCAAACATGCAAGAAAATCATTACTATTCAAATACAGTTTTCACTCTCAAACCAAACTCACATGAATAGTTCTTAAGCATTATAACTTACCAGATTAAAATTTCATAATTAATTTTCATGCTTGCATTTATTGAGAAACTGAAATTACCAAAGCTAATAAAAATAATTCACAAGATAAAGAAAATTCAAATTACAGAGTATCTCATACTTAACAAAATTGTTATTAAATTAATCTACATAAAAATACAATATTTCATAAAAATAATTTTATGAGTAAATTAATTGGGACGCTATCTACTTAGCTGATGTTTCCCAAATCCAAAGATATAATTTATCCAAATTTTTCTTCTTTCAAATACCCTATAAAATATAATAAGGCTTTAAAAGACTCCCTTCCAACATTATCACAACCACAACCAATTTAAATAATTCAAAATTTCCCAAGACATCATAATTTCTATTACAATATCTCTACCATACAATAGCCACAACTAATTATTTAATTGGTATCTGATTGTCTATTGGACTTTTTAATAAACACCTAGTGTGCATTAGTTTCCAATCTATTCAATCAAGTTTTTTAACCTTCAATCTCTTGCCCAACAAGTCTCCATATGTCCATTCTTAAATTCATCATGCTCTCCTAATCAAATTTCCTTTCAAGAATCAAGTAATCTAAAAGAAAAATCTATACACAGCACAGCACCTACCTCTTATTCTCATAGGCCTAAACTTTTAATTTAATTCAAAGGCCCCCATTTAGTCAATCACGCTAAAAAGAAAAAAATGAAAAACACACACACACGGACTAATAGGAAGGAGAAGACTCAATTCCAAACCTTGAATCATGAACGCCAAAAGTAGGAAAATTTTCAAAGCTTCCTTAAACTAGATTAGCAATGGCAAGCACGAAAGGAGTAGGAGAAGGAGACCTTGGCTGCACAGACAAGGAGAAGCAAGAAGACGATCCTCACCTACAGCGGTTGGGAAGGGATAGGATAGAGAAGATTACGCCGTGCTTGGCCGTCTCTGCCGCACAAAGGGAAAGAAGATGAGGAATCAGCGGTGAGGCAGGGGAGGGGGAAACTCATGACTCAGACTTCTAGGACGGCGGATCATCACAAACCCACGATCACCCATGCCAGCGAACCAGAATGGAGGACGAACGGTAGTTATTGAACGGATCTCTCCTTCTCCATCTGCTCTAGAACCAGATCGAAGATGAGGGAAACAGAAATATCCAATGCATGCTCTGATTTATTCTCTATTATTTATACTATTTATTATTATTTTTAAAAAAACAAGGGCGTTACAGTAATTTCACCATATTGAAGTAAAAGTGGGGAAAAAAAAAAATCTATTGCTGCCTGAAGATTCGTACAGAAGACCTAAATGTAACATCCAAAATCATTTCCCTTAAACCACCAATTTTATTTGCTGGCAAAAAAAAAAAAACGACCAATTTTATTTAAACAAGTCTACTCTAAAAATTGATAAAAAAATACATTTAAAATATTTTATTATATATTTTAATTTTTTTAATGTTTTTGGGTTATTATAAGTTTTGTTTAATTTTAATATTTTTTAAAATTTCATTGATTAGTGTGAGAAGCATAATTAATATGGGTGTTATTATTGATCATGAACTTAAGTTGAAAATTACAAAGGTGATTTGACTATGAAATTAATAATATGTAATTTTTTGAATTATTAAAAATGAATAGGTTGTTAATAGGAGATTGTATTTTAATAGAATATTGAGCTATAACTTTTAAGTGATTTTTATGTGTAAAATCTTGATTTTAAAATTTAAAATTAATTATAGCTAAATTTTGATGGTGGTAATATAATGACCTTAAATTTAAAATTAAATAAATTTTTTTAATTACTATTTTATTTAATTACTTTAATTTTGTAGTAAGTAAAAAGTGATAATTTATTAAAAATTATACTAATAATTTTTTAAAAGTTAGGAGTTTAAATTTTATTAAAAAAAGTTTTATTTTATTTTATTTTAAATTATAAAAAATTTTGTGCCCTTTGTCCTTTCTCATAATTTTTGTTGCGTCATTTTTATAATTTTTTTATACTCTTTCTAATAATTTCCCTAATTATCCATGTGTTCAGATTTTATTTCTCTCCATGGGAGTACAAACAGAGGGTTCGCATTTCTCTTTCTTCTTAACTAACATTTTCCTTCTCCTCCATCGTGGAATGCTCCAGAACGCAGGTAGAGAGAAGCTTCGATCAACCTTTATCTCCTACTCGCCCTTTCTGTTCTGATTTGGTTGCCCACGTTCATCATTAGTTCACCGTGAGTTTGGTGCCACAAGGATTTTTTAAAGGTCGACCTGCTCATCTCTGTTTCTATTTTCATCGATCTCTAGATCCTTGTTCATTGTCGAAGTTGTTAAATTTTCTCCCTCTTCCCTCATTTCGTTTGTTTGTTGGTGGTGAGGCACGAAGGAGCTCGATTGTTGAAAGAGATTCGACTTGCTGATCGTTATTCTCCCCTGCACCACAGTCATTCTTCTTCCACCTCTATCATCGAGTTTTTATTCATCATCATCATCTCCTCTTGCTTCATGTACGTCCAACCCTCTCCCTTCTCCTCATTGTTCTACATGGGTCTGCGTGTTTAAGTGATCGACCTCATGGCACGGATGACATAGCATTAATGGCAACAAAGCTTGAGGATGGTAATCATGAGCATGGTGACATGGAAGAAGCCCAATACTTCCAATCCAACATACCTAAAGACCCATTACAACTTATTGGAGGTCCAATGACAAGAGCCCGAACTAAAGCCATGAAGCAAGCCTTATTCAGTCTTGTGCAAGAAGTTTAAGAGCTTGGAGAGCATTGGCGCACTCCTCTCAAGCCTAAAGGAGAGTATCTATATATGTATAATGTACTTAAGATCCAAACTCATGAACAGTCAAGCCCAAGAGATGCAGACCATAGCCCAATGCAAGGAAGACTATAAGTTGAGCCTCTTGCAAGCAAGGAGGCATGAAACCCTAGTGAAGAAGTCAAGAGTGGCGTGATTTTAAATCCTTTATGATCCCTTGATTGTTTCCTAAATTATTTCCTATTTTAATGGTCCTTTGATTTGATTTCCTATTTTGAGTCTAGTCAAAGGTTAGAATTAATTATAGTATTAATTTCTAAATTTTGTAATCCCATAATTTTAGGATCAAATCTCCTAAATTATGTGGCTGAATATTTTATCATTATTTTATATTATTTCTCCTTTTAGTATTAGGAAATTAGGGTTTTAATTTTAGGAAATATTCTTTTCTATGAGCCTATATAAATTAGGCATGCTCCCTCTTGTAAACAGAATAGAAGTTGAATGAAATTATTCATTTTAGAGTTTATAACTCTTGTGAGCCTTAGTGCTTTGTGGTGGCATCCCATGTGAGAAACAAACATGATCAAGAGTGTGATCAACTCTTGTGGTGTCTTCGAAGGTTGGGATTCCTAGATGTAGATGCTCCAGAGGATCTTCTCCTTGATCATTATCCCATTGTTTATTTCATATCTTTCTTTATTTTTCATCATAAATTTTGTCTCTTTCTTTTTTTGTTCTTGTGTTTTTGTTGTGTTAGGGTTCTGTCCCTAAACTAGCATGATTTTGCTTCCGCGTCCCCTATCAGATTGGCATCAAAGCTTTGGTTGCTAGTTTTGGTTCAAATTCTTGTCCTTTCTTCTTCTTTTTCATCTTGAGTTATTTCTTTTTTGTGATCATCTCTTATCTACCCCATCTACTTCTATCTTTTTGTTTTTCTCTTCTTCATCTTTGTGACTTTTTCATCTTATGTGAGTTTTCATTTTATTAGCCTTCTAAAAAAAAACCTAGAAATTCGTGCAAAAAAAAGGCAAAAAAAAGAAGTGTTAGTGTGTTGAAAAAGAAAGAAAAAAATTCAAAAATTCAAAAAAAAATTACAAAAAAAAATATTGCTGTGAGTTATGACTGTAGAAAAAGACTATTCTTAAACTCTAAGTCACCAAGAGGTTGCCTAAAGAGAAAAGTCAATTTGGGTGATAAGAAAGTCTTCTACGTTGATCACTTTCTTATTTTTAATTTTTGATAGCACTTTTCAAATTCTCTACTCTCTTATTTGCTATTTGTGCTACTCTCCTATTTTATTTAGTTTCCTATTTTTGTCTTTAAGTATTTGACTCTTTGATTTTTATTTCTTTCTTTCTTATTTTTGTTGCCACGTGTGGTTTTTCCTTTAGCAAGCTTAATTTTATTTGAAAATTTTGCTTTCTATTTGTTTCAAAATTGCCAAAAAAAAAATTCTCTTTTCATCTTGTGCTTGTTTTCTAGTTTCCTTAATTTAGAAAATATTCACTTGATTGTTTCTTACTTTCTTGATTTGTGTTTGGTTTCACCATTAGATTCTATTCACAAGCTTAGTGAGTGGTAAAAGGCAAGTGTGTTTTTCATGATTAAAAAAAAGCCATTAATTTTTTTTTTGTGAAACACGAGTGACATTATTTATCTTGAGAGTAAACACGAGAGTTTGTATGTGTGAGGACTCATTTTTATCTTATATGGTTTCTAGTGCTTCTGTGAAAATGAGTAATAAGGATGAATCCTCTAGTATTGATATGAACTCTATTTTAGAACTTACCAAAACATAATTGCAGCAGTTTCACTTGGAACTTGATCATAGGTTCCATAAAGAGGATAAAGATGAGCCGGAGACTTCCTCTTCTAAAGGAAAGAAGCGTGAGACCCCCAGTGATGATGAAGAGTATGAAGAGTTCCCTTCTCCTAAAGGAAAGAAATCCTCAAAGCGTGATGTTGACTTACCGAACCAAAAAGTAAAGTATCCTTTATTCAAGGGTAGTAACAATATAAAAAAATACCTTGATTGGGAAATGAAGATGGACCAAATCTTTATGACTCTTAATTTGTCTAAGTCAAGGAAGGTAAAAACTGCTTCTTTAAATTTCACTTACTATGCTGTTTATTAGTGGCAAGATTTGCAATACAAAAGAAGCCAACTTGGGAAAAAGCCTATTAAAATATGGGAGAAGCTTAAAAGGTACTTGAGAAAGGCTTATGTCCCTAGCTACTACTACACAGAGTTGAATAGAAAATTGAGAATGTTTTCTCAAGGATCTATGACAGTGGAGGAGTATGTGCATGAGTTGAACTTGGAGTTTCGTGCAAACATTCAAGAAAATGAACGTGAAGCAATGTCAAGAATTATGGATGGCTTAAGGCCAGAGTTGAGAGATAAGCTTGACTTGTACACTTTTGTGGACAAGGAAGAGCTCATACACAAGGCTATAAAGTTGGAACAGAGAAATAAGAACAAACGTTCCAAGTCCTCTTGAAAAGACTCCAAGACAACTTCCAAATGGAAGGATTCCAAAGCCAAAGATATATCCCAGGCCAAGGAAGAAATAAAGACCAAGCATGAGGGTAAAACTTCTAACCCTAAACCTTCTTCTTATTCATCTAACACTTCTCTTATTAAGTGTTTCAAATGTCATGGTGTAGGCCACATGGTGAGAGATTGTAGCAATACAAGAGTTATGATCTTAAGAGATGATGGTGGCTATGATAGTGTGCATGAAAGTGATAAAGATGATGCTGATAATGTTGATGATGATTCTACCTCCCATGAATTAAATGATGAGCTTGAATGTAATGGTGTAGTTAACTCTATCTTAGTGGCAAGAAGAGCTCTTAATATTCAACCAAAGGAGGATGATGAACATGAGCAACATGAGCATATTTTTCACACTAGATGCTTCATCAAAGAGAAAGTGTGTAGCATGGTAATTGATGGTGGTAGTTATACTAACGTAGCTAGCACTTTACTTGTAAATAAATTATCTCTACCCTTAATTCCACACCCTAAGCCTTAAAAATTGCAATGGTTGAATAATTATGCTAAAATTAAGGTTTCTAAGCAAGTGTTAATTACTTTTTCTATTGGGGTTTATACTTGTGATGTATTATGTGATGTAGCCCCTATGCTTGCTGGACACTTGTTATTAGGTAGGCCTTGGTAGTTTGATAGTAAGGCTACTCATGATGGTTTTAGAAATTGTTACAAGGTGCCTTTTAAAGGCAAGACTGTTGTATTAAATCCTCTTAGGCCCATCCAAGCCTATGAAGATCAACTAAAGATTACTTAAAATTAAAAGCAAAGGAGAGATTTCCTTAATTGTGGCATGAGTGAGAGAGAAAAGAAAGAGAGTATTACTTTACTTGAAAATCAATCAAAAGAGAGGAAAAATAGAGGTGAGAAGGAGAGAAAAGAAAAAAAATAGAATGGTGGGAGTGAAGGAAAATAGTGAAAAGAAAATATTATTATGTGGGAAAAGTGAGATTCAAGAGGCTTTGATAAGTGAGCAAGCTCTTATTGTAATTTCCAAGAATATTTATTTTTCTACTGACACTCTTGACCCTACTTTGCCTTCTAGTATTGTCTCTTTGTTGCAGGATTATAGAGATCTATTCTTTGATGAAATTCCTGATGGACTTCCTCCCTTAAGAGGAATTGAGCATAGGATAGATTTCTTGCCTGGAGCTACTATTCCAAACAAGCTTGCTTATAGGGCTAACCCTGAAGAGACTAAGAAGATCCAGCGCCAAGTAAAGGAATTGATGATAAAAGGCTTTGTGTGTGAGAGCCTTAGCCCTTGTGCTATCCCTATTATCTTGGTTCTAAAAAAAGACGGATCTTGGAGGATGTGTGTTGATTGTAGAGCAATCAATAAAATCACTGTAAAGTATCGTTACCCTATCCCTAGACTTAATAATATGCTTGATGAGTTGCATGGTGCTTCTATCTTTTCTAAAATTGATCTTAGAAGTGGTTATCATCAAATTTGTATGAAAGAAGGTGATGAATGAAAAATTGTCTTTAAAACTAAATTTGGATTATATGAATGGTTAGTTATGCCTTTTAGTTTGACTAATGCTCCTAGAACTTTTATGGCATTAATGAATCATGTTTTTAGAAAGTTTATAGGCAAGTTTGTTGTGGTTTACTTTAATGATATTCTGATTTATAGTAAATCTTTAACTGATCATATGAATCATATTAAAACTGTGTTTGACACCTTGAGGGAATATAAGCTATATGCTAATTTTCAAAAGTGTTTCTTTTACATGGACTCTGTTATCTTTTTGGGATTTTTTGTTAGATCACAGGGAATTCGTGTGGATGAGAAGAAAGTTAAGGCTATTCATGAATGGCCAACCCCTAAGAATACAAGTGAAGTAAGAAGCTTCCATGGCTTAGCAAGCTTCTATCAGAGATTTGTTAAGGATTTCTTAGTATTGCTGCCCCTCTTAATGAACTTGTTAAGACGAATGTGACCTTCAAATGGGGTGAGACACAAGAAAGGGCTTTCTAAACCCTAAAGGATAAATTGACTAATGCCCCTTTACTTGTTTTGCCTAATTTCTCTAAAGCATTTGAAATTCAATGTGATGCCTCTAGTATTGGTATAGGTACTGATTTAATGCAAGGTTCTAAGGCCATAGCTTACTTCAGTGAAAAGTTTTATGGTGCAGCTTTGAATTATTCCACTTATGACAAAGAGCTCTATGCTCTAAAGAGGGCTTTAGAAATGTGGCAACAATATTTGTGGCCCAAGAAATTCATCATTCATTCTGATTATGAAAGTTTAAAGTTTCTCAAGTCTCAAGGTAAGTTGAACAAAAGACATACTCGCTGGATGGAATTTATTGAGACCTTTCCTTATGTGATTAAGCATAAGCAAGGTAAAGAAAACATCATTGCTGATGGCTTATCTCAAAGGTATACATTACTTTCCTATTTGCATGCTCAATTACTTGGCTGAGATTCTAAAAGATCTTTATAAAACTGATTCTGATTTTGAAAATATTTGGAAATCTTGTGAAAATCATGGATCTGGTGATTTCTTTAGATTTGATGGATTTCTTTTTAAGAAAAATAAATTATGCATTCCTATTTGTTCTATGTGTGAGTTGCTTACTAAGGAAGCACATAGTGGTGGTTTGATGGGACACTTTGGTGTAGAGAAAACTTTGGCTATTTTGTCTGATGATTTCTTTTGGCCTCACATATGGAAAGATGTCATATCTGTTTATGATAAATGCATTAAATGTAGACAGGCAAAATCTAAGGTCTAACCTCATGGACTTTACTCTCCTTTACCCGTCCCCTCTCACCCTTGGGAACAAATCTCTATGGATTTTGTAATTAGATTGCCTAAATCTTCTGCAGGCAAAGATTCCATATTTGTCATTGTTGACAGGTTCTCTAAGATGGCACACTTTATTGCTTGTGCTAAGACTAATGATGTTGTTAACATTGCTAATTTATTCTTTAAAGAGATTGTTCGTTTGCATGGTTTACCTAAGACTATTGTGAGTGACAGGGATGTGAAGTTTCTTAGTCACTTCTGGCGTACCCTATGGCATAAATTAAGGACTAAGTTACTTTTTTCCACTACTGTCCATCCACAAACTGATGGTCAAACTAAGGTAGTTAATAGAACTATGACTACACTATTAAGAGCAATAATTCAAAAGAATTTGAAGAATTGGGTGAATTGTTTACCTCATATTGAATTTGTTTACAACAGAGCTGGTCATTCTTCTACTTCTTATTCTCCATTTGAAATTGTTTATGGTTTCAATCCATTATCTCCTATTGATATTTTACCTTTGCCTTTCTCTGAACATGCTAACACTAATGGCAAGAAAAAAGCTAAGTTTGTGCAGGACTTACATGCTAAGATTAAAGCAAACATAGAGTGAAAGAATGAGAAATATGCCAAGCAAGCTAATAAAAGCAGGAGACGTGTGATCTTTGAGCCTGGAGATTGGGTTTGGTTACATTTAAGGAAAGAGAGATTTTCTAATTCAAGGAAGTCTAAACTTCAAGCTCAAGGAGATGGACCTTTTTAAGTTTTGGAAAGAATTAATGATAATGCTTACAAGATTGATTTACCTAGCTCTTATGGCAATGTTAGTACCACATTTAATGTTTCTGATCTATCTTTATATGATTTTGTAGATTCGAGGACGAATCCTTTCCAACTGGGTGGGAATGATGGACCCCATGGCACGGATGACATAGCATTAATGGCAACGAAGCTTGAGGATGGTAATCATGAGCATGGTGACATGGAAGGAGCCTAATATTTCCAATCCAAGGTACCTAAAGACCCGTTACAATATATTAGAGGTTCAATGACAAGAGCCTGAACTAAAGCCATGAAACAAGCCTTATTCAGTCTTGTACAAGAAGTTCAAGAGCTTGGAGAGCATTTGGGCACTCCTCTCAAGCCCAAAGGAGAGCATCTATACATGTATAATGTACTTAAGATCCAAACTCATGAACAGTCAAGTCCAAGAGATGCAGACCTTAGCCCAATGCAAGGAAGACTATAAGTTGAACTTCTTGCAAGCAAGGAGGCATGAAACCCAAGTGAAGAAGTCAAGGGTGGCATGATTTTAAATCCTTTATGATCCCTTGATTGTCTCCTAAATTATTTCCTATTTTAATGGTCCTTTAATTTGATTTCCTATTTTGAGTCTAGTCAAAGGTTAGAATTAATTATAGTATTAATTTCTAAATTTTGTAATCCCATAATTTTAGGATCACATCTCCTAAATTATATGGATGAATATTTTATCATTATTTTATATTATTTCTCCTTTTACTATTAGGAAATTAGGGTTTTAATTTTAGAAAATATTCTTTTCTATGAGCTTATATAAATTAGGCATGCTCCCTCTTGTAAACAAAATAGAAGTTGAATGAAATTATTCATTTTAGAGTTTATAACTCTTGTGAGCCTTAGTGCTTTATGGTGGCATCCCGTGTAAGAAGCAGACGTAATCAAAAGTGTGATCAACTCTTATGGTGTCTTCGAAGGTTGGGGTTTCTAAAGGTAGGTGCTCTAGAGGATCTTCTCCTTGATCATTATCCCATTGTTTATTTCATATCTTTCTTTATTTTCATCATAACTTTTGTCTCTTTCTTTTTTTGTTCTTGTGTTTTTGTTGTATTAGGGTTCTGTCCCTAAACTAGCACGATTATGCTTCCGCGCCCCTATCATTAAGTAGTTAAGGTTGTGATTTGTTTGCTTCCTTTCTCTGCTGCTGTCGTGATTACTATGGAGAGTGGGGATTTAACTTTCTTGATTTAAGATTTATTTATCTATTGAAGGAATGAAACTTGAGAAATTGATTTCTTTATAATGTTAGAGGATTTTTGGAAATGGAAGTAGATAGAAAAAAAGTTTGGTGTTAGCTTAATGGTTAATGCTCATAAAATGTCTAATAAAATGCCCCTTGTGAACATTTTGCTTGATTTTATATCTTTCTGAAATCTCATTAAATCTTGTAAGGAGTATTAGTTAGTTTTAGTTTTATTAATTCATGAATTTTACATGTAGGTTGCCAACTGATCATAAAATTTTATGTAACTATTTGAATTTTCAAGAATTGTATAGTTATTGATAAATTATTGGATAAGAGATAGAAGGTTAAGAAATTTCAACCACATGGTTGGAGATGATGTACCTAAAATATTTGATGCAAAGTCTAAGAGAAAATTTTATCTTAAGTAAGTAGGCTGGCATGGTTAAAGTATTAAGAAGCAAAAATAGTTATATAAATGTTGATACTTGGACAAATTCTAAACCATAAGTTTTAGTGTTGGAATTTTAAATGATGGTTGGTAGTTGATTGAGGATGGGCTATAAGGAGGTATGAGGGTGGATTGAAATTTGTCAAATAGATTAATTAACTCAAGTTTACTTTGTAATAACCCCAATAAAATTTAAAAATAAATAAATATATATATATAGTAACTTGCTTAAAGTGTGTTTATATTAATTTTTGGGATAAATATAGCAAGTTAGAAACTTGGTCTGCTAGCATGCTGAGCAACCTTTCATATATAAGGTCCAAGTTCGAATTTGGAAGACACCAAAAGAAGAGTTGAAATTTTTCTTTTTCTGGCTATACGAAATTACCAAACTGCCCTTAGTTCCATCAGATATTTTAATTCTTCCTTCTTCTTTTTTCTCGGTCATTCTAGAGCAGAAGGAGATGTGAGGGTTGGACGAATTTTGCTCAGCTTTTTGTGGGTCACTGCCTTCTTTCCTTTCAACTGTAGCTGACGCTGCGTTCTCGTAGTTCATCGTCGCCGGTGAGCTCATGGCTGGTCCGTTCATTTCAGTTAGGATCCTCCCCTGTTTCTGCATTATTCTCCCACATATGAGTTCAGTGTTTCGCTGGGTTAAGGTCATCAGAAATGGTGATGTTGGTCTTGAGCTGAGGCAATGCAAACTCTGGTTTCCTTTTCTCCTGAACGGTGCTGCATCTCCCTCTGTTCCTTGTATCAGCTGGAGACTTTCGTTTTCTCTCCCCTATTTTGCTGTAGATTCTATCGTTGCTAACTAAGGTGAGAAACGATGTCTTTTCCTTCTTGTGGATTCTGTACGTGTGGGTGCATGATTTGATAAGTGAAGAAGAATATTTTACTCCTCTGTGCTGCTGAACACGTTTGACTGGGAAGGACAAATTATGATTCAAACAAGCTGAAATTAACATAAAAGAGGAGAAGAAAAGAAATATCTATTCATGGAATTGTTGCCACGAGAGGGACATAGATGTGAGTTTAAATCTTCTTTTAAGCTTAATTAATTTGGGAGGAGGAATTGAGCTTGAGAAGCCCCGCATGTTTTCTTTTCCTTTCCTCTGTACTAATTGTTAATTTTGGAAAGAAAAAGGACATTTGAGGATGTGCCTTAGTTAATAGAATAGGATTTTGTTTGGAGCAGCATTTTTTGAGATCCCATTAAATTAGACAAAGCATAGTTGATTTAAATATTATTTAGACGAGTTAAGTTTGGGTATTGCAAAGAATCTAATTTTGAAATGATGATAGTATAGATTCAATTCTTAATTGGAAATAACTGGATATCGGTAGAAGCTGAAATTTGGAAGGAAGCCTTTGTAAAATTAAAAGATGACTTATTAAATTTTGTCTACTAATATCTTTATAGGACGCGTGGAGGAAGAGGATCCCGATAGAAATTAAAGAAATAATATTTTGGAAATTTGAAACTGCAACAGGTAAGTGAATAGCATTCCCTTTAATTTATATTTTTGTATGTTTATTTTTAACAAATTTTCATTGAGATATTTTATTCTTGTGAATTACATTCGTTTTGACACTCTGTGATATTGATGTGAGATGTTTAAAAGAGGATATATGCATTTATTTCCTCAGGGAATATGTTTTAAAGATTTATGGAATTATTTGACTTATTAAACTCTTAAAGTTCTTAATTATTTAGATGATGCGAGCTCGTATATTATATTATGAAAGACCATTTTCAACAGGTCTTAAATTAAAACTTAAAGTGATACATGCGAGTTTGGCATTGGAAACGTTGATTATATTTCAGAAGTAATTATTTTCTCGCATGTTTGAAACACGATTTTTGAGAGGACTCTAAACAGAACATTGCTGCTAACGGCAGTTCCGTTAGCCAGTAGCGCGCTATGATTAAACACTAGCTAGTTTGTTCGTGAGTTTTATTCTTACGTTTGGTATTCGTGGGCTTCATACCCGCGTTTGATCTCGTGGGCTGTGTGTCCACGTTTGTTTTGTAGCTTCAGCTGCGTTTGGTTACTTACCCTCGTGGGCTATGTGTCCACGTTTGTTTCGTAGCTTTGACTGCGTTTGGTTACTTGCCCTCGTGGACTGATGTATCCGCGTTTGTTTTCGTGGCATAAGTCGCATTTGATTATTTACCCTCGTGAACTGTGTGTTCACTTTTGTAACCTGTTCTGTTAAGTTCTCAAAATTTTAAATGTTGATTAATATATATTTTTGAAATTTCCTTGATTTTGACTAGTAATTTGTATCACTTTGAGTTGTATGAGAGCAGATTGTTTTCTTTAAGCATGATAACATAAATTATTTTCAATTTACTTTTATTTTATAAAAAATGATTATGACTTACATGTTTATAAATTTCAGTGGAATTGTTTTAACTATTTGATACTATTATTAGAGATTATTGATTAAAATTTTAAGAATTTTCTTGGGAATGCTATTCACTGAAAAAATTATTTTGGCCTCAGATTTGTTAGCTAACGCTGATCCTACCAACGACCTCAAAAAGGGCAACTAGCTATAGTGGGTGGACTTTTTTTTATTGGTATTGTTGCCTTTATGTAACTATATAATTTGTATGTCTTTTTTATTTGAAAGAAAGAATAGATACTCCACATAGGTTGTTGATGAACTTTATTTTTTATCTGTATATTGGTTGCTGGCTGGAAAGAGCTACGCTCCTGATTTATACTATTATCTGTCAGAATTTGTTGTAGAATTTTTGGGAAATCCTAGTTACAAGGGAGGTTCTGCCAAAATTTCTACAAAATATTGACACTCTCTTATGATATTGAATTTAAATAAGTTATTTTAATTCTCATAGGATTTGATTAAATTTTGTTCTTTTCTTTTGTAAAATGAAATAAATGTTTATTTTGAGGCTTACGAGAATGTGTAAGTGACTTATACCCGTGCCGGTCACCCTCTATTTGGGGTGTGACATACTTAGAATATAATTAATTATGGTAATATTTTTAATATTAGTTAGTAAAAAAGAAATAAATCAAATTGGTTGTTGTCTTGAGGGATATGGAGTTGCTTATAACGTAGTTTGTATTAGGTTTTTAAGGTATTTGAACATGATAGATTAAAGTGTTATCTTTAAATATTGTTTGGATTGAATATAAATGCCCACTAATTTCTTGAAAAATAAAACATAAGAAGAAGAAAAGAGAGGGAAAATTAAATTAAATTACTTGATAAATAATTTTTTTATGATTTGGTTGTCAGGAAATTAAACGCATTATTAAATTAAAGTGCAAAGTTAAGAGAGACAGACTTTAAAATTATTGAGAATCTCTCAGGTGCGTGAGTACATCCTAACTAATTTATCCATAAGATTATTTTTCTAAAATATTATATTTTTCATATAGATTATTTTAATAACAACTTTGTATATATTTTTATTAGCTTTGTAATTTAAAGTTCTTTATTTTGTGAATTTATTTTTATTAGCTTTGGTAATTTTGATTTTTTTTCAATAAATGCAAACATTTTACTGTCCTTAAAGTTTTGATTACACATATTCATATTTAATATATATATTTGATGTTATGATTTAATCTTGTTATCAACTACTATATTTGAAAATTCTAGCATTTCATTAAATTTTATGAAAAGAATTGGAGTTAATCTTTTGAATGAAAGTTTACAAGTATTTATTATAGTAATAATGATTGATATTACAATTAGAAAATGATTATTTATTATGATTCATGTATGAGAAAGCATTGAAGATATTATTTCATAATGATTGTATTGAAAAGAGCGAAAACATTTATTTTTATAACCCATGCATGCTTGTTTTAAATTGGGGGACTAATTTCTGAACGCTGGTTGCTAACGGCAATTTCATTAGCCCTTGACACGCCATGATACACTTAGCTAGCAGGGTGCTTATGAGGTGCTAACCCCGTGTGCAAGCCAACGCACGTGGAACGGAGGGATGGATATTTGTGAATATCGTACTCGCATTTGTTTCGTAGGCTTCATACTTGCGCTTGTCTCGTGACTTCTAACCACACTTGATTATTTCGTGGCTTTTAGCCATGCTTGTTGGTTATTTATTCTCATGAACTGTGTATCTATACTTGTTAGTTAATTACCCTCATGGACTATGTATCCACATTGGTTAATCATTTTGATTAAGTTTCATTAAAGAAAGAGTTTTGAAACTTATTATTTTGAAAAGCTAACTTCTCTTTTTACTATATATTGATTTTATATTAAGCAATATATACATATATTTTCAAGATGTTTAAATATGTATAGAAATTTAAAAGAAGGAAAGAAAAATTGAACTTCTTATAATTCTATCTAAATTTATATATTCATTGTTTATAGATTTATCTAGTCTTTGATGTTTGACCTATTGGTTACTTTCTATTAATTCTTTCAACTATAAATTGGGACATTACTGATCACTGGAAACTTTCTTGGTCTCAAATATAGTAGCTAACTGTACTCTTCTTGCAAATCATTGAGGGACCCTATTGCTTTTTGGAAAGAGGAAGCACATTGTAATTATCCTTTTTTTTTGTAAATTATGTACTGTATTTTATAGTCGTAAATTAAAGCTCCACATACAACATAGGTAGATTATATTTTTATTTTGTCTGTAAGTAGCTTGCTGTTATAGAGCTTGTTTCCTTTGCTGGTTTGGTTGATATGTTTTATTATTGTAAAAATTTTAAGGGGTCTAAATTAGATGAGAGACTCTGTTGAAATTTCTACAAAACATTTAAAAGTTCACAAACCTTATTATTGTATAAAACTTATATATTGATAGTTTAGTTAAATTTCAGACTAATTAAAGCTTAGAGAATATGAGTTCATCTCATATTTCATACTAGTCATATTTTTAATGTCAGGGTGTGACAGGTAATTATGAAAAAATGATTGGACTTATTGAAAGTTTGTTTAAAATCTTAAATTAATTTATAGGGGATTTGGCAGACGACAAATTTGATTGACATTGAAAGATGAATTTTTAAATTTTGAAAATTTAAGGTAAGTAGATAGCATTCCAACTAATTTTCTAAGCAAATTTATCTTTACTAAAATATTACATTTTTATATAAACTATTTTAATAGTAACAATGAGATTCTTGGCTATTTTGATTTTTAAATTACTTTATTTTGTGGAATTCTCTTTATGGGATTTGATGATTTTAGTTAATCAGTAAATGCAAGATTGAACTTCAATTGTGAGATTTCATTCTCGAAATTATTGGATAATACAGAAAACGATTCATGCGAGTTCAACAGTGAAAATGAAAATTTTATTTAATAGTGATTATTTTCTCACATGTTTGAAATTGATTTTGGAAGGGATTTTATACAGAACTAGTCACTAGCAGCAATTCCATTAGCCCTTAATGCCTTAGTAAATAACTAGCTAGTTTGAATTTCGTGAGCCCTATTCTCACGTTTATTGTTCATGGGTCTAATACCCATATTTCATTTCTTGACTTCAAGCCGTGTTTGGTTAGTATTATCCTTATGAGTTATGTGTCCACATTCGTTTTCATGACATAAGTCACATTTGGTTATTTATCTTTATAGACTGTGTATCCATGTTTATTTTTATGGTATAAGCCGCATTTGATTATTTATCCTCATGGACTGTGTGTCTATGATTGTTACTTGTTATGATAAGTCCCTATAATTATGAGTTTTTAATTTTCATGGATCTATTATTTATTGGTTTTGATTAGCGACATACTTACAATTATTTAATGTAGTTAATGATAGTGACATTTGATACAATACTTTAATGAATTATGATTTCATTTAAAGTTATATAGAGTCCTTTTATGCTGAATTTTATTAAATATTTGTTGTGAAAATTGTCATCTCTAGCACATAATTATTTTAAATTTTCTTTTTATACATATTTAATTATTTATTGTTGGGATGCTATTCATTGAAAATTTATTTTGATCTCAAATTCATTACCGATCCTATTGCTAACCTCTGAAGGGCAATAAACATTACTGGGTGCTAATTTTGTTTGATATTGTTACATTTTGATGTAAATGTTTAAGACTTTTGTATTGTAACTTAGAAGTAAAATTAGTTGTTCCACATAAGCTATGATTAGGGTTTTATTTTGATATACATTGTCTATTGATTGGAACAAGCGAAACTCCTAATTGGTAATATATTTGTGAAAAATTATTATGTTGTAAAATTTTTAGGAGATTCTATTTATAAGGAAAGTTTTGTTAAAATTTCTTCAAAATACTGGAACTTTTATTATAATAATTAATAAAAGTATGTCATAATTTTTCAGTACAAATTCAATTTTGTATTAAAATGGAAAGATTGCTATCAATTTAAGACTTAAGGGATGTATGATATAATTCATATCCCATGCCGGTTACCCTATATCTTCAGGGTGTGACATTACCCATTAATAAAGCTTTCGAGATGGGGTCCATATTTTACTAAAAAAGATAAAAAGATATTTGATATTGTTGAAATAATGTCTCAAATTTAGGTTTTACAAACTAAGAAAATTATGTTGAACAAGCTTTTCTTTCCTTTGGAGTCCTCTATTATTCTAATGATAATCAAAGAATAATGAAACTTTTATTAAATTTCTCTCAATTATCAATTGGGTAGGTGCATTTTTATCCCTAAAATTGTTTTCAAAGAACACCCAATACTTTAAAGTATTTTAGGTAAAATTTTCACCCCTTAAGAAATAATTAAATCAAAGCATTCTCCAACTTGATATTAAGTACCACAAACATCCATTACATATTGTCTAATAGGCCCCATTTTTTGTGACATGTGGCTATGTTGAGCATGGTGTGACATGTGGCCCAAAAAAGGAGAAAAATATGACAAAATAACGGTGAAAAAATTGTTGGCGACACTAGTGGAGACGCGAACAGTGAGATACGAATTGCTTGAGTAGTGTCCGGAATAACACTGTCCTTAAGAACTATTCTCGCACACCTTCTGACAACTGGCAGTTCTTTAGGATTAAACAAGCACTTTCTTAGCAGAACAAGGGAACAGAACAACAAAGACTAAAAGTAAACACAGACGAATAGACAGAGGGAGGAGAGAACCCCAAAAACTCAAGAGGTTTGTTCCACTCTGTTTGTACCCATGGCTATATATAGCCCGAAGGTGGAGACATGAATGTTGGGGGGTTACCACCGAATTAAAGGCTCAATTACACTGTCATAAAAACTGTTTAAACACTTGTCTGGAAATGTTGGGGTTATGCAAACGTAAAATGCATTTAACCTCTTGTCTGGAAATGTTGGGAAGACAAAATGTTTAGAAAATTAATCTGTTAATGGTCAAAAAATGTTCTTGGTTTGATTTCAAATTTTAGACAGCTAAAAATTGAGTTTCTCCGGCAAGCCAGAAATAATTATTTATTTTGTAAAAATAATTCAATAAAAGGAACCCATTACCTCTTGAACTTGCACGCAGGGGGGGTGAATCAGCTGATTTCAATTGCAACTGCCTTAAGTTGGCCTGTCTCATGTGCGCAAGGCCACTTCTCCAACAAGCCCATTTTACTAGCCCACTTTATTCTTTAGTATATATACACTAAGAGAGTCTTTCTTTTAGTCAATGTGGGACTTTGACACGCACACACTTTTGACACACATACAACAAAAATTTCTCTGTCTCTCTCTCCACTCTTCTTCATTTCCTCTTATTCTCTCACCTTCATTTAGTTCCTCAAATTGTTGCCGCAGAGACCTCAAGCATCGATAGACCTAAGGGAGATGACATTAAGTTAACAAGCTAGCAACATGAGAGGTTGAGGGCAATGGCTTGGTGGAGGTGATGGACTCAGGCCGACGATGATTTTGTACTCAAGAGTTAGAGAGAATGAGGGAATATGGCTCAATGGCGATGATGGAATGGGATCTCATAGGGGTGAGGCTGTAAACGACATGTCCAATAGTGATGAAGTGTAGGTTGTGCCCCAATGAGAGCTTGAAAGGAGGAGCAAATAAAGAAGCAAGGGTCACTGGGGATTGTAACACCCTCAAAAAATTTTCCAACCAAATTAACTCAATCATATATGATAGAAAAGTATCTATCATGTAAATAGAAGTTAATTAATCTCTCTTTTTTTAAGCAGTTCTTTAAGTTGAAAACACTATTATGATGAAAAAAGGGACTTTCATAATAGAAAAGGATAAAACATTGTTTTAAAGTATGCCACCTTTTAAAATTACTATCATAGTCAAAAGAATTAAGTTAGATAAATAAGTACTATTATAGTAAATATAGTTAAATTCTTTAAATTGTTATTTTCAAAAATTGGGATTCCAAGCTTTTATAAAACAAAAACAAGTGTAAAAGGCTCATATGATCCTATACAAGTTAGAACATAATAAACAAAAAAAAAAATAGAAGAGGAATTTAAACGTTATTATGCATTACAAAAGAACTTTTAACCATGTTGCAACCATTTCAAATAACAAACAACAATTCCCTCTGTTGCATATGAACAAATTTAAAAAAGTTTGTGTGTGTGTGTGAAAAAATTGGGAGAACATATGAACAAAGAGCAAATTGTTAGGATATCAAAGTGTAATAGGATATAAGTTGATTAGAAAATCCAAATCAAATAAAATTAACAGTTAATCTTATAATCTTGCCTCTAACCCAAAAAAAAAAAACAAAGATTAGCACAGTTAAGGGTCCCTTTAATAATCTTGCCTCCAAGCCAAAAAAGAAAAGAAAAAGATCAACACAGTTAATTTGACGCGTGAAAGGTTCCGTGAAATCACATTGATTCATAATGCAAGTAAACGGTCTTATTTTAATAAGTCCGCTATAAATAATGCAAGTAAACAGTCTTATTTTAATAAGTCCGCTGTAAACAAGGCTTTAATTAGCAAAGTGTTGGAATATTGAAATTGAAAAATGCCTGCCCGGACTCTCAAATCCCAGTTAACTGTCTCAAATTCTTGATATGGAGAGGGAAACATGCATCCGGTTTCGGTGCTCATCATGTGATGACCAATCCAGATTGTCCATATTTCCATTTTTCAGGCTTTTTTATTTTATATTTATTAAAATAAAAATTATAAAATTTTAATAATTCTTTTCTATCATCAATTCGAACAATGCATATTTAACCTGGATGATCAAATTTAATATTAAATATTTATATAATTTTTATGAATTGACTATCCAAATGTACTCTGTATAGTCTAAATTTAAAATTTTTCAAGTTGAAATCTTTTCTTAATTTTTTGAAAGTCTACTCCTATGCTATCAAATGACAGTACTAATATTGTAAAAAATGTGCAACACGCTATGGCAAATGGTGCCTATGCCTCGATGCGAGGCACAGAAAGGACAAGACACGGTGCACCCTCTATTCTTGTGACTTTTTTTATTTTCAGCTGAATTTCAGAGACTTTAACTTTTAAATGGTATCGCATGCTTCCAAATTTAATTTTACTCTGATTTAGACTTATTAAAGTTGTAATTGATTGGGAAGAGATAAACCAAGGATCCCAAATCTTGGAGAACTTACATTTTATTTTGTATAGCTTCAAATTTGTCACCCATGGTTGGGTAATGAGATTGGGTTAGTTCTAGGATTACTGTACGGATTGTGGTTAATTAAGTATTAATTTAGTAAGGGCAACCTTAAAATAATAATAACAATATTACTGCATAAGATATTGATCATGGTTGATAATGTGATATTGGCAAAATGACAATAAGGACCCCATAAGATTATTAATTACAATTAAAGACTCCAAATTATTGAAATCTTAATAATGAATCATGGTTCTTACTTTTAATTAAAAATCAAGAAAAAAACATTATTATAATTACTATTGTAGGTTAGAACTATTGTTAATCCCAGTTGAAAAAATAAGATCCATACTTGAGAATGAAATTAATAATAGTTTCAATCCATAATAATAATTTTATTATAGTTCAATGGGAAACATCGTATTCCCAACTAATTAATGTGACGCATGTGCAAAGGTTCCGTGAAGTCACGTTAAATCAAAAAAATTCATAATCTTGCAGTCCAGTCACACAAGTCATAACCCAAACTCTAAAATAACTGATAGTATACAAACAATCATATGCATGCTCACACACACACACAAAAAACAAGCATATATTCTTTGCACGCAACTAATAATTTAGTATCCATTTGGTTCAATTCCTCACTCTTTTGAAAAGATCCAATGTAATCTGAATATCATTTTAGAATGGAGAGATAGTAATGGAGTGCAATGAAGATTCATAGGGGGGTATATGAATGAGTATTACCATCATTTTGATAATGATGTGTAATAGTCATTACCATAAATCCACTTGAAAAACTAATCACTCTCCTAATGATGTGCAATGGTATTGAACGAAACAGGCACTTAATGAATGAAGCATGGGATCTCAATTAATATAAGGAGCGGTGGTGCCCGTATTTAAGTATGATGGCACCGAAATTTTAAAACATATAGATTATAAAGCTTTCATGCATGCATATATTTTGAGAGACTGAAAGTTCTATATAATACTAAAAAAATTTTAAAAACTTAGAGGGGCATGGTCCTACGAGTCCTCCTCTGGTTTTTTTTTTTTGTTTACTGAGATACTATACAATATAGAAAGAAAATACCAAAATGCTACATTGTGGGAATTATTTCCCAAAATCCTACATGTAAAATCATTTAGGGGGAGAAAGATTTTTTAAATTCATTAAACCAAGTACAATTTCTTCAATCCATCACTTCTCTCCCTCCAAAACTTGTTCTTGGCTGGAACGATTTATCAATCATCTGCGTCACATGTTTTGTGTAATAATTTAGTAATCATTTGAATAAAAATGATGAATAAATAATTTTTAATAATATGATTAGGGAATTATTATGAGGTGTTAGGGGTGAACAAAACCGAACCGAAACCAAAAATTAAACCGAATCGAATCGAATTTTGTCTATTTGATTTGGTCTATTTGATTTTTCAGTTCGATTCGGTTTTTTTATTTTAAATATTTCAGTTGATCGGTTTGATTGGGTTAGTAAAATTTAAAATCAAATAGACCAAACCGACTGAATTACATATAATTTATTAATTTATAAATTATATTTAATTTATAAATTATTTTATTTTATTTTATTTTTTATTTTAATAAAGAATAAAAAATAATAACATCACTTGAAACCCTATTTCAGTCAGTCACTCTTATCAGTAGGTGTTATGACTGGATTATGGAGCCATTATTTGATCATCGGTGTTTATTTGTGATTGTTTATTTGATTATCCATGCCTTTATAATATTTGGGCTTTATGTCATATGGGTGTAATTAGAATGGGCTCATATTGAAAAAAATGAATAGAAAAAAAGGCCCAATTTTGTAGTGTTGTTTGTTTTAATATTTAAAAAATGGGCCCAATTTTAATAGCCCAATATGAAACCGAAAAACTGAATTAACCGACCGAACCAAATTATCAAATTTCAGTTCGGTCCTTGTTCGGTTCGATTCGGTTTTCATTTTCAGTGTTATTCGATCGATCGGTTTTGCATATTTTGGAACCGAACTGACCAATGCTCACCCGTATGAGGTGTATTAACTTAAAAATTAATAATAATAAATAAATAAATATTAGGGTTTATGAAAATTAATAAATGAAAAGTAAAAATTAATTTACCTCACAAATAGTGACTTCCGATGCTACATCTTATTCTCCTTCTCATACGTTGTAGTTGCTATTGTTATTGTATATTCCTCTCTTCTTGAGATTCAAATGTTTCATTTATTTGTATAGTCGGCATATTTAAATCAAATCAAGGTGATTCAACTGAAGAAATCAACTATCAAGAGGTGGCATATGCTTCATTTGATAGTCTACCATATTTAGAAGTAGAAGTATTGTCTTCAACAAAAAATAAGATAGGATCATCAAGTAAAAACATGAATGATCTAAATTAAGGACTAGTGTGAGTTGAAAAGGGATGATGATAAGGGTGGCATGTAATGAGACTCAAATTAAGTGGGATTGGGAGAGGTAAAAGGGGATGATGATAATGATGAGGCTAGTATAGGCAATGAATTGACTTAAATTTTGAAGCTCTTATTCTCCTATATTTTTATTTTCAATTGGTGATTGAGAAAATTTATGCATGTAGGATATCTATATATTAGATTTGTCACCAATTTATTGGAAGGAGGTCGTAGCTTTTATCCAATAAGTTGCTTTAATCTATCTGACTCAAATGTTACATTGGCTTGGTCCATTTGCAAATATACACACAAACTATTTTCCATGATCCATTCTACTTCCAAAATATTACATTATATAATTAACACCCTAGTCAAATTAAATTATAAAAATAAATTAACTTAAATAATTTCCTAAATATTTATATATTAATCATCAAACTTTTATATTTAAGACCAAATGAAGTATGACTTACATGTAATAATCTTTTTTGTGTATTTAATATTTTTATTAATAAATTGACTACAACAATTCTCAGTGGCTGAACCACATTGTTTTTAAGGGAGGCCAGATTTCGCCACTCAATGCTATTAGGATGCTTTAGATTTTCTTTGACTTATGATTTTTTTGATACAATAATTCACAACCCCAACATTTCTACCTTTTATATAATCTATATAATATATGTGTATGTTTGTTTGTTGTTTGACCCATCTTCCTAAACCAAAAACGTATAAGGATCTGTGAATTTGTATAAATTAAGTTTTTATGTCAAATATATAACTTTTCTATATTATTTATTTGATAATTTTTTCTTATACTATTTATATTTGTTATGATTAATATTATAGATATATAATTTTACTTTTAATTTTTTTGTATATTTATTTGACAAGGTTTTGCTATATTATTTATATTTGTTTCAATTAATATTATAAATATATAATTCCATATATAATTTTATAGATATATTTGTTATGATTAATATTCTATGTAATTTATTCTCTCATATTTTTAAGGTGATAAACTTACATAGACAATTAATTAGTATAAATATTAAAAATAATTAAAAAATATAGAAGATTGTATATTAATTTTAAAAATTTGACCCTCTTTACATTTATGTTGATTCTACCCCTAACTATTCCATAAAAAAAATTAACTACATGTCTACTTCTACAATTAAGAAAAATTTAACATACAAAACATTAATGATTAAATATTAAGATTTTACTCAAAAAAATATATTAACTTTGATGTAAAAGTTGAAAAAAAATTAAGAAAATGTTCCTTAATTAGATGGGTGGTTAGGCTTTAAGCAGATAAAAAGAAAGAAAATGCACTTCAAACTTTAATCATAACACTAACACAACTAACTAGAGTCCAGAAATGGAATAGAAAGAAAGAATTTTAAAGTTTGAATAAGAAAGAAATGAGAGAGCACGAGAAATGAAGCAGGTAAGAAATGAAACAAGAATAAGAATTGTAGGAATAAAATGCTAGAACATTAGGCAAATAAGAGCAAATAACATTATATTCAATCTCACTAATGCATGAATAAAATGAGAAGAACAAGAATTACCTCTTAACATGGAGGAGGCTTGTGCTAGCCTCAATCTTGCTACTACCTTCTTTATGTTTTCAATCTCTTATATAGCCAATAAAAAACACATGCATGCACATGAATTTTCGAATCTCATGCATGAAAAGTAAAAGCTGGGGAGTTCCTTGAAAATGAAGAAAGACTTGACAAAGTAATCATCAGGGGCAGAAAGCAAAGATTAGGAATAAAATGTCACAAAGTAATCATCAGGGGCAGAAAGCAAAGATTAGGAATAAAATGTCACATCAGCGATAATAAGCTCAAAATCATCTAGGCGAAAACATTTTTTCAAAACCTCAAACTCATTCTTCATTTGAACGTAGTGTAGAATTTTAGTAAATACCTTCGACATTGCAACATTTAGGTAATTTCTTTTACTGTGTATAGTATCTTGGTAAGGAATCTGTCCTCCTCTCTCTGCTCTTGAAGTACATGTGTAGTGTACTCTCTCTATATATATATATATATAATTAATTTGTTTTGAGTATGAGAGAATTTTACGTACTCCCTCCAATCTTATTTACAAAGTAAAAAAGAAGACTTTTTTATATAACTCATAAGTTAGATCATTAAATTTTTATCACAAACATTTGCTCTTACCCTGCTCCCGTCCATTAGATGTTGGTGAAATTCAATAAAAGCAAAGTTGTGGGAATTATTAACTTTTTAAACATGGTTAATAAATTTTAAAATTTTTATTGATTCTAATAAAATATGTTAAAAGTAACGTGTAAATAAGATAAGAAAATGAAGAAGTAGCTCGATCCATAGTTTGATAATAATTACTTTCACGCAATTAAAAATTAAATGAACATGATGGTGTATAAGCGCCTCGCATGACTTGTATAGATGAAAACACACAATAAATAATGCAAGTAAACGGTCTCATTTGATAAGCTCATCACTATAAACAAGGCGATGTTACCAATGCCACTTTTTTAATAACTATATATATACACACACACACATATATATATATAACCAAGGCCGTGTTAGCCTCAAGGCCAATGAGGCTATCGCCTTAAGCCTAAAAAAAATCCATATATATGTGTGTGCGTGTGACATATATATAATTGATATTTGTATTATTGTATATTTAATTATAGATCAAAAGGAATAAAAATATTAATTGTTTTTCAATTAAAAAAACCTCAATAATTTTTAATCAACTTTGATTACTAGGCTAATACCATTATCTACATAAAAAAATAGTGAGATCCATGATGTACTAATTTACATTATATCATCCTATCAAAAAAATAATTTACATCAATTTACTTTGCCCTAACTCCCTTCTACAGTATTACATTTAATTTAACTCTTCATCTTTGTATTAATAAATGATACTTCCTCTGTTTAAAAATATAAGACATTTTTAATTGAATCTCACTCCCCAATAAAGTAGTTACCTACTTTCAAAATAATCCTATTTTTTATATTTATCCCTATTAAACACCTTACAATAGTATAAAGTCATTATCAATAAGGGTACTTTTGAAAAAAGGCAATGATTACATCTTGAAAATTTAAAAATGCCTTACATTTTTGAACATCTAACTCTTCAAAAAATACCTTATATTTTTTAATAGAGAGAGTAATGAACATTTTTTGTATTTGAAAGGGACAATTACATGTGCTTGGCTTTGTTAAAAATTTTGCCTTAGGCCTTTAAATTTCTTCACATGGCCCTGTATAAAACTTTCAATTCCTATACTTTTATTTTTTATTATTTTAGATCCTTCTAAGGTCCATATACTTTGTTCATAGAAGTACTTAAAATCAAGGCCGTGTGAAGAAATTTAAAGGCCTAAGGCAAAATTTTTAACAAAGCCAAGCATGTGTAATTGTCCCATTCAAATACAAAAATGTTCATTATCATTTATTAATACAAAGATGAAGAGTTAAATTAAAAGTGATACCGTAAAAGGGAGTTAGGGCAAAGTAATACGATGTAAATTATTTTTTTTATAGGATGATATAATATAAATTAGTACATCATGGATCTCACTATTTTTTTATGTAGATAATGGTATTAGCCTAATTAATAATCAAAGTTGATTAAAAATTATTGAGGTTTTTTTAATTAAAAAACAATCAACACTTTTTATTTCTTTTGATCTATAATTAAACATACAACAATATAAATATCAATTATATATATGTCATGCACACACATATATATGGATTTTTTTAGACCTAAGACGGTAGCCTCATTGGCCTTGAGGCTTACACGGCCTTGCCTAAAACAATAAAAAGTAAAGGTGTAGAAATTTAAAATATCAAAAAAAAGTATAGGGACTAGTAACAAAAGCGGCCAAAGTTTAGAGACATAAAGGTATGTTTTTCTATTGAAAGATTTAGTGGAGCGATATGTAATAAATCACAAGAATTCATAATCTTACAGTCTTGTCACGCATATCATCATCCGAACTCTTAAAAAGCTTACGGTATAAGATGGTATCCAAAAGGTTAAAACTAAAAATGCAAATCTGAACAGTGCAAATATATAAACATATACATACTCATTTTTATAGGGCAAAGAGTGAATATTGATTTTGATCCTCGTTACATGACACTTCACTATTTTTTATATTTATTTTTACCTTTTTGTCCTTAGTTTTTTTTTATTCTTATTAGAGGGTAGAACTAGAAAGTTTTTAAATTTTAAGATAATGTTAATGAGGTTTAAAATTTTTCATAGTCCTGGTGAACCATGCATGTATACTTGATTTGTCTATCTAAAAAGGCATAATAATTAGATGTTCAGAGTTCAGACCTTACAAATTAATAACTTTAATGGCTTCTTTTTCATGCTTACTCTCATCTCTACTTTGAAAATCTTCAATAATGTGTTATGAATCATGTGATCAATTAGTCCAAGTATCAATATATATGATAATGAACATAAAAGTTATTATATCATACCATGCATATTAAAAGTCTTATATATTATCCAACATATAAAAAATAACACTTAATACTTTTGGATATAGAATTATTTTAGGATAAAGAAAAATATGATGGTATAAAATAAATTTTATGCACATAAATCATTTTTCGAAACCTCATATAATATATAACAATATAAAAATACTTTAAAGCACTTATTTCATAATTATAGTTAAATATTGTATATATAAAAACAACTAAAGCATATAGTTAACTATTCTATATTCTCATACATATTAACTATGTTAATTCAACTATATTTGCCATCATTAAAATTTAAACTCAACATAATGCTATAAGACATTATGTCCTTGGTAGAGGGTAGAGGTGGAAAGATATTACATGTTAAGACAAAGTTAATGAGGTTTCATATTTTCTTTAATCTCAATAAAATATGCTGAAAGTAAATTATAAATAAGACCAGAATGAATATATACATATACACACAAACGTGTGTGCGTGTCATGGAGAGGAAGAGAAGAGATGAACAAAGAGCAAATTGTTAGGATGTTAAAAGTGTAAGAGAACTTAAGTTGATATAGAAAGCTCCAAATCAAATTAAATTAACACAATTAATTTTATAATCTTGCCTCCAACCCCCCAAAAAATGATCAAGACAGTTAAATGTCCCTCTAATAATCATGCCTTCAACTCTGGCAAAAGAAAAAAAAAATTGCTTCCAACCAAAAGAGAAGAAAGAAAAGAAAAGATAAACACATTAATTTGACACATGAAAGGTTCCGTGAAACCACATTAATTCATAATGCAAGGAAACGGTCTTATTTTAATAAGTCCGCTGTAAGTAATGCAAGCAAACGGTCTTATTTTAATAAGTCTGCCATAAACAAGGGTTTGATTAGCAATGTGTTGGAATATTGAAATTGAAAAATGCCTGTCCGGACTCTCAAATCCCAGTTAACGGTCTCAAATACTTTATATGGAGAGGGAAACACGCATCCGGTTTCAGTGCTCATCTTCAGGCTGTTCAGATTTCCAGATTTTATTTTTTCATTTTAAATTTATTAAAATAAAAATTATAAAATTTTAATATATATATATATTATCATTAATATAGACAATATAAATTTAACGTGATTATCAAATTTAATATTAAATATAAATTAACTATTTAAATATATTCTCGACAGTTTAAAATTAAAATTTTTAAGTTAAAATTTTTTCTTAATTTTTTTAAAAATTTTAATTTAAAAATTACCTTTATTTATAGATTTTAATATTATATTTATTAAAATAAAAATTTTAAAAATTTTAATATTAAATTAAACCACTCAAATTAAATTTACATTATTTAGATGGATGATAAAATGAATTTATTAAAATTTTATAATATTTTATGATAAATATAAAATAAAAATATAAACGGTCCAGATTTTTAATCTGAACGCTTCAGAAGCTAATCAAGCCATGAGCACCGGCCCAAACGCGGGAAACAGGACGTGACGTAAGGGTACATGACGGAGAGGGAGTGACGTCAAAATGCTCACACGAGAAGCAAGGGAGGTGCATAAAAAAGGACGAGAAGGAAGCCGAGTGACACACTGACACAGTCCCAGCAAAAGCCAGATCTAGAATCTGTGAGAGAGAGAGAGAGAGCCGGAAGTCAGACTCGCAACCCATAACTACGTTTCAATATGTCGAATCCATTGTTATCCTATCGTGTCTACGCCAGCAGCAACAGCTCAATCGAAAATCTGCAGCCTGTGAGGCTCAAGAACGGAATCCAGGTCGCTCTGGCCTTCGCCAGAGATTACGATTCATCTGGGAAATCCACGGGAGAGTTCGACTGCTATTTCAATAAAAGCGACTTCACTGAGGCCAAGATCAAAGCTTTCAAGGACAAGGCCAATTCCAAAGTCAAGTTCTTCCTCAGCATCGGAGGCCGTGACCAGAAATACGGCTTTTCCGTCACCTCTTCCGAGAAAGAATCCTGGATCTCCAGTGCCACCAAATACCTGAAAAAGATCATCGAGGAGCGCAAGCTTGATGGCCTTGACGTTTACTACCAACACATCCATCCTGACGGTCAAGGTCAGTTTAAGGATGCAATCGGCGAGGTGATAGAGACCCTGAAAAACGAGCTTCCCGACGACTTTCTAGTTTCCATCACCGTGTCTGCTTCTCTCTGTGATAATTACTACTGGCCCTTGTACAGAGACTTCAAAGATTCTATTGACTTTGTAGTTTACCAGACCCACACTTGGCCTACTGTGATTAGAACTTCGCTGTCCCTCAAGGAAGTCCTCGACAAACTGCCTTATGACAAAAAGAAGCTCATCGCCGGCCACAGTAGCACCCACCCCTCGGATTGGACCACCGTCCCAGTGCCCATCTTCCTCGGTGCCGTTCCTCACCTGCTCGACCAGAAGCCGGCGACCGCTTCTGGGATTTCCAAGTGGATCGTGACCGGTGATGATAACCCTGAGAAGTGATATGTGTCGGCTTACAAATAAATAAATCATCACCATCCCTCTGGACTCTGGTGTTGACGCATACGTGCTGCTGTTTTATGTTTCTGCTGAGTGCTGTACCCTTCCATAAGTCTTCAGTAGTCTCCGTTCGTGTAGTCATTTGTACTTGTTATCTTCTTCATTTGCACTTAATTGGTTGCCTTGCTATCTGCGTGAGCCTGCTTGTTTAATTAATAAATGTTGCTTTGATTGTTATTCAATTTGGCATGTGCATGGTTTTCCGTTTTCCATCCTTTTTCTCCCTCCTCCTCGCTTGCAGCTTGTGCGCAGTGCATGGTGTATTTCCCAGGGGATCCTCTTCCGTCGTGCTAGTCACCTTTCATGAGATGGGATGAGATCTTCGCCATAATTTTTAATTTTTTTAAAAAAATAGTGTGTTATTAAATCTCAAAGCGACACATAATCCAATCGCACGAATAGGAAGTTCAAAACATTAACAAATATATTATTTTATACTCCCTCTGTTAAAAAATATAAGGCATTTTTAACCGAATCTTATCTCCCAATAAAGTAAATTATTTACTTTCCAACTAACCCTATCTCTTTATATTTGCCTTTATTAAATATAGTACAATAAATATAAAGTCATTATCAATAAGGGCACTTTTAAAAAAAGGCAATGATTACACCTTAAAAGATTAAAAATGTCTTACATTTTTTAGCATCCAACTCTTCAAAAAAAAAATATCTTACATTTTTTAATAAAAGGAGTATATCTTTTATGTGAAATAAGAACCCTTTTTTATATTTTATTTTTAATTCAATTCGTCATTTCGTATTCATTTTTTGAAAATTTAATAATAAGTTAACTATACTTATTATTTTTAATATACTACATTTATATAAAATATAGTAAGCATTTATAAATGAATTAAAGTAAAGGGATAATGACAATTAAGAACGTCGTAGGAAAATTAATAACAAATCAGGATCTCATCGTATGTAACTTATGTTCCTCATTTCAGTACTCATCTTCTTATGTTTAAGGACTGGAAATTTAAAAGAAAACCTTGATTTGATATTAACCTTTTTACGAACTCCTTAGTTGTCATTTCCACAAAAAAAATTAAATCATTAAAATTTTATTTGTGCATTCATATTATATATAAACTCGCTTAAAATAGTTTTACAATATAAAGTGAAAATATTTGAAAACATATTAACCATGAAAATATTGTTTTTCTTAGTCTAATCATATCAATATAAAATGAGACCAATAAAAAGATGTCATATTTTAACTCAAAATTATAAGACTTAAATTTATAAATCATGCATTCTTCTTTTATGATATATATTAGTTATTAAAGTCACAAACCCCAAATCTTTTGTTCTTGCAATCAAGGCCAGTTTAATTTTTGGGCTTTAAGCAATGTGGCCCACATTCAATGTCCAATATTCTTGGTGAACATGATGGAAAGTACTCCTTGGTGGAGCTTAAGGGCCTGTTTGAAAACATATTTTGAGAACAGTTTTTTGTTCTCCAAAATAAGAGAATAAAAAATCTGTTTGATAACGTGTTTTTAAAAAGTATTTTGGAAAGCAAAAAAATAAAATATTATTTTGGAGAACAAAAAATAAAATATTATTTGGAAAATAGAAAATGAAAACAACTTTTAGATGTTCTATGATTATTGTTCTGGAAAATAAGAAAGAATGAAAAAACACCTATTTTTATTATTTTTTTTATTTTCAAAACATATTTTACAAAACACTAGTTCTCAGAACAATAAAATAAAAACAGTTTCAAACAGCCCCTTCTCTAGTTTTGGAATCCTTGTTATCACCCAAAAATAATAATCTAGATCCTATTCGTAGATATAAACAAGATAAGATATTCAATTTAAAACCAAACTAAATCATATTAAAAATAATCTAGCTAGTCAAATATCTAAACAAATCTAACACATAATTATATAATAAAATGGGATCCTAATTATCTTATCTGGATAAAGTAAAATCACCGTGTCTCACTTTTCTTCGCAACATGAGGTGCAATTGGACTAGCCGCTGACCAAAATGCACAGATTCACTTAAATGCATATTTGAACAAGAAAATGATACGTAGCTTTTCAACAGAGAATAACAGCAAAGGGACTTTTTGCAGGCTGCACAAGATCAGAAAGGTGCATTTGGGAGGCTTGGGAAGCTAAGATTAGTTAGATTCAATGGGAGATTGAAGCTTCAAGCCAAAATCACACGGCTAACTAATTCTGCCGTCTTTTCTTTGGTTTCATAGTTTCAATGTTGGACTTATTTTTGTATTTTGTCTTGTATGGTTAGTTTCCTCTTGATTTAGATCTACAATGATCCTATATTTATAGGCCTAGGATTTCCTTCCCCTTTTCCGGTCAGCTTCTTCATCGCATTTGGAGACTGCTCTTCAGAATTCTCCCCACTAGGGGAGTCATCTTATTGGGAGGTTTTCCTCTCGGAGCATGCCAAGTTTGAGTAGGGTTTTGCTTTGGGGTGGGTTGTGGTGTGTGTGTGTGTGGGTTCATGATCTTTGGTGGCGATGTGGGGTTAAGGTGTTTTGATGTGGAGTGGTCGGTGGAGCCTGCTTGCTACCCAGATTGTGCAATGATTGTCAACGAAGGCAATTTCACTTGTATTGTGACGGTGGGGGGGTCTCTGGTGGGAACCCCCAAGTGTTGAGTCGATGATGGCAAAGATTGCGGCAAAGATTGATGGTGGATTTTTTGGGTTGTAAGAGGAAGTTCCAGGGTGACAGATCTATAGCTTGGAGTGGAGTTGAACACATTTGAGCATCCCAACAATGGATGAGAGCACAAATCCAAGGGTAGGCTCAAGTCCTTTGTGGTTTGCTACAATGATGTTGCAATAACCCAAGAACTTTAAATAAAATTACAATGTGATGACTCTCAAGGGAAATATATATATATATATATATATGTATGTATGTATGATAATTGTGTTAAGATTTATAAAAATATATTATGGATTATATTTTTATACTTTTGGAGTAGATATAGCAAGATGAGTTTGTGCCTTAGTGGAAATTACTCTTAGTAGATAACTTCAGATCTTGAATTTGAATAATTATAGTGTGGGAGAGACATTTTATTTTGCTCCAACTTTGTGAAATTACCAAATTCTCCTCTAAAAAAAATAAATGAATAAAAGCATTAGATACTTTCCCCTTCATCCCATTTTTGTTTTGGAGACTGTGAGAGAGGGAGAGGGTTCGAGAGTCATCTTCCTTCATCCTTTCTGTTGCCAACACGAGCGCGTGGCGTGCTGTCCCTCGCTGCTACAGGTCTCCATTCAATGTGCCAAATCTTCTTCCAACTCGTTTCTTGTCATTTGATTCTTCCCTTGCTTTGTTCTGTCGCTTGAAATCCCCTGTTTCTCCCTGTTCGTGTTGCTTTGGTACTGTGTGGGTGAGTGCTTTATTCTCCTCCTCGCTTTAGCATAAGCTGGGTTGGCTATTCATTTAAAAAGAAAAAAAAAACAAGAAGGAAGAAGAATCCTCTTCTCTCGCATCGTCTATTGTGTGTTGAAATGATGGGTGGATTGATTTGTTTTTTTATCTTTTGTTTATCTTATTAGTTGTTGCACGTGAAGTAGGAGAGGAGTAGGAGTTTGATGGAAAACGATTGCAAGGCAAGGAATTTATTTTAGGTAGATATTCCTATTTTACATATAGCTTTAATTTTATTGGTAGAGGAAAAAGGAACAATTTTAGTTATGTTTTGAATGGATTTTTGATAGAGGCAAAGTTTGGGAAGCATACTAAATTCATATAAATTTTTATGAATTGTTGAGCAAGTGATTTTGTAGAGTATGGGACTTAATGGTATAGTCTAAATTTTGATGTCCATGATGAGGTGTTCGTCAAAATGTGAAGAATAGTTGGAATAGAGAAATTAAATATATATTCAATGTATTAAGGACTTTTTTACATATAGGTGGTGGAAGGTGATAAGGGATCCATGAAGATGGTTTTATTAATTATTATTATTACTACTTTGACCAATAACTTATTGTATTTATTTAATCTTTCAAATATATTAAAATAAAATGTTATGGCTTCAAGTTATGATGTTGGGAAAGAGTGCATATGTAAATAAATGTATTGTTTATTTACGTATGTGTTAGTGGAATATTATAATTTATATACTAAAAGGTTGTGGAGGAAATGAATGTCTATTGCAGATATATGGAGTAGAATCATGGTTAATGAAGTTGTTTATTCTTCTTGTCTAGGTAATTGAATAGCTAAGAGGCAATTGAGAGAGGTGCACTTTAGCATGAACAAATTTTATTTTAAACTTAAGTAAATGGATAACGTTTCAATCA